>NC_138970.1:51210000-51810000 GCF_055761805.1 Camellia sinensis
AGTTTAGGCAGGAAAATGTATGAGTTTTACATGGCCCTTTTACTGGTTTTTGAATGAATCTCCCTTATATTTATAGCTAGTGGTAGACCTACGCAATGAACGGATGGAAGAGATATTCTTAATAAAAGGAGATTTTTTATGTACTACTTTTTTTTTTTTCTGATCAACCACATAAAATACAGGACACATTTACCATAATACCTATATGGTTTGTGTAACGTGTGCCAGGCTGCCGGCTTTTACTATTTTCTCATATTTTGCCTCGTGACCCTTGATAATACTAATATAAGCAAGGTAAACAGACATTCTACTATTCTCATCTTGCTATATTTTTGTACGAGGGAAAATTATAAGTTAGGATTCTTTAGAAGTAATTTTAGGGAGGAAAATGTCTCAGTTTTTACACCACTCTTTTACTGGTTTTGAATCAATCTTAAAATGTAATTTCTCCTTTTATTCATAACTTGTGGTAAACCCATGCAATGCATGAATAGAATGGAAGAGATATTCTTAATAAAAGAAGGTATTTTTGTTATACGTTTATCTGATCAAACTACATAAATTACAGCCTAAGTTTTGTAGAAACTATGCTTGAGTAAATGATTTAGGCTAAAATCCATTTAAACCCCTTGTGGCATGGGCCTAGAGCACTTCACCTCTTGTCTTTGAAAAGTAGCCATTTAACTCATGTGGTTTTGGACTAAATTGCAACACCAAATCCGTTAGCTGTACTTATAAAAGGACATTTATACCCTTGGTCTTCCACCACGGCCTCCATTAGCAGCTCCATTTTTTTCGATCATCCTCTATCACCAAATTCAACATTTTTTTCCTTCAAATTTTTGTTAATATGTAGATATACATATATAGTTTATTAACTGGAAAGCGGGGTAGATATGTAAATCTATTGATTTACAAATTATATGTTGGGCATATGTACAAGTTATTGGGAACGCATACAAGTTCCCAGAGAAGTTGTCGATTATGCCTAATAGGGTCTCTTACAATATGATTATTATAGAATTTTGTGAAATGGGTTCGTTTGACTCAGCACTTTCCGTGATTGAGATTCATTTGCTTCTGTGCTTTTATTTGGACTATTGTAGCATTTTATGATACACTGAAAGTTTGAGCATTGATGGAAGACCAAAAATGTTGTTCCCAATGTGAGTAGTAACAACCCTAAGTTGCTAGCCTTGACAATTGAATTTCAAAAGCAGTTTTGAGTTGATTGAAGAAATATGGAGGAAGGGAGGCTGCTGGGAGGTGGGCAAGAGGGAGGAGCAGTTGGGAGGTGGGTAAGGAGGGGAAGGGTTATAAGGGAGGTTGAGGAAGAGGAGGTGCAGGAAGAGGGCAGAGTCATCTGGGAGGTAAGGGAGGAGGAGGTGATTCGGAGCTGGAGGAGGGAAGAGTTGTGGGTAGGTTAGGGTTAGGCTTAGGGTTTGCACAAGTTAGGTAGAGATTAAGACAAGGAAAATCTTGTATTTTTACATTGGAATTTGACTTTGACTAAATTCTTCTTTTTCTGAACTCTCTTAACAGGCATGTGTGGCACATTTTCCATCTATTTGGATAGAAAATGTATCTGTAGCACTAACAAAACTACATGGGGGTAATTGGCTAGTTTTGAACGATAAAGGGGCCAAGTGCTTCAGGGTGAAACCACAATGGGATAAAAGTGGATTTTTTTCCAATGATTTATTGACATTGCAAAGAGTATTGCTTTACAAACAAAAGTTATTTATTTGTTTAGAATGATGTAGCTCATTGTAGTTCTATCATTTCAATGCAAAAGAAATTCCTTGGCCTCATAATTTCAAAAATTGCCATTGCCACATCATATAGCTCAGCATAATGATGTGGTTCGTTGTGTTTGATCATTTCAAAGCAGAAGTGCTGTCACTTGGGCTCATAATTTTGAAATGCTAATGCCACATCATTTTGGATGCTATTTTTTTTTTTTTATAGAAATTTTGTTTGTATAACATTTTCTCCCTAAAAATGATAACTAAAAATGATAAGCGAATCATGTCCTTTTGCAACATATTATAATATCAAAACTTCTTAATTGAGTTGTAATTGTCATGAAAAAAATTAAGTAATTTTCAATTTCACGTTTTAAGTTAATTTTATATTGATATTGTCTTAGTGGAAATGTCGCTTAATTGATGAGTAGACCTAATTGAGTTGTAATTGTCATGAAAAGAACTAAGTGAGTTTTATCTTTTAAGAAGTTAGTTTATTCATTTTTGATAAATAAATTTATTGAAGAAAGAGCATCAAGGACATGCCAAAGAGTACAAAAAACAAAGAGGCCTAAAAATGCACCAAACTAGCTAGTCACATTATCCAAGAAATCTGAAAAGGTGAACAAATCAGGATCCACACACCTTGACATGCAGCCACACAGAACTTGTAGAAGCCTGTCTTCTAACCAAGTTAACACCCTGAAACACACGTCGATTTTGCTCTAGCCAAAGCAACCACATTAAACACAAAGGAGCTAAGGCCCAAGCCTTGTGACGTCGCTTCCCAACCTGACCCTTTCCCCAACTCCAAAGAACCTTCATCACCCCTTTCTGCTGCACGGACACAACTCCAAAAGTAGAAAAAAACAAGCATCCACAAACAATAAGCTACTGGACACTGAATCAACAAATGATCTACTGACTTTGCATCTCCACAACACATACAACACCCATTAACTAAGATATGGGCCCCACGCCAAACCAAATTGTCAATCGTAAGGATCTTGCCAAGAGCTGCCGTTCATACAAAAAAAGCCACCTTTGAAGGACCCCTGTAACCCAAACCCGTTGCAAAGGAATATAGTAACAAATATGCTACATCATAAGAATGTAACTGAAAAATATGCTACATTATTGTATACGTATATGTTCATGAATCAATATTTATGTGAAATTGCAGAAAATATTGTAATTTAATTGTCATTGCAAGCCATGTAAGGGTTGGATTAATTTTTTAAATTTTAATTAAGCTTTGAAGTGATGGCAATAGATTGGGTTTTTTTGGGTTTCACGTGCGAATTTTTGCTTTTACACTCAATTATTTTAGTGGTACAATTTCATACTTTACTATAAATTTGACAGTTTTGACGTACCTATCACTATAGTTTACCCTACCTAATCAATGCTCTCTCAAACCATTTATTTTAAAATTAGGTTGGAACAAATACAATCAGGTCAACGAATTTTGTATCGACATGGGTAAGGGTGCGGATCTAGAGGTCAAACCCATCAAACTTTAAATCTAGGGGTATGTAGACTAGTAAATACAAGGGTCATATTTATATTTGTTTAATTTATTATGTGAGATAATGTAAAATAAATTGATTGATGTATATTATTGATTGATTTGTTGTTCTTACATTGATTCCTATATATAGGAGATGGTGAGTGTGTAGTAGGTGAGGAGTAGGTGGAGAGTAGGTGAAGTGGGTGGAGTAGGTGTAGTGGTAGGTTTTGATACATTTTAACAGCCCCCCCCAAACTCAAGGGGGATAGGAACTAACCAACTTGAGTTTGGAGAGACTAACAAACCAAGAAAATAATCTGAAAAATAAAAAATGGATAGGAGACACTGTATGGTCGTGTCAGACCGTTGTAGAAGACTGTATGGTTATGGCAGACCGATCTAGAAGACAGTTTATGGGGTCATGTCGGACCGTTGTAGCAGATAATGTTATGACCGTTGTTGTGACAGTTTACGGAGTCTTGCTGGACCCTTGTAGAAACTAACCGGAATCAATGTCGGGACAGTTTACAGAGTCTTGTCAGACCCATAAAGGAGCTAACCGGAATCAATGTCGGGACAGTTTACAGAGTCTTGTCAGACCCATAAAGGAGCTAACCGGAATCAATGTCGGGACAGTTTACAGAGTCTTGTCGGACCCATAAAAAATACACTGTATGATGGTGTATATAGGCTGCCCAAATATATATATATATGGATATATATAGTGAGCCCTCAAAAGTCGCGCCCTCAAAAGGTGCGCCCACTTCATCAAAAGGCGTGCCCGACAGAAAGCGTCGAGCCATCAAAAGGTGAGCCGGAGACGCGGCGAGGCACGTGAGCGACAGAGTGGCGTGTCGGCTGCGTCGTCAGTGTCGATATAAACCAATGCGGAGGCTGTGCTTGAGGCAGAAGCGAAGACAAAAAAAACCTGCGAAAAACCTCTGAAAAAACTCTTCGTTGTGCTGAGAGAGATAGTTCCTTTTGCTGAGAGAGATAGTCTGTAACACTCTGTTGCCCAGAAAATGGCCTCGTCTTCCCGTGGACTGCTCACCCTCTTTCCCGACCTCAACGAGTCAACAAGAGAGATAACTGGTGCGGTGGCACTGGAACCTCAACCAAGCGCCCTGGAGTTTGCTCCGTTGAACTTTCCGATGCGGTCTGTGGAGCAAAGAATGGCAGTGCAGTCGGATGTGGAGGCCAATCAGTATACTTTGAAGTCATGTGTGGAAACCATGACGGCGGTCACAAACTTGTCGCACCGGCTGCAGAGTAGGACAAATGAGGTGCAGCAGTTAAACGCCCAACTGGCGCTGCTCCAACGCATGTATAAGGATGCGCGAGCAGAGATAAGTGTGCTGAAGGCGGAAAATAAGGAGCTGAAGCGGAAGGCCACCGTGATGTTCCGATTTGGAGGGCCGCCATATGCTGCAGTGGAGGAGCAGGGTGAAGTGATCGTGCCCAGTGGAGTGGGAAACACGGAGGCAACACCGTCAAGGGCTGCGCAGGACGGAGGCAAGAAGAAGAGACCGGCGGCAGAGTAGAGAAGAAAAATCCCATTGTTCCGATTTGTGTTGGTGTGGTTTTTTTTGTTTTTTTTTTTTTTTTTGTGTGGTGTAAAATGGTGATCGGGGTGAGCCCCGACATGAATAAAATGAGTTTGGTGTGCAGTTCGTCTTCTGCCTATTTTTTTTTTTTTTTTTTGTTTTTTTTTTGTTTTAAGAGAAATAATAAAAAAAAAAGAAAGAGATTAAAAGGGGTTTTGAAATCAAACAGAGGAGATTAAGAGATTGGTTCACGTGGGTATGTATATATATATATATATATATTTTTTTTTTGTTGGAAATGAAAAAGAAAAGATAAAATAAAATAAATAAAGGTAAAGTGGGGTGTATTGATTATTTGATATAATAATAATAGTAATAAAAAAATAAAAAGTTAGACCACTTGGAGAATGGCCTGGAGATTCGTTTGGTAGGGTGTGATTAAAAAAGAAAAGGGAGGAGAGAGAGAGAGATGGACACCACTTGTTCTTGGGATAGTCTCAGGCACATAGAGAGAGAGAAAGAGGGGGGTTACTGTGATTTCTCTTTCCTCCATTTTCAGAGGTTGAAGAGCCCTCAAAAACCTTCAATATTTTGTGGGGGTATTAATGATCTCAGTGTCGCATTGCCTTTACATGAGGAATCTGTCTCTGGGTCTTGCAAATGGAAACTGTAGACAAGTCCCATGTTGATTTGGAAGACGCCGGTGGTGCTGGTGGCGCCGCCTTGAGTGACGGAGGAAGTGACGATCTTAGCTCCACCGCCGGCGCGTCGTCAAGCCTCTCTGGTGCTGAGATGGTGGGTGTGAGGAGGGAATCCTCTGCGTCGGAGTGTTCGGTAGAGTTGGATCTGGAAGCTGGGGTCTCACAGGTTAAGGTTAACAGTGGTGGTAGATGAAGACGACCGAGACGGTGGTGTATGGGAGGACAACAGTGAGAGGAGGGGCAGTGGTGGTGGACTCGAATAAATTTCAAGGTATGTGTAGAAAATTCTAGCGGATTAGGTTGAGGTTCGGCGGACGGCCAAGGCGAGGTTGCCGTCCGCCGGTGAAGCGAAAAATACTAAGTGCTTAACCTTGCTCTGGTACCATGTAAAATAAATTGATTGATGTATATTATTGATTGATTTGTTGTTCTTACATTGATTCCTATATATAGGAGATGGTGAGTGTGTAGTAGGTGAGGAGTAGGTGGAGAGTAGGTGAAGTGGGTGGAGTAGGTGTAGTGGTAGGTTTTGGTACATTTTAACAGATAAAATGGTGTTATTATATCATACAATGTCAAAAAGTATTTCACTCATTTTATAGTTATTATACAACAATATCTACATACAATGATATTTTTACATATAAATATAGAAAGGGTGTCCTATGGAAAGCATAGGAAACATATTCACACCCTTGTCCAAGTGTCGGGTGTTCGATATAGGTATTTGATTTATTTTAAAGAGTTCATGTAATATGGGTTTAGCTTGGCCTTGCGATTTCATATAAAAAATTACGTGTTTTGGATTGTTTGGTAGTTGACTCATGTTTTCCTCCCTCTTTACAAATTGGTGATCATCATTTTTAATGGATAAGCTTCTTTTCTTTTTGGCTTTTCATGAAACTTAGATGCATTAAATTAAACTACATATTTAATTTAATATCTTTATTTTTTATTTTGAACTTTTGCAGTACTTGAAAGTTTTTGCTGTAGTTCTAGTTGTAAGATTTGGTCATTAAAGAATGAAAAATAAAAGAAAAAACCAATATTAAATGACCTAGTGTATTGTTTGGATTTAAGAGTCACTTTAAAGGAGAGAGTATTAATTAGAATAGTTAAAAAGTTTAAGAAACTTGTTTAATGAGGGAAAGTAGAGAGGGAAAACCTAATGATAAAGTATCACATATAAACATTAAAAAGTTATAAAATGTCTAATAGCGACATGGGTAAAAAATGTGTCGATCGAGGGCTCTGCTATATTATAGTATGAATAACTAGAAAGTTGAACCACGTGCTATAATGTGAAAACTTGCTACTGATAATTGATAAATTGCACCTTATCAGGTTTCACAATTTCTCTCCCGTCAGAAGCTTTCAAAGAAGTATGTTCTTGTTCATTGCACACACGGGCATAATCGAACAGGGTATATGATTGTTCATTATCTCATGCGTACACTATGCATATCTGTCACACAGGTCAGTTCTCCTCCCCCTCCCCTATATTGTTACGACTTTGCTTCTTGCTTGGTTCCACAGAGGTAGCCTTATATTTTAGGAATTGTTTGGCTTCCTATGATGCAGGCAATTAAGGTATTTGCTGATGCACGCCCACCAGGAATCTACAAACCAGATTATATTGATGCCTTGTACAACTTCTATCACGAAAGAAAACCTGAAATTGTTGTTTGCCCTTCAACTCCAGAGTGGAAAAGATCTTCTGTTCTTGATCTTAATGGAGATGCGGTGCCAGATGATGATGATGAGGATGATGATGATGGAGGGCCTGCCGCTCCTTTGCATGTAGGCATTTATTGGAAGTATTATTTTGGTTTCTGGTTCCTAATATTTTTTGACACATTCCTTTGCATGGTTGATGTGATGAAAATGCAGCCTATGTGGCAAAAGCTGTGCTTTTTCATTTTTTGCATTGTATAAGCATAGATATAATTTTCTAGATTGGCTTTTGAGGTCAAAATGTTGAAAGCACCGAGTCAGTTTTTCTGGATTTCTTGTGAAGTAGTTAACCTGTCCTGTTTCTTTTTGCCACTAGTTTGACCATTCAAAGTAGCCGTCCTTTCGTAGGCCTAGATCTCTAATCATATTGGGCATTCTTCTTTCTAAGTTTGTTTTAAAATATGAAAAATTGGTGGGTCTAGTTATCATCATCTTTGGCGGGTTTAGTTTTCCAGATCTGTGCCAATGTTTGTTCCTCTTCTTTTTCTTCTCTTCCTCTTCACCTCTATGAACAGATTCGGCATTTATCATCCAGCAACCTGATGCATACTTGACAACCAAAAGTCCCTGTCTAGTGTTTTGAGTATAATGTATATTTTGATAAAATTGTCCCAAAGCTTACTCTTCCTGGTTTGCTTGTAGTTCACTTCAATTCTTCTGATTTCTTCATAAGCTGCCGTGTTATTCGAATTTCTCAAATTATGAGCATGACCAAAAGTTTTGAGCTACTTTAGAGGTTTCAGATCAAAGAAGCATTGTAAAAATGGATGTAGGGATAAATTATATGGAAAGATGAGAGGGTAAAGTAAGAATTTGAATATGCCAAATTAGGTGAATATGGTTGTTTCATGTGCAACATAAAGTGTTGGCAACAGAAATGAGTGATCTGGTTCAGGTTTACAAGGATAGTGGGATTACCATAAAGGAAGTACCGTGGCAGTTAGCAAATTTATGTTAGCCTATTATTCGGCGAATCTGTGGCTTTGGACCGTGAAGGTTATTGTTGTTATAGACTCTTAGATGGACTGAATTGGCAAATTAGTGTGCATCCTTTTTGTTGCACCAACAAGGGCACGGGATATTTATATGAGAAGTTGCAGACATGCTGGGTTTAGAGAAGCTGAGGACACGATATGCTTATGCATAACAGAATAGACTGTGTGGGTATTGAGTGTTAGAAGTGGTCTGTTGTGGTTAGGAAGATGGTAGGCACTTCAATGGCTCAAGATTGCTAGAGGTGGCGGGAGAGAGACCAAGGCCAACCTTAGAGATATAGAGGGTGGTTTTGTTGTGTGCAAGATAGGCTAGTGATCTTATCTTGCTATGTATTAGGGTGTGATTATGATTTTGTTGTGGTTGCATTCATGATACCGTTAGATTCTATGAGTATTGGAGCCGCCATTTATGAACAAGAGGGGAGCTCTGCTCAACTCGATAGAATGGTGATATTAACCCTACTGCTGCATCCTCTGATTCAGGTCCTTTGAGAAGGCTACATCATAGGAGCTGCAAAGGTAGATATGATATCTCGAGGAATGTATCATGCACGCAGCAGGTGTGAGTATAAGGTCAACGTTTTCTCTAAGTTGGTCAAAATGGAGCAGTCATCCTAGGGGAGAACCAAGCAACCTTGATGAACTCATGTACCTAGCCTCCAATCCACAATCCTCCAATGATCTCTAGCAAGGGATGCCTAGACCCTGCTCTTAGTCTAGGCAACCAGGGGCCCAACTATGTTGCATCTGAGTGGGATTGACTTGCAGAGAGATAGTCACTCCCAGGCATTCCTTATGAGAATGAGGCATGAAGGAGCATGGTGAGTGAGTGCTCTAGGTGAGCCATGTTGCTGTTGAGCGGGCTATGGTGGAGTGGGCGTGCTGGGCTTTGTTGCGCATAGCTCGCCACGGCTGGCTCTTCATACTTTGACTCATTCACTTAGGAGCTCTTGCTTACTAGAGCAGTAACCGTGCTAGTGGGCTGAGTATTTGTACTTGGTGGTCTGTGCCCCTGCTTAGGCTAGTCATGCAACCCCAATTAGTCTTGTGAGGAAGTCATTGTGCCTCAGAAGTTTGCCACATGATGGTATGGTGATATTGATGTGGTGCCCATAGGGCTCGCGGCATTCCGGTCGTTCAAGTTTCCTATCTATTTAGGGTTGGCTATATTAATTCTTCTATTCTAGTTTGCTCCATGCAAAGCAATATTTTGGTTTATTCTACAACAACCTCTTCATTTCCATATTTGGCCCTTTTTATGTTCTTTTATTACCTTTAATTCAGATAAAGTCGCCTGTTAATGGTGTGGTAATTGTTCCTTTGCATGTGGGCAAGCCATCTTGGACATCTTGGGTGCTCTCTCATCGTGTCTTCAGTTAGTGCCACCTTTCACTTCCCACATAATTTTTTTATTTCTTATTCTGTTTGTCTCATTCATCTCAACTCCACTTTTAGGTTGTGCTAAAATTTTGAAAACCACTTCTTAACCGTTTAACATTCATTGATATAATATAGTTATTTTACGAACCTTCTTTGGAAGGTATTTTATTATTAGGTTACGCACTAGAAGCACTTTCTATTTTGAGGTATCCTGCTCCACATACGTCAAGCGGAAACTTATCCTTACTACTCCCATAAGAATAGTCCAATGCTGTTTATTATCTAATAAAAATATGTGCTTTTTCAGGTTTTTCGGCATGGTTGCTATCCTCCTTTGTAAGTAGTTCTAGTTGGGACGTTGCATCTTGTGTGATGAGTCTGATGACATTACTCTTGTTTTCTTAGCTCTGTCCATCTTGAGTTTCCAACATGGTCAGGATTACTCAAAGGGAGTGTCTGCTGCATGAGTTTGATGTTAATTTCTTTACTTGTGTACTTTATAAAAAATAAAAACAAAAAAACAAAATAAATAAAAATAAAAATTGTTCTTTATTTGAGATGTTAAAAGCTGGCATCCTTGTGCCATCATGCAATGAATAATCATTTGACATGGTCACCTTATGGGATGATATTGGAATTCAAAATTTATGCCAAGTTAGTATATATTAGTTATTTTTGCAAAACTATATATTACTTGGAATGAAATGGCCTTTGATAGGGCTGCGTGGAGAAGAAGGATTCATGTAGCCGACCCCATTTGATGGGACTTAAGGCTTGGTTTGGTTTGGTTTGGTTTATATATTACTTGGAATGAGAGTTGTTTCATTCCCTTCCCAGTTTTAACATGTCTTTATTATTCAGGAGAATCATGAGATAGATGCAGTAATGACAAATGATGATGTTTTGGGAGATAGTGTACCCTTCGACCAGCAAAATGCAATGCGGCAGTTCTGCTATCAAGCACTTAAGTTGGGTATAGGGGTAGGAACTTCGAAGGCATCCTTTCCATTGTTTATGTTTGGGTTCTTTCATTATGTTATCTCTTGCATTCTTTTGGGATGTTATATGACATTTTCATAATGGTGTGAATCTAATCAAAATTAGTTCAATCAAATTTAAATACTAGATTTTAGTATGAAATGCCTATTTGCTTGTCACTTATGCAATATTTATGTATTTTGTTTTTAGGTAAGAGGAAACGCACAATTCCCTGGTTCACACCCAGTTTCACTTAACAGGTCCAACTCAATCTTTTCCTCTTCATTAATAATTATGGATGTTAATGGCTGTATCCTGTATTATCAGTGGTTGTGTTCTATATTATCAGGTAAGAATTTGAGTGCCAATTAGTGTGTTCCTTATCCTTGCATTGAGTTGGGGTTCTTATCTTTGACGAAATCGGAAAATGTGTCTGCTATAATATTAGGGTCTCAGTCATGGGGCTTCAGGTTTTGCATTTAATTGTGCAGGTATATAACAAGTATATAATCTGTGAAAGGGATAATTTACCATTTGTGTGCCTGTAGGTTTGCCAGAAGCTAGTGTCTTATTCTGTAAATTACATTTGATGTATACTTACTCATAATCATTAAAAGTGATGTTACTGTTTGTTATCATCACTGGATGGCAAAGTGCTGGTAGAATGATTTATTTATTTATTTACAAAAAGGATAAAATGAGGGTGCTGGGACTGATGAACTGGATACAGATATAATCTCTGGTGTTATTTGCTCAAAGTGGCTACTCTTAGACTTGAGCATGTGTTCTTGTGCTTGGCAGTTAAAATTTTACCATCACGGCAGGTGACGCCCTAGAAACAATATTTTACTATTACGATGGTAGATCATGGAAAGGACACACTGGAGTTTGCTGTATCTGGTATGCTCCAGTTCCAGATTGTGTAGCAGGATAGAAGTTGAATTGTATGCAGATATTCTTTATTTCCGCTGAATTTTCTTAAGACACATCCTTGTCGCTTGAAGTTTTTGGCAGCTTAAAATTGTTTCTATTTTAACTTTGGCCAAGTATCTAGTTACCTGTGGTTAGAATAGTGTTGCCAGCTCGTGGCATGGCTTTTTTTGCTGGCAATTCATAGCACTTGTGCCAAAATGTTCGTTATTTGTGGTCTTGTTAATAATGTTGGTTGTTGTTAGTTGCTTGTTGCTGAGTGCATAGTTCATCTGTTAAATACATGTTGGTGTAGATGAAATTGAATTTCTCAATTTTTTTCATGTTTAAATTTGGTACATGGAAGATCTCTTTCATACTTATTTTTAAAAAAAATGGAAGATCTCTTTGATTTTATTTGTGCAATGTATCAGTTCTGTCAAACAACATGCATTTGATACTACGCTACCTTAAAGGTCTTATATGTAAACTGAGACAGTAGTGGGGAAAGCATACGTCTGTCTCTGAAAGTGTTTTGGTCTCTTCAAATCAGATGAGTAAGTGGTGTGTCCCTGGTTAATATTGTTGTAGATTGTAATATCATGTGGATGCGTGATATGTTGTGGAAATCCACTCAGAAATTCCATGCCTCGTATCACATTCTTCTTAAGATAGGGATATGTTTAGGTGGACAGCTGCTGGTTGGTATTTTCTTGAAAAAATGACTGGGTTTCATTCATGGATCCGAAAATTGTGATTTCATAGTTTCCATTTGGTTTTTATGGAAGAAGAGGTTTAAGGCATTTCACAAGTCAAAAAGATGGTTTTTAGGATTTTTTTTTTACCAGCAACTGTACATTTTAGTTTCAGTGTTTTGTGAAATGTCTCATGGTTTCTCTTTTCTGTAGAGATTTTGGGTGTTGTAGTATCTTGTCTTAATCTTTAATGATGGTGTTTACATTGGATTTACAATGGCAGAATGTGAAACTTATGTTAGATTTTTTCTTGGACCTAGTGCTCTAACTGCCACATTGAGTGGGAAGGTCTTTAAGACTGCAATGAAACCCATACTACAGGCTATTGGATGAGCACATAGCATAACTGTCTTGATTGAATGTCAAGAATAAAATGTCACTGTGAGGAGTTCTCCTTTGAAGTTAGGCCCCGTTTGGGAATTGGCTATTTGAGTTGGTTTTTTGACTTTTTATGAAAAGATGTGCAGAAAAATAGAGAGTGACGTGACAACTTGTAGTGGCTTTTTGACTTTTTTGCTGAAAAACATAACATGGCCTGTTGAAATTGCATCGTATACTAACATGAATCTAATGATAAATTGTGTAGTTGACGCTGCACTAATGCTCCAATGTAAACCTGCACCATGTTCTTATCTGACGCAGCTAGCCTAGAATTTCTATCTTAAAGAGCTCTTGAAAAGCTATCACCCCTTTCTCGCTCTTTGGAGCTTGAGGTTTTTTTTATTTTTATTTTAAAGGCTTTCATTTAAGTATTTGAAGCAATTGATAGAGTACAAATGCTGGCTGTGACTATGGTTATCAAAGACGTCATTCCCTAAAGAAAGCAGACCCCTAGTTTTAAATGAATGTGCCACATATATCGGGCTCATCTTCTCATCTGCAAAAACTTATGCTAATTTTGATAATTGTGTTATTTCTGCTGTAATTACGCCTGTGGATTATCATTTTTATGTTGAACGTTCATTCTTGACTTTAATTGAATTATTTATAACAATGTAACTAATATTTTTTGCTTGCAGGGACAACCTACAATTGTTAAGGCAACGGTACTATTACTCCACATGGAAAGCAGATGGAACACGATATATGATGCTAATAACCATGGATGGTTGTTACTTAGTTGATAGGAATTTTAACTTTCGTAGGGTCCAGATGCGATTTCCATGCAAAAGCACTAATGAAGTATGTATACATATTGAAGGTTTTTGGTGTTTAAAGCCTCTTTAATAGAATTTTTCTTATTGATGACCTCCAATCTGGTGTAATTATATATTTCTTGTAAGGCTTTAGCTGAGAAGACTCACCACTATACATTACTTGATGGGGAGATGATAATTGATACTTTGCCGGACTCACAGAAGCAGGAAAGAAGATACTTGATTTATGATCTGATGGCAATTAATCAAGTCTCTGTCGTAGAGGTTAGAAAACTAAGTCAGAACCTACTTCTCATTAGATGCAATCAAGGATCAAAGAAGGGATGCTTTATAAAATTTAATTCTTGCATTTGTGTTTTTGCTATATCTAGCTAAGTTCCTCTCCGACAAACCTCTGCTGGGGGTTACTCATATTAGGATGATCAAAGAGAGATGGCAGCACTAGTACAGATTTCTTATTTTGACTATCACTAACGTTAATATACTCGTCCATTTGAATTTCGCTTAAATTTATGAAGGGCATTGAAATCAATGAATTATGCCTACTATATTAAACTTTGTGAAGATTATATCATCATGGAATGTTTGTTTGTGTGTTTTTTTCTCTCTTATCTACTTTCCCTGTTGGTAACTGTGTGATAACTGCAAATCTCTGCAGCGGCCCTTCTATGAACGGTGGAAAATGCTCGAGAAAGAAGTGATTGAACCTCGAAACCATGAACGCCAACATATATACCAAAGTAGAAATCCATATTACAGATATGATTTGGAACCATTCAGGGTATGTTTTGAGGGCCAATGACAATTGACTTGAACCTATTTGATTTCCAACTGTGACTAGTTATTAATTTGATTGAGAAGTTTATCAGGTGAGGAGGAAAGATTTTTGGTTGCTCTCTACTGTCACCAAACTTTTGAAGGAATTCATTCCAAGGCTTTCACATGCGGCAGACGGTCTCATTTTTCAGGTGCGCAAGGATTTATATACAACAATGCATACATGACTCTTTCTTATAACTTTAAGGATGTTCAAGTTTTATTGGTCTAGCATCTGCATTACCATGAAAATTGAAGTTCTTTGTCCAATGAGACCTATTTATTTGTTGAAATTTCTGGTGTTGTGCAAAATATGACCTCAGTTCATATATAAGCTACACGGAATTCTGTGTATGAGAGTAGAAATGTTTTTTTACTACTGCATATGTGAGTTTCTTCTTCAAAATTATGAAAATTAAAGGATTCAAGTCACCCCACACCCTTATCCTTGTCATATCATACTTTGGAGGAAATAAAAGAGTCCATGTAAACAGGTAGTGAGTGCTGCTAGATCCTGATTCAACTGAATATGGAACTTGGATATGCTCTTGCTTTCTGTGAATGTGCCAGGCGAGATAGTTTTTAAGAATTTGTTTAGATTATCGGCCGAACTGTGTTTTTGCCATTGTTTATGGTGCAAACATATTTTGTTCTCACAAGACATGTTTTTGACTTGCTGTTTAGTACATTTAGTGGATGGGGGGAGATTACTGTTTTCTTGACAACCAGAGTTCTTAGTTTACTGTTGTGTACGATGTCAGTTACAGATGGTCTTTGTGTTTCAGGGCTGGGATGATCCTTATATTCCCCGAACACATGAAGGCCTCTTAAAGTGGAAATATCCTGAGATGAACTCAGTCGACTTCTTGTTTGAGGTTGTGTTCTCGAATTCTTACAACTGATTTCTTTCTGTTTCCTGTTTCTCCCCCTTTCTTTCAGGTTGTGTTCTCGAATTCTTACAACTGATTTCTTTCTGTTTCCTGTTTCTCCCCCTTTCTTTCAACTGTTTCTCCCCCTTTCTTTCAACTGCAAATTTCACTGCCCATGCCTACTTGTCTTAACAGATGGTTGATGATCGCCAGCTACTTTTTTTGCATGAACGAGGAAAGAAGAAGCTGATGGATGGAAATAGGGTTGAATTTGGTGGTGGGTGGATTTTTCCTTCTGTCTGATATATATATATATATATGTGTGTGTGTGTGTGTGTTTGTTTTCGTGTGTGTGTGTGTATCAACAATAAGACCTATGTTTTGCACTATAGCACTGTTAAAACCTTTTGTTTCTCTTGAAATAATGCACATTGATGTGGTTTGGTAGGAGAGCAATACCAAAGAGCAAATTAGCCCTAAAATGAGATTTTTTTGAATGTTATGATGAAAAAGTGATCTTCAAATATCTGATTCGTCTGTTTACATTTTACGCTTATTTATTTATTTATTTTTTGAAATATTGAGGTTGAAGTTTTAATCACACAATTAAAGATTGCAATGATTTTGACATTTTATTTACTGGGTATTTAATTTTAGGATAAGTTGCTGTAGATATTTGTAGTTCTTGTTGCTTGATAATCCACTTTGGAGCTGGTTTTCACTATTATTTTAGGCATTAATGATTTTATATGAAGGATTTTGGAGTTTGATCTCTTCATTTCCATTCTGATGCTCTGGCAATTAATGTTGCAATTTTGTGTGGGTTTTTTATTTATAATTTGGTCAAGCATTCTTTAGTTTCTAGGTCTATTTTGGTCAAAGCATTCCCTTGATTTGTGTACTTATGACTTGCACAGATGATTCTGATCCCACCTCATACTCGGGGAAGATTGTCGAATGTTCTTGGGATTCAGAGAGAGACGTATGGGTCTGTATGCGCATCAGGGCAGATAAATCAACCCCAAATGATTTCAATACTTACAAGAAGGTTGCTCCCCATTGCCATAATTGTCTTGTTGGTTTGTTAAATCAGTTTCAACACCATTTTTGATCTTTGATTGAAACAGGTGATGCGAAGCATAAGGGACAATATCACGGAAGACGTGTTATTGAATGAGATTCACGAGATTATTCGCCTTCCCATGTATGCTGACAGGATACGCAATGATAGCAAAGCCCATCACCACCACTCAAATTCAGCACGACGCAAGTGAGTGGTAAAACAAAGGAGAGAAGAAAACTGTAGAAGGCAACAGTGGAGACCGGTAATTAGGACAATCACCCAATGAGGTGTACCCTTTACTGTTTACAAGCCAAAGTAATTGCCGGAGTTCTTTTTTTTTTTTTTTTTTAAAAGTTGAGCATGTGCATGATGATGGGCCGTATTGGCAAGAAGGGTGTCACCGAGAGTAGTAGTGTGTAATTAGCTATACCTTTAGTTATAGCCTCTTTGTAATGTGTGCCAAGCTGGTGGGGGTTGTATTATGATCCAGTTGGTACACATTAGTAGTAGCAGTAGTACTTTAAAAAAAAAAGAAAAAATCATGCCGTGGGGACTACTTGACTTTCTGATAGCAATAGGATCCATATGTATATTAGCATTTATTATCGTCAGCTTCTCTTTTTCCTTCTCTTGGTGGTTGGTTGGTTGATTGTTTAAAAGTTGGTTGCATTTTCAACAAGAGTCTAAGACCTCGTTTGGGAAAAGGTTAATTTAGTAATTTTTTGACTATTTGACTAAAATATGAGCTAAAAAAAATTAGTATGTTTGGGATGTTTTTTTGACTTTTTACGAAAAGATGTGCAAAAAATAGAGAGAAAAGAGAATCTTTGACTTTTTGATATGTGTTGTTGACTTTTTCATTTTTTTAATAATTTTTTGACTTTTTGACTAAATGAATTGGCGAGCCTAAGCTTCATAAAAAGTTTTTGCATCTTCCACCCTCATGAATATAATTTCAAGAAAACCCAAAATAAGCTGACTCTCTTCGTGAAGGTTTGAATAATGAACTGCAGGAGGCTTAAAGATATTTAGGTGTACTTTTTTACCCTTTAACATTCAAAAATGAAACAAAAATACCGCACAAACAGAACCAATCAAACAAGCATGGTGGATGCCAGAGTATATCACTAGATTGCAATCTTGTCTTCATTGCGGTATATGCTGGATATTGGTGTTGGGTTCTTCAGTGATTTATTAATTTCTCTAAATTATTTTGCTTTTCTTGGGCCTTCAAGCTTTAGATAGAACCCCAAAAAGAAGAAATCAAAGATTACAGCCACTTTTTTTTTGGATGAATAAATTACTACCACTCTCGACAATCCTCAAATGAAAAGATACTACACATGATACGAATTGAAGATACATTTGTCCTAGAACCTTCAGAGGTTCTCAAATTAAAGTATTAAGAATATACGTGTCATCAATATGTCAACATGATATGTTAAGACTATGAAACAATATGTATATTCTAAATATATTTTTGTAATTTAATTGTGTATGCAAATTTACGCGAATCTTATACAACTCACATTTGATGTGTACTTCTTCCAAGATAACACAGTAATTATTCTCATTAAGCCATTTGGCCATTTAACCAAACTTGGCTTTGTTGCTGACATCAGCCGAGAAGAAAATTCTTCGACAACGCCTTCATGGACGCATCAAGGGTGAAAGACAAGAGTTTTGGGAAACAAAAGGGGAGCTCATTTCTAAGTTTGGGAAGTAGAAATCCTTTCATCATTTCTCACCAACTCACAATCCCAGTTTCAATGCCCAAATCTACACACACGCCCGCACACGCACACACAAAAAGTTGAGCAATAGTTACTCATAAACTATCTGCTTAACTGTAGTCCCACCCAAGTACTGTAATGTATTGCCAAACATCTATTTCCATATGGAGCCTCATCTATGAAAAGAAAGTACATGTATGGAACAAAAACACTAGTGTGTGACAGAAAGACCAAGAAGGAAGTTCCAGCTCAGGAAGACAAACCTGGATTCTTTTTTTAGATTCATTTAATTTTTTTAAATTCGTAGACAAACCTGGATTCGAATGGATGAAGATGTCAAAAGACAAAGGGGCATACTATCAAAGCCAACAAGGGTCTTTGGACAAAGCTACAATGTTAGCAGAAGAAATCTTGAACCTGGAATTAAAAACTCACTTTTAGAAGGAAAATCTCAGCCTTCCCGACTGCTTCCTGAATTCCATCAGTACTGGAACAAATTTCTTAGCATCTACCTATCAAGGCATTCTCCAACAGTTGGTTCTGGTTGAATCTCAAACTTCAATTTCTCCTGCTCTAATGGCAATAAACAAATCAAGTGTAGGCATGATTACTTTTAGAGCATTTGGGTCATATAAGAAGTCCAGCATTCCGAATCTTCCTCCTATACACCATCTTTGGCGTCCCTAGTTCTTTCAACCTCTCCAATGGCACTTTGTAGCAATGGCATGACAACATACCTGCTCAGAAGTGTCTCTAATTAGCTGACACTTCTGCATATCCTGAAAGAGTGGCCCTTTCTCTGACAGGCAAAGAGTATGACCCCAGGAACCCCCAATGGCCTTCGCCTAATGTTGATTCAATGTTTCCAGAAGAAGAATGCTCTTCCTCTGAAGATGAGCCCCCATATGAGAACAACAATCTGGTAATTTTGCCAAGCGCTTTTGTTGCCACTTCCAGAGCATGCAAGACCTGCATACACAAACTCCATCTAGAGAGGGAATAAACATACCACTACAGATCCCTCCCTCCATGTCATACTAATAACAATAAAACCTAAAGGCTCCTACAAGAACTGCATTAAATTTCATAATTATTGGTTGTTCCATCTACAACCCACCTAAATTTTTTATTTCAAGTAGTCCAATAACACAAGAACAGCTACCTCTTTCTTTCATCTATAATGCAGTGCTTTTCCTAACCACCTCTATATTTATTCTTGGAAGTTGAAAACTTTCCTAATCACAATCAATATTTTACAAATTAAATCCCAAATTCCCAATAATCCTCAGCATTTAAATTCTGCAGAGCATGAAATATTAAGCTAGTCCTCTTCCTTTTCTGTACTCTTTTACTCCTGATGCACCACAAACAAATTTGGATATGCATCAC
The DNA here is from genome assembly GCF_055761805.1 of Camellia sinensis. NCBI lineage: Eukaryota > Viridiplantae > Streptophyta > Magnoliopsida > Ericales > Theaceae > Camellia > Camellia sinensis. The sequence goes on from NC_138970.1 coordinate 51,229,279, forward strand.
AACTTCTCCAATATCTCTGAAATTTGTTTCTTCTATCAAAGAAAAATGTGAATTAAACTGACAAATTACTCCATCAAAATGATATAGAATGAACTAAAAGATAAAAATTAAGTACCCAAGAGATTTCCAGATCAAGATAAAAACCATAAACACATTGTATCCAAGTGAAAAGGGAAAAAATCGAACATCAAATACAGAATTAAGCCCAAAGTAATTCCAAATTGGGTTAATAAAATTTGTTTTCCATTAACAATGTCAGTGTATAACAATTAAAGCAACTGCCTTTAGCTTCTTCCCATACAAATGTGTTTTTAGAGAGTCTGACAGACTTCTTCATGATCAGCTAATAAAAAGTGTACACAATTATATTTATGATAGATGCTAAAAGTTCCAACACAAGCAGAATCTTTCTGCACTTCGCTACGACTATTTTTATACTATATCAGGCAAATGTACCCACTTAAAGTCCGGCTAAATCGTGATTTGGCCATCTCTTCACATTGCAAATCCAATGCTAGCCAATATGAGCATTTTCTCCAATTGTCAACTAGCATAGAACAGGCGACCACTTACAAGTTCACTAACATAGAACCAAATTTAGCTCTTAAGGTGAATGAACCGAGAATATGCCCTAGATAGAGGACAAAGACTAACATAATCTGCATACCTGACCCCAAACAGCACATCAATGTTAGTTGAATTGAGCTTGAGTCTGTTTCACTGTATCAGTAATCAAATGCAGCTATCATGGGAGGCATGAAATCTCCGAGGATTGGATTTCTCTAAGTATCATACGACAAGTTTGGAGACCGCCATGGATCACCAAATCTAACTTTGAAACCCTAAACCATCAAGTATGTAGTAAGCCAATAGATTTAATATCTTTTACCAAAAAGAAAGATGAGCTAAACAGACCTCTCTTCACAGAGCTCAGTGTAATTCACAATTGTCCAAACATCAAAATAGTTTTATATAGTATATTCACATGTTCTAAATTACCAACTTTAGACAACATCTACTTACCCAAAAAACCTTTAGACAACATCTTGGAGATGATGATAGAAACTACAAAATTCTGTACAAACTAAAATATAAGCTAATGCAAAAAGAGTAATAATATACAAACTAACAAATCTTATAAAATTTTCTTACTCGCTGACATGAGACCTATCATATTCTTGAAGTGAGTTCTTTTTTGTCCTCCAAAGTTTCATTATGGCACGACACATCAATTAGCAAGAAAAGTTGCATTATAGCACGACACATCAATTAGTAGGAAAAGTTTGTAAGATGGAAGAGAGTTCATGCCAATTTGTTGCAAACGACATTTCAAGATCAACTGCACAAATATTTAGCAAAATGTAATAAAAATGAAAGCAACAATACTCAACAATAGGAGTTCGAATGGATAGGGGGAAAAAAAAAAGAAAAAGGAAAAAGAAGAAGCATTCATGTGCTATTACAAATGTATATTGAACAAAATAGAATATATCATGAAAAGATCAGAAGACCTGTAACATAGGTCTCTTGCCAAGCCTCTTAATCTCCCTATCCAGTTGACCGGTAAGCATCAATCCAAACATCTTGAAGTCGCACAAAAGAGACCAGAAAGGATGGCTGAGCGTGGCTGGAAAATTCTTCTCAACAAAGAAATGGCTGTACCAGGCTAAACCATACCCAAACAGAGGCACAAAGAACACAAACCACCAATTAAAGCATAGAGAGTATATGAAGCAGAGAATACTAGCAAGAGTTCCAGCAAAATGCCAACGCCTTGTGGCTGGTTTTGAGTGCTGGTTCATGTAGAAAGGCCAGAACTCTTCCATGGTTCTGAAATTCATATCTTCAACAACCAAATTGAGGCACAAATCAGAGTTTTGGCTGTCGGGTATCCTTTCAAAACCCTGATCTCAATATCTCCAATTCAGAATTCTTGATTATGGGTGTGGGTGTTCATGAAAACCCCAATTGGTAGTAGACACAACCAAATTGAAACCCAAATCAGAGTTTTGGCTGTTGGGCCTTCTTTGAAAACTCTGATTTCAATATAATAATCAATTCAGAATTCTTGATTATTGGGTGTTCATGAAAACCCTAATTGACAGTATTCCTTGAAAAACCTAGTCTCAATAAAAACCCAATTCGGAATCTTGATGATTAGATGTTCATGAAATCCCTAATTGGCAGTAGACACAAACAAGCTACCTGGGTTTGGTTGACTTTCTTGGAAGAACTCTCAGACCAATCAGGTTCTCAGTATGCTTCAAATTGTAATTTGAAAACAAACCCAGAAATTTGAAAGCAAAACAAGGTTTAGGAGATGATTGAATCCATGTTTTGGAAGAGAACAGAGAAGGTTTTGTGGTTTTGTGGGTTTGACTAAAGTTTTGAGGAAAGAAAAGTTTGAAGGTGGCAATTTGGGATATTCCTGGTATGGTGTTTCTCACCTACCACTCCCTCCGGAGTAGTTTGTTTGTCCTAATTGAGAAAGTTTTTGAAAAAATGAATTCAAAAGTGAGTGTTGGATGGCATAATTGAAGGGTGAGTGGTTGCTCTCTTTGGCTCTGTGAAAATCAAAGTAGGTTTTGTTTTGGGAAATTCATCTGAAACAGTTCATTGGTTTAATCACTCCATTTATGGAGGCTGTGATAGAAAGATACAAAAAAACAAATCAAAGAGTGGGCCTTCCTCTTTGATTCTGAAAGCTGACAACCAACCACATGGCAAGATCACATCACATGCCATTGTTGACCGCCACTGTCTATTTTTAAAGAATAAAGCTTGAGAATTTTAATTTTAAAATTTTAAAGAAAATTTTAATAATGTGGTAAGGAGGGGGCATCTATTTGAACATATATATTCTATTTTTTACACATCATTCTTAGTTCACACACTTTAAAAAAAAAAAAAAATTTACTTATTAAACACACTTTTATTCTAATTATATCCTCATACACACAACTTTTCAACACTCCCAATCCACACACCTCCACACCAGCGACCACCTCGTCGGCGGCGATGCAACACCACCGTTGCCTTTCACTTCCAGTTGCCATCCTCACCCTTTCTTCCACCCACCGGCGGCACTACCGCGACCCCCACCTCATCCCTTCGATCTCTCTCTCTCAGTCGCGAAAATAGGGTTTCGGAGGTTGATAGTCGAATCAATATGTTTTGTTCGGATGTTGATGGTCGAACCAAATTTATTGGTTCGATGGTTGATTTCCGAATGGTGGCCATTTTTTCGATGGTTGATTTCCGAATGAGTCTTTTTTCAGATTTAGGTTCTCCTCTCTCTCTCTCTCTTTGTGTGTGGATGTGCAGAATTAAGGGTCACGAAGGGGTGGGAGCTGCAGCGGCGGTGGTGTTGTGTTCCGAAGTGAGGGATTACGGGGGTAGTGGAGGAGGGTGAGTGAGCGATGCACGATAGGGCAGGGTGGAGCTTCGATTCGAGAAGAGAGAGGCTGGAGGGAGGCAACGGAGGGAGGCGACGAAGGGAGGGACGGTGTTGAGGAAGGAGATGACCGGAAGGGAGGGACTGTGTTGGGTATTAGGGTTAGGGTTAGGGTTAGGGTTTTGGTTGAAGAAGAAAGGAATACTTTGGTAATTTTATTTTAGGATGGAAATGTAATAAAAAAAATATCATTAAGTGTGTGAGGAGAGGGGAAGTGGTGTGTGTAAATAGAAGCTCCCGATAAGAAGTGAGGTCATGTGATGTGTGTGTCTATATATATATATATATTTTTTTTTGCCACATTATTAGAGCTCTCTTTAGAGGTCCAAAATTAGAACTCTCTATGATTATTGTATTTAAAAAGAATTCCATTAATGGGGTAAAAAATAAAGAAGAAATTATAAATCAATTTAAAAGATAAAAAATAATTACAAATATATGGGTATAATTTTTTTCTGTGTAAAAAAATCACAATAAAAGTTGCACCTCCCAGATTTTGGTAATGATCTCTCTATCTTCCACCATGTTATAATTTCTACAAAAATAAAAAGAAAAAAAAGTGATCAAGATCATCTCTGATTTAGATAACGGGATTCATCATGGGTGATATTTTTTGTAATCTTTATGTTATTTGTACGGGAAAGAAATATACCTTCTCGTATAATCCTGTTGACTAAGTCTGTGCTCCTCCGTACGACGTCGCTTTGTCACCTGAAAACACAAATGTGAGCTAGCCAGTGGGTGTGTGCCGGAAACCCCTCCGATGCCTAAGTCAGCAAACTTCACAAATAGACAAAGCTCTGTGTATTCAGAAAGCAAAGTTGTGTGTTACCTCTCCAAAGGTGATATTTGTGAGCTTTTATAGGTTTCGTGTGGCACAATCCTAGTAGGACTTCTACTCCTCCATGTAGAGTCCTCTTAGGATTCATACTCCTGTAGGATAATGCTTATCCTTTAATACCCCCCCACTGCTTAAACCAAGTGGGATGGTTTTTACTATGGCCGAACTACCATACGACCGGAATAACACTACCATACTATACAGGCAGGTATGGCCGATCTGACTACTAGTTCGGCTCTTCCCTTCCTTGCTTCTATCCCGGCTGCGAATGCTAAGACCGAGCTATCCATAGAAGTGTCAAGCCGAACTAACTCAAACCGAACTAGAAGTGTCAAGCCGAACTAACTCATTTTAGCCGAGATAAATTCACCGAACGAAGTTTGAACTTAGTAAACTAGGAACCACGGCCTTCAACCGAGCTAAGCCTTTGGGGCTAAGCCAGCTTCCTTAGTTTCTAAACCAAACTCAAAAAGCTGCCCTTAGAGGCTCAACCGAAGTAACAAAACCCATAGTTCAAACCGAGATAACCAACCTTATACAAAAATCGATCTTGCGAACCCTATGCTCAATCCGAGCTACCAAACATTTTGCTGAACCGAGATAGAACCTGTCCACAAAGCCGAAGTAGGGCTTTTTTACCTTGCTTTTAATTTGTAGCACGGTCCAATGATCTGTGCTTAACCCCTTTGTTTTCTACTTTGCAGACTTAGGTTACCTAGGCACTCCTCCGTGCGCTCAACCGAGCTACTGAGCACAATTTTTGCACCGATCTAATTTATTCATAATTTATACAATAGATGGGGAAGTATAGGTATCTAGTAAATACTCCGGGCGGCCTAGCCAAATTCAGAAAAGACTACCATATACCCGATGACGTTCACCTGATTTTGGCCGAAAAAGACGTCATTCCCTGGGGTAATGAAGGCTTTGTCCCCTTCACCCTTTTATCCATAATAGAAACCGGACTACGATTTCCAGTCCAACCTTTAATTTGTGAGTTTCTTAGGCAAACTAGACTATGCCCGACCCAACTATCCACTAACTCCTACCGCATCATAATGGGAATAGCCGAACTGAACCGCCAAGCCGGACTAAACCTTGGCCTGGCCGAAATCTTCCACCAATACTCTATTGGTTCAAAAGAAGATGGGTGGGTCTATTATTTAAGAATACGCCGTCGCCGAGAGAAGATAATAAAACATACACCGGATAAAGACTTGAACGACGACGACTTTTTTTGGGTATCTGGGAATTTCGAGGATCATCAAGCCCAGATTCTTGGCCGACGTATAAATTGGAAAAAAGAAGAGCCTGGTAAATTTACTTCGATTTTCTTGCTTGCTTTCTTATATTTCGGTTTTTTAATCTTTCAGCCGGACTAACAGTTGTCTTCTTTCGCAGATTCTGCCCACCTTCACTCTTTATACAGCTACCCAAACCTAGCCACTTTGCGCGCCGCACTACGGTATCTAGAACGTAGTTGGGCCAAATTGCTGAAGTTCAAGCCGACCTACAGATACAGTGGTCGCCGAAAAGCCAGAGTGACTGATTTTCTTCTTGAAGACGCCCCAGAGCCGGACCCAACCTTACCACAAATCAAACTAATTCCACTAACTGCTGAAGAGGAGATGGCCAAAAAGAACAGAGTAAGGGCCCTCTTGACCGAGACCAACAGGGCCGAAGTACCACCAGCAAGTCAAACCCAAGAAGCGGTGGTGGCGCTTCCTACGCAACAACCGTCCTTATCCCACTAAACCAAGCGCGCCCGGACTACCGAAACTGAACAACGCTTGGTTGATGAAGACGAAACTGTTCTTCCACCGAGCTCGCCACCGAGCCCTCAACCGGAGCCTTCTAACCGAACTACCAGCAGCTGGGCACCAAAACTTACCTTTAACAACCGAGATATCCAAGACTCTGACTCGGTTGTTGCTGATAAGGACCACCAGTTGGCCTTCAACCTGGCCAAGAGTGTGTGCCTCCCTAAAGATATGGAGCACCACCAAAAGCAACTAAACACCGAACTGAAGGCCATCCGGTCTTCAACAAAATCGATGATCCTAGTAAGTAGGTCCGTCCGTTTTTCTGTCTAGTTTTTTCAACTTTTACTTCGGCTAAAGGGAAGTCTTTGTTTTGTCAGGCCATTCAGAAAAACAACATCACTCACAGGAAAGTGTTAGAGCTCAGGAAAACAACAAGGCAGGCCGTGGCAGAAGCCGAAGCAAAGACGGCCGAGCTAGAAGAGGTCAGAAAGCAAATGGCCGAGCTAAGATCTGAGAACGGCCGACTGGCCGGACTGGTTAATTCGGCCGAAGCAGAAAAGCAAAAGGCCGCCATTGTGCTAAAGGATAAGTATCTGCGCAAGTTGGTGAAGCTTGAAAAGAAGAAAGCTACCGAGATAACCCAGCTGAAGGAGAGCGCAAAAGGAGCCGAAAAGAAAGGCTTCAAGAAGGCAGAGGATGCTTATGTCAAGCAGTGCGAAGCTGCCAAGGAACTTTTCTTTAAGTGCGGCTGGAGGGCAGCTGTTGAGAAGCTCGGTCACGACCCACAGACCAAGGTTTTCAACCCTCCAGCCTACTTCATACCGAACTCCCTAGTGGAGTATGCCGATGCCATTCAGCAGCAATTTCTTGAAGGCTCAGACTCTGACGAAAACTCTGCCTCTGAGGATACTCCGGTTGTCAATGCGGATCAGTCAGTTCGGCTGGAGCCCACGATGGAAGACCTGACTATTGAACTACCAGGTGAAACCGTGGTTCCGACCGAAACCACCCTTGTGGTTGAGAGCGAGCTCCCTCCTGAAACCGGTCTTCGTGTTGATGCCGATGCTACCTTTGACGCCGAAATTGATGATCTTTTCAACTGATTGTCTTTTTGCTTTTCTTTTTTTGCTTTTACCTGTAACCGAGCTAGGAGCCCATTAACTGTAATCTTTCTGATGAATGAGAAATTTCTTCTGTGCTCAACTCTTATTCTGGTTTTGATTTTGTATGTTGTACTTATGATTTTTTCATGATCTTTGAACTTTAAACTTTTATCTCGGTTTTTGCTGCTCAAACTAACTTATGCTTACCAGCCAACCACTCTGTAGCCGACATAATTACTTCGGCTGAGGAGTACTCAGTGTTGGTTTAATCCAACCAACCACTCCGTAGCCGACATAATTACTTCGGCTGAGGAGTACTCAGTGTTGGTTTAATCTAGCCAATCACTCTTCAGCCATACCCTTACTTCGGCTGAACAGTACAAAGAGTTGGTTTAATCCAGCCAACCATACTTCAGCCATACCCTTACTTCGGCTGAAGAGTACAAAGAGTTGGTTTAATCCAGCCAACCACTCTTCAGCCATACCCTTACTTCGGCTGAAGAGTACAAAGAGTTGGTTTAATCCAGCCAACCACTCTTCGGCTGAAGAGTTCAAAGAGTTGGTTTAATCCAGCCAACCACTCTTCAGCCATACCCATACTTCGGCTGAAGAGTTCAAAGAGTTGGTTTAATCCAGCCAACCACTCTTCAGCCATACCCATACTTCGGCTGAAGAGTTCAAAGAGTTGGTTTAATCCAGCCAACCTCTAAGTTAGGTTTTCCAGTCAAGTTAGAATAATGTCTGGTTATTCCGACCAAACGTCCTGCAGCCTGGATCCTTATCCCGGGCTTAGGAAAGGTGTTGGTTTAATCCAGTCAACCTCTAAGTTAGGTTTTCCAGCTAACTTAGAATAATGTCTGGTTATTCCGACCAAACGTCCTGCAGCTTGGATCTTTATCCTGGGCTTAAGAGGGGTGTTGGTTTATTCCAGCCAACCTCTAAGTTAGTTTTTCCAGCTAACTTAGAATAATGTCTGGTTATTCCGACCAAACGTCCTGCAGCCTGGATCCTTATCCTGGGCTTAGGAGGGGTTTTGGTTTATTCCAGCCAACCTCTAAGTTAGTTTTTCCAGCTAACTTAGAATAAAATGTTCGCGATGTACCTAAACTTTACTAAAGCTAACTTTTACAGAGAACAACTCATGCTGAAAAGAATCGCTTATTTTATTGAGGAAAGAAAAAATTACACATGTTTGAAAGAGAAAAGCTAAAAGTAAAATAACTTGAGATTGGCCGTGTTCCATGGCCTAGGGATTGCTTTGCCGTCCTTGTCTTCTAGGTGGTATGCCCCTTTGCCTGCTAACCCAACCACTTTGTAAGGACCTTCCCAGTTTGGCCCTAACTTGCCATCTCCTGGTATTAAGGTGTTTCCCATCACTTTGCGCAGTACCCAGTCTCCGATCTTGAATTGTCTTGGATGCACCATTTTGTTATATTTTCTAGATAACTCTTGTTGGTATGAGGCAATGTGAACTAGTACTCTTTCTCTTCTTTCTTCCGCAGGTCGAGTTCTAATGTTATGGCTTCTCCATTCAAGTCTGGATCAAAATTTTCGCTTCGAATTGTGGGGAGGCCAACTTCCAGTGGGATTACTGCTTCCATTCCAACGGCTAAAGAGAATGGTGTCTCTCCTGTTGATCGTCGAGGTGTGGTGCGGTAAACCCATAAAACGTGAGGAAGTTCATCCGCCCACTTGCCTTTTGCCTTCTCTAAGCTTTTCTTCAGTCCATCCAAGACGACTTTATTTGATGCTTCTGTCTGATCATTTGCTTAGGGATATGCCGGTGTAGAATTGTAGAACTCTATCTTATACTCTTCACAAAAGCCTCTGAAGATTCTGCCATCGAACTGAGTGCCATTGTCTGAGATGAGGGCTTTTGGTATGCCAAACCGAGTGATGATGTTTTGCCAGACGAATTTATTCACATCTCTTTCCTTGATTGATGCCAATGCTTCTGCTTCCACCCACTTTGTGAAGTAGTCTGTTGCTGCAAGAAAGAACTTTCTGTTGTCGGGTGCTGTTGGAAGTGGTCCTACTATGTCCAAGCCCCACATTGCGAAAGGCCATGGGCTAGTTAATGGTAGGAGTTCTCTTGCTGGTTGATGTATTTGGTGTGCGAATTTTTGGCATTTCTTACACTTCTTCACATATTTCTCTGAGTCTGCCTGCATGTATGGCCACCAGTATCCTTGTGAAATGGCCTTGTAAGCTAGCGATCTTCCTCCTTGATGGCTTCCGCACACCTCTTCGTGTATCTCGTACAAGAATGCTTCCACTTTGCTGGGATGAACACACTTTAGGTAGGGTCCTGAGAATGACTTCTTGTATAATGCCAAGGATGGGGAGAGCCAAAATCGCTGCGATTTCGCTCTTATTCTGTTGGCTTCTTTTTTCTCTTCTGGTAGGATGCCGTCTTTTAAGAACAGGATAATGGGATCCATCCAAGAGGGGCCTAGTTCTGCGCAACATACCTCTTCTACTTCGGGGTCTTCTATGCTTTGTCTAGGTAGGTAGTCGATTAGTAGTGGATGAGGTATGGAGGAGTCTGCCATTGAGGCGAAGCCTGCTAGTTTGTCTGCTCTGCTGTTTTCCTCCTTGCCAATTTGTTCTATCCTTACTACTTCAAATTTCTTGATCTCTGTTCTGATCAACTCTTGGTACTTGGCCATCTTATCATTCTTTGCTTCATAGTTGCCAGAAATTTGATTTACCACTAGCTGTGAGTCGCTGTAGACCATTAGTTCGGTGGCCTTCATTTAGTATGCTGATTTGAGTCCTGCGAGAAGCGCTTCGTACTCCGCTTCATTGTTTGATGCTGGGAAGCCAAGGTTGATTGCTTGCTCTACAACCAGGCCATCTGGTGAGATGAGGACTATGCCGAGTCCTGCACCATGCCGGTTGGATGCTCCATCCACAAAGAGCTTCCATATCTCACCAACGAACAACTTTCAGCAAGTGGAGGGGTCAGATGATGTCGTGGGGTCAAGAATGTTGCTGGTGCTTTCTTCAAGGTCCATGCTTGCTGTTTGTCTCTCGCTATCTGATTGTACCAAGTCTTTTTTTGTTGGAGAGCCTTGGTTTGGTGTAGCTTCTACCTTGCTGTCTTTAGTCTGGTCTGCCTTGGAGTTTGACTGAGTACCTTCTACTAGGGGTTGCGCTATTCCGGCGTCATCTTCCATCCCTAGTTCGGTTGTGTCAGTTAGGTCGACTGGGCAGATATGATGACTTCCAGGGGTAAACTCTACGACGAAGTTTGCCAAAGATTGGGCCTTTACTGCGGTCCTGGGTTGGAACTTGATGTCAAATTGTCCCAACTCTACTGCCCACTTCAAAATTCGCCCAGAAAAGTTCGCCCTCTCAAACAAAGCTTTTAGTGGGAAAGCTATGAGGACGACTATGGTGTGGGCGTGAAAGTAGTGTGCCAATTTCTTGGAGGCCATCATTAAGGCTAATGCCAGTTTTTCCAGTGGCAAATACCTTGTTTCGGCTCCCAGCAATGTCTTGCTGACATAATAGATGGGCAGGTGTTGGATTCCTTCTGCACGAACCAACACTGCGCTAACTGCGTGCTGAAAGACTGCCAGGTACAAGAAGAGTTCTTCACCCGGTACTGGGGTAACAAGCAGTGGTGGGGAAGACATATATTCCTTCAAGCTTTCCAGAGTTTGGTCGCATTCTTCATCCCACTCAAATTTGGCCTTTAAGGCATGAAAAAATGGTCGTAGTCTGTCCGACGACCGGCTGATAAAGCGGTTGAGCACAGCCGCCATGCCGGTGAGATGCTGTACTTCTTTTACTGAGTTTGGTCTCTCCAAATCCTGGATTGCTTTGATCTGAGAGGGGTCTGCTTCTATACCCCGGTTGGTCACAAGGAAGCCCAAGAATTTGCCAGATCGTACTCCGAATGCACACTTGGACGCATTGAGGCGTAACTTGTGCTTCTTCAGGATCTCAAACATCTCGCCTAGGTCCTTAAGATAGTCATTCTCATCCTTTCTCTTGACCACCATGTCATCGATGTAAGCCTCCATCGTTCTTCCTAACAATGGTTCAAACATCTTGGTGACCATTCGTTGGAATGTTGCCCCTGCGTTTTTTAGGCCAAAGGGCATGACCTTGTAACAATATAGTCCTCTTAGAGTTGTAAAAGAGGTGACCTCTTGGTCTGGTTCGTGCATGGCGATTTGGTGATAGCCTCTGTATGCATCCAGAAAGCTAAGTCGGTTGTGCCCTGCTGTTAGGTCTACCAGTTGATCTATCCGTGGTAGAGGAAAGCTATCTTTTGGGCACGCCTTGTTGACTGTTTTGTAGTCGACGCAGACACGCCATTTGCCATTTTTCTTTGGTACCACAACCGTGTTGGAGATCCATCTTGGGTAGTGCACTTCTCTAATTGCTCCTGCCTCCAGCAGGTTGCCTACTTCTTCCGCCACTATCTCGGCGTGGTGGAGTGCCGACCTGCGAGTGCGCTGAATGACTGGTCTGGCGGATGGATGGATATTGAGTTGGTGACAGATGAAGTTTGGATCAATGCCTGGCATGTCGTAGGGCGTCCAGGCGAACACTTCGATGTTAGAGGTTAAGAACTCCAAGACCTCTAATCTCTCAGTGCTGGACAATGACGAACCGAGCAAAAAGAACTTATCCGGGTTCCTTTCATCTATTTTTATCTCTACCAAGTCCTCCACTGCTTTTTGATCTGCCGCCTTGCCGACATCTGCAAATAGCTCATTACTCTCAGGTTCTTCCACTGAATGAACGTATCCTTTGGCAGCGCGGCTGCCATTCACCGTGACGAAGCATTGTTTCGACATGATCTGATCTCCATAAACTTCTTCAATTACTCCGGTGTCGTTGGGAAACCGCATCACTTGGTGGTAGGATGACGCCACCGATCACATGGCATGCAGCCATGTTCTGCCCAAGATGATGTTGTAAGTGGAGGGGACCTTCAATACCCAGAACTCCACTTGTTTCGTCACGCTTCCTGCTCTAACTGGAAGAATTATTTTTCCGACGGGCCATTCTGGCATAGAGTTGAATCCAATTAGGGGTGATACAGCAGACGCCAAGTCTTTGTCTTGTAGCTTTAGTTGTTTAAATGTTTCGTAGTACATGATTTCACATGAACTACCCTGGTCAATCAGAATCCGCTTGACGTCAAAATCCTTGACTCGGAGAGTGACGACCAGGGCATCATTGTGAGGGCAATATATCCGTTCTAAGTCTTTGTCTGAAAAAGACATGACGTTTGTTGCTTCTGTCTTCCCCTTCTTGGTGGCAGGTTGGGCACTTAGCACCTCTCTTAAGTGTTCAGCCTTTTTGATTGATCCTCTGAGCTCGCATACACGCTCAGGTTCAAAGACTCCATGTATCACATTGATAACGCCTTGGGGTGGGGCGTCGACTGGCATCCCGTTGGGGTTATTGTGATCCTGGGGGGCTGGTTGCGTCCCTCCTTCAATGTACTTATCCAAGTGGCCTGCTGCCACCAACTCCTCCAGGTGTTGTTTCAATGGTGTACAATTCTCAGTGCGGTGTCCCTTTTCTTTATGGAAGGTGCACCGTGATCTTTCGTCATAGTCCTTCTGTGCTTCCTCTAGTTTGGCTGGCCACTTGATGAAAGGTTCATCTCTTATTTCGCTCAGAATCCGGTATATCGGTTTTTTGAACGACGTGGTTATGGCAGTGCGGATTCTCAACCATCTTTTATCCGGGTCTTCTCCATTATCTCGTCTGCCACGTCCGTTTCTGTTACTTCGATCTACTGTGTTGACCTTTGCTGAGGTCTTCTTTTCTGGTACTGTGGTTGCCCCAAATTTTGCTTTGGCACGTGCGCCATCCTCTTCTACCCTGATGTGCTGATGCACTCTTTCCATCAGGGCTTCCAGGGTGAGGGGTGGCGTCATGGTGATTGAGTCCCTTAGTCTGTTTCCGACTAGAAGGCCTCTTTTATATTGCGCAATGGCGAGATTAGTGGGGCTGTCCCCAATCTGATTGAATGTCTCCCAGTAGCGACTATTGTAAGATCTTAGGGTCTCTTTATCGCCCATGTCGATGGAGAGTAGCTGGTCGATCTCCACTGGGGTTTTAGTGTTTGTTCGGAACCTTGTTACGAACGCTTCTGCTAATTACGCCCAGGAGGCTATGCTGCCCTCAGGAAGTTTCTCGAACCAAGTCAGGCGTAGGTCGTCAAGGCTAGACGGGAAGAGTATGCACATTAAGGCCTTGTTTCACCTGTAAACGGCCATGACTTGGCGAAAGTGGCTTAAGTGTGAGTACGGGTCCATCTTTCCTTCATATGTAGTGAATTTCGGCTGAAGGAAGCCTGATGGTAGGGGTGCGTTTTTAATCGCCGGAATAAACGGCGAAGTCTGCAGCTTTGCTAGTGCTTTGTCCGTTGGTTCGTAGGCAGGGCGCGACATTGGCATTCCAACCTCGACGCTTCCATGCGTCCGAGGAGCCAACCGCTGTAAGGCAGAAATTCTGTGTGGATCCCGTGCCCTAGCATCCTCCTTGCATCGTGCTTTTTCTTCGAGCACGGTTCGTAAGTCGGATGATCTGGGTAACTCTATTTGTCTGGATCTGGTTTGATGCGAATGTGAGGGCCAATATGTGCTTCCTTCAGTGTATGACCTTTCAGATCTCGTCCTCTCAGACCTGGAGTGACGAGTTCTGGAAGACCAGGATTGAGTATCGCCTGTCCTGAGGCTTCTGCTCTCTCCTTGCGAGGGTGTGGTATTTCTGCTACGATTTTCTGAGTGGCGAGGGGGCGTCTTGTTTTTGCGCCCTTCTCCTGTCGCCACTTCTTTTTTCTTCATCTGGCGTTTCAAGGCCTCCATGTCCGCCGCCATCTTTCTTATCAATTCGTCTTGCTCTTTCACGCGATCTTCCAGAGCTTGAGGATCAACCCTCCGCCTTTGCCTGTCAGGACTTTGAGAATGGGAGTGACGGGGGCTGTTAGTCCGCCTCCCCCTAGCATCTCTCCTGGAGTTATGTCATTGGGGCTCCAAGTCTGCCATGAGAGGGATAGAAGGTAATCCTTCTTGCCTTGTGCCTCCATCTGGAGTTAGCCCGTCGATGGCGGACTGCGGCAATTCTTCAATGTGTGCCATTGATTGTAAAGGGGAGAAGCTCTAATCAAGAGGTTTTGTTCTGTCTGTTATTCCCACAGACGACGCCAATTGTACGGGAAAGAAATATACCTTCTCGTATAATCCTGTTGACTAAGTCTGTGCTCCTCCGTACGACGTCGCTTTGTCACCTGAAAACACAAACGTGAGCTAGCCGGCGGGTGTGTGCCGGAAACCCCTCTGATGCCTAAGTCAGCAAACTTGGCAAATAGACAAAGCTCTGTCTATTCAGAAAGCAAAGTTGTGTGTTACCTCTCCAAAGATATTATTTGTGAGCTTTTATAGGTTTCGTGTGGCACAATCCTAGTAGGACTTCTACTCCTCCATGTAGAGTCCTCCTAGGATTCATACTCCAGTAGGATAATGCTTATCCTTTAATACCCCCCACTGCTTAAACCAAGTGGGATGGTTTTTACTATGGCCGAACTACCATACGACCGGAATAACACTACCATACTATACAGGCAGGTATGGCCGATCTGACTACTAGTTCGGCTCTTCCCTTCCTTGCTTCTATCCCGGCTGCGAATGCTAAGACCGAGCTATCCATAGAAGTGTCAAGCCGAACTAACTCAAACTTCCCTGAAGTTCTCTTACTCTGGTTAGAGGAGATGACCGGGCTAATCCGTAATATGCTGCAACCGAGCTACCCCCAAGCCAAATCTGACAACCGAACTAACCGTAGTACTTCTTTTGACCGGTGTATCCACTGTCTTTCGTATTTGGACCTATCTCGGCCCAACACCCAACTCGGCCCAATTTATATACATAAATTACCCTCTCATTATTCATAAAAGAATTATATCAATTTGATAATTAATAACGAGATTTCATTTTATTTGCCTCAGAAAAATAAAATAGTAAGTAAAAATTTTAAAAATAGACTTATTTTTTTGAATACAAAAATGGTAAATTTATGTAGCTTTGTTTGTTTGTTTTTTTTTTTTTTTTTTGATACATCGAAAATTTATAGCAAGAACTATCGATTCATCTCATTTTGGTGTGTATGAATGTTTTATACATATAGGGGTAGAGGCATGTTGGACCAAGAGGGTCGCGTCACGGCCCCTCTCAATTTTTAAAAATTACACTTTTACTTTTATTTGAAAAATAATTAATTTCTAAAATTCAAAATATGTCACAATTCTTTGTATCTCATCTACTATTTTTGTTTTATTTATTTATTATTTTTGACAAAATCTTTGCAAAACCAATAGGGTTAATCTATTAGTGAGAATTTTTGCATTTTCATTATAAGGTTATGAGAGGGTAATTTTTGGGAAAAATTGGGCCGAGCTGCGAGTTGGGCATTGAGGCCCAAAACGCGAAGGACTAAGTAAGAAGGCCGCAATAGATACTCCGGCCCAGAAGGGCAAAGTTACTCCGGCCTTGGGAAGACAAGGTTACTTCGGCCCAAGGAGGTAAAATTACTTCGGCTCACGAAGGGTAGAGTTACTTCGGTTAGAAGATTGTAAATGAACTTCGGTTTGGGAGCAACTTGAAGTTATACCGGCCTTAGAGGCATACCGGTTTGAGAGTTATACCGGTCGAGTCGTTGGTTCGGTCCGAACACACCACGGTTCGTGTATGAGAGAACCGAGATATGGTGTAGCATGAAGAAGAACCGAACAACTGTTAGTACGGCCTACTTTGTGGCTCGGCATGGCCATTTTTACTTCGGTCAAATGGAAGTTCGGCCATAAAGAGAACCATCCCACTTGGTTTAAGCAGTGGGGGAGGGTGTGAAAGGATAAGCATTATCCTTAAGAGTATGAATCCTAGGAGGACTCTGCATGAAGAAATACAAGTCCTACTAGGATTGAGCCATATGAAACTTATAAAAGCTCACAAGCATCACCTTGGAGGAGGTAATTGAACACAATCTTTCTGAGAATTTAGAGCTTTGTCTATTTGTCAAGTTTTCTGACTTAGGCATCGGAGAGGTTTCCGGCACACACCCGCCGGCTAGCTCACGTTTGTGTTTTCAGGTGACAAAGCGACGTCGTACGGAGGAGCGTGGACTTGGTCAACAGGATTATACGAGGAGAATTATTTCCTCCCCGTACAATTGGCGCCGTCTGTGGGAAGAACAGACAAGAACAAAAACCTCTTGACTAAGCTTCTCCTTTTTTCACAAACCAATGGCACACATTGAAGACCTACCGCAGTCCGCCGTCGACGGGCTAACTCCAGACGGGGGCGCAAGGCGAGAAGGATTACCCTCTGTCCCTCCTATGGCAGATCTGGAGTCCCAACAACATAACTCCAGGAGGAGTGGCAGGGGAAGGCGGAATAGCAGCCCTCGTCACTCTCAAAGTCCTGACAGGCAAAGGAGGAGGATTGATCCTCAAGCCCTGGAAGATCGCGTGAAAGAACAAGATGAACTAATCCGGAAGATGGCGGCGGACATGGAGGCTTTGAAACGCCAGATGAAGACTAAAGAGGTGGCGACAGGAGAGGGGCGCAAGCACAAGACGCCCCCTCGCCACTCAGAGAATCGTAGTAGGAATACGACACCCTCCCAAGGAGAGAGCAGAAGCCTCAGGACGGGCGACACTCACTCCTTGACCTCCAGGACTCGTCACTCCAGGTCTGAGAGGACGAGATCCGAAAAATCATATACTGAAGGAAGCACGTATTGGCCTTCCCATTCACACCAAACCAGATCTAGACAAACAGAACTGCCCAGGTCATCCGACTTACGAACCGTGCTCGAAGAAAAAGCACGATGCAAGGAGGATGCCAGGGCAAGGGATCCACACCGAGTTTCGGCCTTACAACGGTTGGCTCCTCGGACGCATGGAAGCGTCGAGGTTGGAATGCCAATACCGCGACCGGCCTACGAACCAACGGACAAGGCATTGGCGAGATTACAGACTTCGCCGTTTATCCCAGCAATCGAAAACGCGCCCCTACCATCAGGCTTCCTTCAGCCGAAATTCACCACATATGAAGGGAAGACGGACCCATATTCACACTTGAGCCACTTTCGCCAAGTCATGGCTGTGTACAGACGAAACGAGGCCTTGATGTGCATACTCTTCCCGTCAAGTCTTGGCGACCTAGGCTTGACTTGGTTCGAAAAACTCCCAGAGGGCAGCATAGCCTCCTGGGCCCAATTGGCAGAAGCGTTCGTAACAAGGTTTCGAACAAACACTAAAACACCGGTGGAGATAGACCAGTTACTCTCTATCGACATGGGTGAAAAAGAGACCCTCAGATCTTACAACAGTCGCTACTGGGAGACTTTCAACCAGATTGGAGACTGCCCCACCAATCTAGCCATTGCGCAATACAAAAGAGGCCTACCAGTAGGGAACAGACTAAGGGATTCGATTACCATGACGCCACCCCTCACCATGGAGGCCCTGATGGAAAGAGTGCATCAGCACATCAGGGTAGAAGAGGATGGCGCACGGGCAAAAGCAAAATCCAGTGCAAACACGGTACCAGAAAAGAAGGCCTCAGCAAAGGTCAATACAGTAGATAGGCAGAATAAGAACGGGCGTGGCAAACGAGATAACGGAGAAGACCCAGACAAAAGATGGTTGAGAATCCGCACTGCCATAACAACGGTGTTAAAAAAACCAATATATCGGATTCTGAGCGAAATAAAAGACGAGCCATTTGTCAAGTGGCCAGCCAAGCTAGGGGAGGCTCAGAAGAATTACGACGACAGATCACGGTGCACCTTCCACAAAGAAAAGGGGCACCGAACTGAGAATTGCACGCCACTGAGACAGCACTTGGAAGAATTGGTGGCAGCAGGCCACTTGGACAAATACATTGAAGGAGGAGCGCAACCGGCCCCCCAAGATCATAATGACCATCCCAATAGAATGCCAATCGATGCACCACCTCAAGGCATTATCAATGTAATTCATGGAGTCTTTGAACCTGAGCGCGTATGCGAGCTCAGAGGTTCAATCAAGAAGGCTGAGCACTTTAGGGAAGTATTAAGTGCCCAACCTGCCATCAAGAAGGGGAGGACAGAGGCAACAAACGTCATGTCCTTTTCGGATAAGGACTTGGAACGAATTTACTGTCCCCATAATGATGCCCTGGTTGTCACTCTCCGAGTCAAGGATTTTGACGTCAAGCGGATTCTGATTGACCAGGGTAGTTCATGTGAGATCATGTATTACAACACATTCAAGCAACTAAAGCTGCAAGACAAAGACTTGGCACCTGCAGTTTCTCCCCTGATTGGATTCAACTCCATGCCAGAGTGGCCTGTCGGCAAAATAATCCTTCCAGTCAGAGCAGGAAGTGTAACAAAACAAGTGGAGTTCTGGGTATTGAAGGTCCCCTCCACCTACAACATCATCCTGGGCAGAACATGGCTGCATGCCATGCGTTCGGTAGCGTCATCATACCATCAGGTAATGCGGTTCCCCAATGACGCCGGTATAATTGAAGAAGTCTATGGCGATCAGATCATGTCGAAACAGTGCTTCGCCACAGCGAATGGAAGCCGAGCTGCCAAAGGATACGTTCATTCGGTGGAAGAGCCAGAAAGTAATGAACTATTCGCGGACGTCGGCAAAGAGGCTGATCAGAAAGCGGTGGAGGACTTGGTGGAGGTAAAAATATATGAGAAGAACCCGGATAAGTTCTTCTTGCTTGGCTCATCGTTGTCCAGTGCTGAGAGATTAGAGGTCTTGGAATTCCTGACCTCTAATATCGAAGTGTTTGCCTGGACACCTTACGACATGCCAGGCATTGATCCAAACTTCATCAGTCACCAACTCAATGTCCACCCATCCGCCAGACCAGTCATTCAACGCACACGCAGATCGGCACTCCACCACGCCGAAATAGTGGCAGAAGAGGTAGGCAACCTGCTGGAGGCAGGAGCAATAAGGGAAGTGCACTACCCAAGATGGATCTCCAACACAGTCGTAGTGCCGAAAAAAAATGGTAAATGGCGTGTCTGCGTCGACTACAAAACAGTCAACAAGGCGTGCCCAAAAGATAGCTTTCCTCTACCAAGGATAGATCAACTGGTGGACCTGACGGCAGGGCATAACCGACTTAGCTTTCTGGATGCATACAGAGGCTACCACCAGATCGCCATGCATGAACCAGACCAAGAGGTCACATCCTTCACAACACCAAGGGGGTTATATTGCTACAAGGTCATGCCCTTTGGCCTAAAAAACGCTGGGGCGACATTCCAGAGGATGGTCACCAAGATGTTCGAACCATTGTTAGGAAGAACAATGGAGGCTTACATCGATGACATGGTGGTCAAAAGCAAGGATGAGAATGACCATCTTAAAGACCTAGGCGAGATGTTCCAGATCCTGAAGAAACACAAGCTACGCCTCAATGCGTCCAAATGCGCATTCGGAGTTGGATCTGGCAAATTCTTGGGCTTCCTGGTGACCAACCGAGGTATAGAAGCAGACCCCTCTCAGATCAAAGCAATCCAGGAGTTGGAGAGACCAAACTCAGTCAAAGAAGTGCAGCATCTCACTGGTATGGCGGCTGCACTCAACCGGTTCATAAGCAGATCGTCGGACAGACTACGACCGTTCTTCCAAGCTCTAAAAGCCAAGTTTGAGTGGGATGAAGAATGCGACCGAGCTCTGGAAAGCTTGAAGGAGTACATGTCTTCCCCACCACTACTTGTTACTCCAGTACCTGGTGAAGAACTCTTTTTGTACCTGGCAGTTTCTCAGCACGCAGTTAGCGCAGTGTTGGTTCGTGCAGAAGGAATACAACACCTGCCCATCTTTTATGTCAGCAAGACATTGTTGCGAGCCGAAACAAGGTACTTGCCCTTGGAGAAACTAGCATTAGCGTTAATGATGGCATCCAGAAAATTGGCGCACTACTTTCATGCCCACACCATAGTCGTCCTCACAGCCTTTCCATTAAAAGCTCTGTTTGAAAGGGCGAACTTTAGTGGGCGAATTTTGAAGTGGGTAGTAGAATTGGGACAATTCGACATCAAGTTCCAACCCAAGACCGCAGTAAAAGCCCAATCCTTGGCAGACTTCATCGCAGAGTTTACTCCTGGAAGTCATCATATCTGCCCAGTCGACCTAACTGACACAACCGATCTAGGGACGGAAGTTGACGCCGGAATAGCGCAACCCCTAGTAGAAGGTAGTCAATCAAGCACCAAGGCAGACCATACTAAGGACAAGGAAAAGGCAAACAAAGGCTCACCAACAGTTCAAACAAAGGACGAAGGACAGACAGCCAACATGGACTTTGAAGAAAACACCATCCTTGACCCCATGGCATCATCTGATCATTCCACTTGCTGGAAACTATTCGTTGGAGAGATGTGGAAGCTCTTTGTGGATGGAGCATCCAACCGACATGGTGCAGGGCTTGGCATAGTCCTCATATCTCCAGACGGCCTGGTTATAGAACAAGCAATCAACCTTGGCTTCCCAGCATCCAACAATGAAGCGGAATATGAGGCGCTTCTCGCAGGACTCAAGTCAGCACACTTCATGAAAGCAACCGAAATAATGGTATACAGTGACTCTCTGCTGGTGGTAAACCAAATTTCTGGCGAATACGAAGCAAAGGACGACAGAATGGCCAAGTACCAAGAGTTAGTCAGAACGGAGATCAAGAAGTTTGATGCGGTAAGGATAGAACAAATTGGCAGGGAGGAAAACAGCCGAGCGGACGAGCTAGCAGGCCTTGCCTCAATGGCAGATACATCAATCCCTCATCCATTACTCATCGACTTCTTACCAAGACCAAGCATAGAAGACCCCGAAGCAGAAGAAGTATGTTGCACAGAATTAGGCCCTTCTTGGATGGATCCCATCATCTTGTTCCTCAAAGACGGCATCCTACCAGAAGAGAAAAAAGAAGCCAACAAAATAAGGGCAAAGTCGCAGCGATTTTGGCTATCTCCATCTTTGGCATTATACAAGAAGTCATTCTCTGGGCCTTACCTCAAATGCGTTCATCCCAGCAAAGTAGAAGCATTCTTGTTCGAAATACACGAAGGGGTATGTGGAA
The DNA here is from genome assembly GCF_055761805.1 of Camellia sinensis. NCBI lineage: Eukaryota > Viridiplantae > Streptophyta > Magnoliopsida > Ericales > Theaceae > Camellia > Camellia sinensis. The sequence goes on from NC_138970.1 coordinate 51,250,566, forward strand.
GTCATCAAGGGGGAAGGTCGCTCGCTTACAGGGCTATTTCGCAAGGATATTGGTGGCCATATATGCAAGCAGACTCAGAGAAATATGTGAAAAAGTGTGAAAAATGCCAGAAATTCGCACACCAAATACATCAGCCAGCAAGAGAACTCCTACCCTTAACTAGCCCATGGCCTTTCGCAATGTGGGGCTTGGACATAGTAGGACCACTTCCAACAGCACCCGGGGGCAGAAAATTCTTTCTCGCAGCAACAGACTACTTCACAAAGTGGGTGGAAGCAGAAGCATTGGCGTCAATCAAAAAAAAAGATGTGAAGAAGTTTGTCTGGCAGAATATTATCACCCGGTTTGGCATACCAAAAGCACTGATCTCAGACAATGGAACTCAGTTCGACGGCAGAATCTTTAGAAGCTTTTGTGAAGAATACAAGATAGAGTTCTACAATTCCACACCGGCATATCCTCAAGCAAATGGGCAGGCTGAAGCATCAAATAAAGTCGTCTTGGATGGACTAAAGAAAAGGCTAGAGAAGGCAAAAGGCAAGTGGGCGGATGAACTCCCTCATGTTTTATGGGCTTACCGCACCACACCTCGGCGATCAACAGGAGAAACACCATTCTCCTTAGCCTACGGAATGGAAGCAGTAATCCCACTAGAAGTCGGCCTCCCCACAATCCGAAGCGAAAATTTTGATCCAGACCTAAATGGAGAAGCCATAGCCTTAGAACTCAACCTTGCAGAAGAAAGAAGAGAAAGAGCGCTAGTCCACATCGCCCCATACCAACGAGAGTTAATCAGAAAATACAGCAAAAAGGTGCATCCAAGACAATTCAAGATTGGGGATTGGGTACTACGCAAAGTAATGGGAAACACCTTGGTCCCAGGAGACGGCAAGTTAGGCCCAAATTGGGAAGGTCCTTACAAGGTGGTTGGGTTAGCTGGCAAAGGGGCATACCACCTAGAAGACAAGGATGGCAAGGCAATCCCTAGGCCATGGAATACGGCCAATCTCAAGTTATTTTACTTTTAGCTTATCTTTTTTCAAGCATATGTACTTTTCTCTTCCTTCAATAAAATGAGAAATTCTTTTCAACACAAATTATTCTTTGTAAAAGTTAAGCTTTAAAGACTAAGTATATTGTAAGCATTCTATTCTAAGTTAGCCGTAAAAACTAACTCAGAGGTTGGCTGGATTAAACCAACACCCTTCCTAAGCCCAGGATAAGGATCCAGGCTGCAGGACATTTGGTCGGAATAACCAAATACTATAAGTTAGCTGGAAAAACTAACTTCAATGGTTGGCTGGAATAAACCAACTCTTGTTACTCTTCAGCCGAAGTAAGTGTATGGCTGAAGAGTGGTTGGCTGGAATAAACCAACTCTTGTTACTCTTCAGCCGAAGTAAGGGTATGGCTGAAGAATGGTTGGCTGGAATAAACCAACTCTTGTTACTCTTCAGCCGAAGTAAGGGTAAGGCTGAAGAGTGGTTGGCTGGAATAAACCAACACTTTGTACTCCTTAGCCGAAGTAAGTGCATGACTAAGGAGTGGTTGGCTGGAATAAACCAACTCTTGTTACTCTTCAGCCGAAGTAAGTGTATGGCTGAAGAGTGGTTGGCTGGAATAAACCAACTCTTGTTACTCTTCAGTCGAAGTAAGGGTATGGCTGAAGAATGGTTGGCTGGAATAAACCAACTTTTGTTACTCTTCAGCCGAAGTAAGTGTATGGCTGAAGAGTGGTTGGCTGGAATAAACCAACTCTTGTTACTCTTCAGCCGAAGTAAGTGTAAGGCTGAAGAGTGGTTGGCTGGAATAAAACAACACTTTGTACTCCTTAGCCGAAGTAAGTGCATGACTAAGGAGTGGTTGGCTGGAATAAACCAACTCTTGTTACTCTTCAGCCGAAGTAAGTGTATGGCTGAAGAGTGGTTGGCTGGAATAAACCAACTCTTGTTACTCTTCAGCTGAAGTAAGGGTATGGCTGAAGAATGGTTGGCTGGAATAAACCAACTCTTGTTACTCTTCAGCCGAAGTAAGTGTATGGCTGAAGAGTGGTTGGCTGGACTAAACCAACTCTTGTTACTCTTCAGCCGAAGTAAGTGTAAGGCTGAAGAGTGGTTGGCTGGATTAAACCAACACTTAGTACTCCTCAGCCGAAGTAATTATGTCGGCTAAGGAGTGGTTGGCTGGTAAGTATAGTTTAACCAACCAAAACCGAAATAACAGTTGGAGTAATAGAAGACATTACAAAATACAGGCATACATACCACAACCGGAATAAAAGTTAGCGTAAAATTTTCATTCAAAGAAAAAGTCATTACAAACGAGTGTAGTTCGGTTACAAAGAAAAAGAATACAAAGTCAAGCGAAAAGATCTTCAATCTCGGCATCAAAGGCAGCATCAGTGTCAGCTGGAAGATCGGTCTCTGGCGGCAGGACTCCTTCAGTCACAATAGTGGTATCGACCGGAGCCACAGTTTCATTTGGCTGTTCAATAGTCAGATCTTCCACTCTGGACTCCGGCCGATCTATCTGATCCACGTTTTCAACCGGAGTATCCTCAGAAGCAGAATCTTCGTCAGTATTTGAACCTTCAAGGAATTGCTGCTGCATGGCATCCGCATACTCCGCAAGGGACTTCGGTATAAAGTACTCTGGAGGGTTGAAGACCTCGGTCTGTTGATCATGACCGAGCTTCTCCACAGCCGCCCTCCAGCCGCACTTGAAGAAAAGCTCCTTGGCGGCGTCGCATTGTTTGACATAGGCATCTTCAGCCTCCTTGTAACCTCGCTTGTACCACTCCTTTTCGGCCGCCTCCACGCCCTGTTTTAGTTCGCGTATTTCGGCGTCTTTTCTCTTCTCAAGCTTCAACAACTCCCGCAGATACTTGTCCTTCATAACAATGGCGGCTTTTTGCTTCTCCGCTTCCGCTGAACTAACCGCGTCGGCAAGACGGCCGTTCTCCGCTTGTAGCTTGGCCAATCTCTTCTCGGCTTCTACTAGTTCGGCCGCCTTTGCTTCGGCTTCCGCCATCGCCTGCCTTGTGGTTTTGCGGAGTTCTTGGACTTTCTTGTAGGTGATTTTGTTCTTCTGCAAGGCCTGACAAGAAGAAGATTTCTTTTCAGCCGAAGTAAAAGTTGGAAAAATTTAGACAGAAAAAACAGACAAAGCTACTTACCAAGATCATGGACTTAGAAGCAGACCGAATTGACTTCATTTCGGTGTTCAGCTGCTTCAAGTGGTGCTCCATATCCTTAGGGAGGCACACACTTTTTGCCAGGTTAAAAGCCAATAGGTGGTCTTTTTCAGCCACGACCGAGTCAGTAGCTTTGATGTCTCGGTCGTTGAAGGTCAGCGGCGGAGCCCACTTCGGAGATCCAGGACGGTCAGTTTGCTCCGGTTGGGGGGAAGGTTGAGGACTTCGTGGGATGGATTCGACCTCTTCAACAAGTTGCTGTTCGGCCGGTGTAGTTCGGGCGCGTTTGGAGGGCCGAGATGAAGAAGGCTGCTGAGAAGGAAGGGCCACTACGGCAGGCTGCGCTTCGATGGATGGCTGTACTTCGGCTCTGGTTGTTGAAGTTAGAAGGGCCCTGACTCTGCTCTTCTTTGCCATTTCTTCCTCAGCAGTCAATGGAACAAGTCTTATTTCGGGCAAAGTTGGGTCCGGTTCCGGTGCTTCCTCAAGAAGAAAATCGGTTACTTTTGCTTTTCGACGACCGCTATACCTGTAGGTCGGCTCAAAGTTCAGAAGCTTAGCCCAACTCCTTTCCTGACACCGTAGTGCGGCTCGCAAAATCGCAAGGTTGGGATAGCTATATAGAGAACGGAGGTGGGCAAAATCTGCAAAAAAGAGAAGTGTTAGTTCGGTCAATGGACTGAAGAACCGAAATAAAATGCAAGGAAGAAGACCGAAGTTAAATTACCAGGCTCTCCCATTTTCCAATTTATAGGTCGGCCAGGAATTTGAGCTTGAAAATCCTCAAAGTTCCCAGAGACCCAAAAGAAATCATCATCATTAAGATCTTTGTCCGGAGTGTGTTTAATTATCTTCTCTCGGCGGCGGCGAATTCTAAGGTAATAGACCCACCCAGCATTCTTTGAGCCAAGAGAGTATTGATGAAAGATCTCGGCCAGACCAAGATTTAGTCCGGTTTGGTGGTTTAATGCGGCTATTCCCATTATAATACGATATGTATTGGTGGACAGTTGGGTGGGGCACAACCTAGTCTGTCTAAGAAATTCGCAGATTAGCGGTTGGACAGGAAACCGTAGTCCGGTTTCTATTATGGATTGAAGGGTAAAAGGGACGAAGCCTTCATTGTCCCAGGGAGTAGCATCTTTCTTGGCCAACACCAGTTGGACATCATCAGGAATCTGGTAATCTTGCCTAAATTCGGCCATGCCACCAGGGGTTTCGACTAAATATCTATACTTGCCCATTTGTTGTATAATTTATGAATAAATTATTTCGGTACAAAAATTAGGCTCAGTAGCTCGGTTGAGCACACGCAGGAATGCCTGGGCAACCTAAGTCTGCAAGGTAGAAAACAAAGGGGTTAAGCACAGATCGTTGGACCGCGCTACAAATTATAAGCAAGATATGCAAATCCTACTTCGGCTTAGTGGGCTGGTTCTACCTCGGTTTATCAAAAGGTTTGTTACCTCGGTCTTGAGCAGATTAGACCGGTTTATCGTCTAGGGGCAGCTTTCTGAGTTCGGTCTAAAAAACTAAGAAAGCTGGTCTAGTCCCAAGGCCTAAATCAGTTGTGGAATGAATAAAGTTACTTCGGTTAAGCTTCTAGGGACGGCTTTCTGAGTTCGGTTTAGGAACCAAGAAGACCGGCTTGGCCCCGAAAGCTTAGTTCGGTTGACAACCGAAGTTCCTAGCTTCCTATATTCAAAATGTGGTGGTCTTATTTCGGCTAAAGTGAGTCAGGCTCTGGTAACCCATTGAAGCTTTTAAGTTCTAGTTCGGTTCTTCGTAAAAGTACAAAAGCAAAGCAGACAAATGGAGAAAAATGTTTGCAAAAAGCATACAAAACAAAAACAGATGAAAAAACAGGCAAAACAAGAGGGATAGGCGTGTTTACCCGTATAAGAGAGAAGCTAGAGATGGAGACGACAGCAGCAATGGAGACACGAGCACAGCAAGAACACAGAAAGGAAATGAAGAATGGAAGGTGAAGTGATTCAAGGAAAAGAGAGGTTGTTTTGTGAAAGAAGAGAGAGAAAAAGGCGGAAAGAAAAGGCGGGAACTGTTTCAAAATCACGAAACACGAAGACGGCGTGACAGCCGTCCTTAACCAATCAAAACATGCCACGTGTCATAAGAATGGGAAGCGTTACAGACACTATGATTGAAGAGACGTTTTTGACCGGACAAAACAGGGCCCGGAGTAAAATTAGCTTGGCTGAAAAATTCGAGGGTTTTTAGCTCGGCTGGAATAGCTTAAAACGACGTCAGCTCGGCTGATGGACTGGTAATCCCAATCATGCTATGCAGATGGAATTAAGGGGCAATTGAGAGGGTAATTTTTGGAAAAAATTGGGCCGAGCTGCGAGTTGGGCATTGAGGCCCAAAACGCGAAGGACTAAGTAAGAAGGCCGCAATAGATACTCTGGCCCAGAAGGGCAAAGTTACTCCGGCCTTGGGAAGACAAGGTTACTTCGGCCCAAGGAGGTAAAATTACTTCGGCTCACGAAGGGTAGAGTTACTTCGGTTAGAAGATTGTAAATGAACTTCGGTTTGGGAGCAACTTGAAGTTATACCGGCCTTAGAGGCATACCGGTTTGAGAGTTATACCGGTCGAGTCGTTGGTTCGGTCCGAACACACCACGGTTCGTGTATGAGAGAACCGAGATATGGTGTAGCATGAAGAAGAACCGAGCAACTGTTAGTACGGCCTACTTTGTGGCTCGGCATGGCCATTTTTACTTCGGTCAAATGGAAGTTCGGCCATAAAGAGAACCATCCCACTTGGTTTAAGCAGTGGGGGAGGGTGTGAAAGGATAAGCATTATCCTTAAGAGTATGAATCCTAGGAGGACTCTGCATGAAGAAATACAAGTCCTACTAGGATTGAGCCATATGAAACTTATAAAAGCTCACAAGCATCACCTTAGAGGAGGTAATTGAACACAATCTTTCTGAGAATTTAGAGCTTTGTCTATTTGTCAAGTTTTCTGACTTAGGCATCGGAGAGGTTTCCGGCACACACCCGCCGGCTAGCTCACGTTTGTGTTTTCAGGTGACAAAGCGACGTCGTACGGAGGAGCGTGGACTTGGTCAACAGGATTATACGAGGAGAATTATTTCCTCCCTGTACAGGTTAGAGGTTCAAATATCTCAATCTGGTTATTGATTATATTTTTCATGTTATTTATTTATGATTTTTTCTCTCTTATTTTGAAAATATTCAATTATATTAGTTATATAGTGTATTGATTTTCGTTATGATTATAATTCATTAGTTTCATTATAACATGATTCATTAATTAAAAATAAAATATAAATTCCTGTAATTTGTTACTCTAAATATTTAATTTTGCTAAAATATTTTCTTTTAAATTCAATATTATTTCTATCTTTTCTCTCATGTCTTTCTCTTCCACTCTCTTTTTTTTTTTGGGTGTAATTTTGTCATTCTCATTTTTAATAATGGTATCTGATACCATTTTAAATTACAATGTTATCACGTTCACAAAATTAAAATAGCAAATCATATTAATAATAAATAAACAATCAAAAATGAAAAAAATAAAGCAAAAAACCTACTAACTAATTTGAGTATTACTTTAAAATTTTAATTTGAAACTATGTTTTTTTTAAGTTGTTTTACTCTCAATTAAAGTCAAAATTATTTATAATACGGTAGATCGCTATGATCTTAATTTAATATTGTAATTGCATGGCCCAATATATTTTATTGTATTCCAACAATCCTTAAAATAAAAAATAAAAAAAAACTGCCCCAGACGTCGTCTTTACTTACGTGCACTACTTCTCTATAATTGGTCTTTGTATATGTAGACTTGGGAAATAAAAGAGCTCAATTGTGGATCTCAAATTTTAAAAGATAAATATGTAAGAAAAAGTTAGGGACCTTGTAAAATTTGGCGGCATTTATTTATAAATTTCTCTTCAGCTATTTATATTTTATTTAATTTGAATTACTTTTTTACATTTTAATAAATTTTATGAGTGATATAATTATCAAAATATTCCTAATAATAATATGGTAAAACGCGCATTAATATTCACAGTGAATGTTCTGTTATGTGAACATTCACACTATCATTGTGAATATTCACACATCAATGTGAAAGTTTACATTGTCAAATATGAATGTTCACATCACCAAATTGTTAAGGGTTCAAAAAATATTTGTAAGGGTAAAATTATCCATAAAATACCTTAATTATAAGAATTAGGATTTTGTGGATCAAAAATTCAAATAATAGGACTTATTCAAATATAAGAATATGTTATGGACTAATTGAGGCGAGCGGATCCTCTAGAGTTAATTCTCTAGAGTGATCTCCTAAAGTGGTTGATCGAACGGCTCAGAATCAAACTCACCAAAACGACGTCGTTTTGGTGAGTATTTTGAAAAAAAAAAAAAAAAATCCAGATTTTTTGAAGCTTTTTTTTGCAGATCAACAATGGAATGCGGAAGTTTCGAGCTCCACCAATCTCTCACCGGGAACGGCCACACTCTCACGGATAACCCCCACAACTTCTCCCTCTCAAAACCATGGCCAATCCTTCCGTCGTACCTCCCATGGTCTCTCAACCCCAACGTCCCCTTCAGATCCTGCGAATCCTACTTCGGCAACGGCTTCACTCGCCGGATCGATCTCCTCAAATCCTCGCTCTCCCATCACCGGACTGGAGGCTGGTTTCGGTGCTTCTACAGTGAGACGTTGCGGAGCTCGATTTGTGAAGGCGGGAGGGTTCGGATGCATCCGGACAAGATTAGGATGTCGATTGGGGAAGAGAGGTTGGAGGCGGTGATGGGGAGGGGAGAGGATGAGGAGTTGCCGGTGTTTGAATCGGGAGCTTTTGATGTTGAGGTTGTGGATCGATCGAGTCATGGAAGGAAGCTTGTGGATGATGAGTTTCTTAATCAGTATGTGCAGTTTGGTGCGGATTCGCAGCACACGAGGCGTGGTTTGGTCGATTCGGTCAAGTTAGTTGGTGCTAGTGACTTCCAATGCTCTGAGGTTAGTAATTTATCAACAAGTTTTAGATGTGTTGTCATAAATTCCACTACTCTGAATTGCTAACTACTTCTTTTACATGTTGATGATGATTTATTTAGCTTTGATTTAATTTTGTCTTGTGATTTGGGACTTGAGTTAATCTGATTTGGGTTGTTGGGTTGTGATGATGATGATAAATGGAAGCCATTGTTGATCTGCAGAAAAAACTTCAAAAAATCTGAATTTTTTTTTTTTTTTCAAAATACTCACCAAAACGACGTCGTTTTGGTAAGTTTGATTCTGAGCCGTTCGATCAACCACTTTAGGAGATCACTCTAGAGAATTAACTCTAGAGGATCCGCTCGCCTAATTGAGATACAAGTACTTGAAAAAGAATTTCCTAATAAATTTCTTGAAAATGTATTTGAAAATTGTCCAAAAATAAAATAAAAATAAGAGTAAAGAGTATTAGTGTAAATTTAAATTTTTAACATGATTGAATCATATTTATAATGAATTTGATTTCTAGCAACCAAGGTTCTGTATTGTTTGGTTTTCAAAATCTGTTTGCAGAAAGTTTTTCTAAAATATTAAAAATTAGTTTGATAAAAAAGTTAAAAAAAATTAAAAAACACTTATCATTTTTATATAGTTTTATTCTTTGGAAGAGTATAAATAATTTTTAAATTTTTATTTTTGTCAAATTAATTTTTATTTTATAATAAAAAATTAATAATAGTTTCAGAAAAACAAACCAAACATGACGTAACTATTTTGATAACTTTTATCGAACTTCATAACAATACAGTAAACAAACATTCGAAAGCTCAAAAAAAAAAAAAAAAAAAAAATGCGAGTGTTTGAGAAGGATAGAAAATTATTGAATAATAAGTATTTAACATATTGAGGCATCTTATTGTTGGAGAAGGATACACAAAAATTCTGAAAATATACATATAAGAGTAATGTTTGTGACTCTTAAAATATCAGTTCTAAGGGATTTTAATTGGTTAATTCTTAAATTAATCAATATGTAATAATTTATGTCATTAAGAATAAATTTAAAAACAAAGTTTTAAATATTTTAAGTTTGAGAGAAGAGGGAATGATTGTGAGTGTTTTTCTCTTCAATTCTAACTTTTGGTGGTGTCTAAAATTTGACAACGGTAATGGTGACGGAGTTAGATTGTAATGATGGGGACGACGTCGACAATGATGACAGATGTTGATACAGATCTTGCTTTCCAAATCACATTTATGAGCAGATTGATAATTTTTTCTGGATCGTAACTCTTTTTTTTTTTTTTGACGGATTTATTTTTGTTGTCTGTAATTTATTGTTTGATTGTTTGTTTGGCCTTTAGAATTGTGTTGTTTTTATTGTAATCTTTTATATTATTTGTTTTGTTTTAATATAACTATTTTTTCTATTTCTTAAAAAAAAAATAAGTATGTGGTTATTAAAGCAGAACATATATTTTCATTTCTGAATTTTTAAAATTTTTTGATTTTTTTTAAAATTTTATTTGATTGGTATTTTTAAATAGATAAAGAAAAGCATATTTGAGTTGGAATGGATCAAGATTCACAATGAGATTTTTGAAAAGCAAAAAAAAATCACCTTTTAATTTTTTATTCATTTTGAATTATATTACTTTTTATATTTTTTACTTAAAAAAAATAAAATAAAATTAAAAAATTAACTTTTTATTAACTTCTTAAAATAACACAATGTATATAACATTTGGTGGTGGTCAAACCAAGAAAGGGAATGAGAGAGAGAGAGAGAGATAAATGGTGGGATTAGATAAAGTGACGAGGGATTAGATAAATGCTGACAAGGACTCCATTCCTCTTTCAAGCCTTTCCATCCTAGCCCCTTCTTTCAGTTGCGAAGATAAATGGTGGGATTAGATACAGTGACGAGGGATACATATTATATTTATTTTGAAAATTTATTATGAGATTAATAATTTTATTGGATTATGAAACTTGTCTAACAAGCGGACTATCAATCTTACAAGGAGATAGTATTCAAATCTAATTAGTTAATTCTACTTATGCCACAAATCTACCTCATTATATTTATTTCTATTTACACCCTATTTAAAAAATTTAGGTTGAGTTCGATAGAGTTTTATAAATATAATTTCAGAGTATGAATTGTATTTTGAGTTTGTGAGTTTTAGAATTATGATTTGAGTGTGAAAAATTTGTTTGGTAAAAGAGTTTTGAAAATAGTTTTGAATTGAGTAGAGAATTTTTGATGTGTCATATGATATTTGAAACAAAAACTTACAACTCATAACTAAACATACAACTCGAAATTCTATTAAAACACATAAAAAAATTTAAAAATTCAGAAGATATTTTTTTCAAATATATAAAAATTAAAATATGTCAATTGCAAAAAAAAAAAAAAAAATTGTACTGTTTCGGTCAACTGGCCGGACAACCGGTGGAACGTTCGGTGGGACGACCGGTTAGGCCAAATTAAATTTTTTTTTTTTTAAAATTCGCTCCTCAGACAGAATTTTGTGCAGAGTTTTGTAAATGTTATGAAAATATGATTTGAATGTAATATCCAAACATCATGTTGGAATGTAAGGGTAGACATATAGTTTGGAAATCATTCCAAACAAAGCCTTATTCTCTTTTTACATCCTTTATAATTCCACATTTACCCTTATCCCTAACCACCTCCTTCTCCTTATCTTTATACTTAACTTTTCCACCTTCAACTCTACCTTCGATCACCGCTGCCACCTCCACTCCACTATCATCCCCGCGACCACTAGCTATAGTTGCCGTCGTGACCTCTTGCCACAACCACTGCCTGTACCTTCGACCACAATCGGCGTCACAACCCCATCTATAGTCGTGATCTCTTCCCTAATCCTTGCCGGCAACATGATCTTCTCCCGCCAGCGTGATCTCTTTCCCAACCACGATCTCCACTCTCGCGACCCTCCATTCAAACCTCATCTACTGTGATCCTTCTTGCTTCGACACCTCATCTTCTTTGTTTCGAACCAAAGACAGGCAATTGCTCTACCTAAGGGAGAGAGATAGAGAGAGAGAGAGATGGGTTTCAGATCTAGGGCTTAGAGGATGAGGATGTAAGATAAATTGATAGAGAGAGAAGGAGAGAATAAATTGTATTGATGAATATTGTATTGATATGATTTACAACACTCTCATTTATAGAGAGGAAAGGTGATACACATAGGATACTAATTAACACACACCGAAAGAAGAAAACATAATTATTAAACACTTTACATATTATATTCTAACAGCCCCCCTCAAACTCAAGGAGGATAGGAACGAACCAACTTGAGTTTGGAGAGAGTAACAAAACAGGAAAATAAAATAGGATAGGAGACACTGTATGGTCGTGTCAGACCGTTGTAACAAATAATGTCTGGACAATTTACGAGGTCATGCTGGACCGTTGTAGAAGCTGACCGGAATCAATGTCGGGACAGTTTACGGGGTCATGCCGGACCGATGTAGAAGCTGACCGGAATCAATGTCGGGACAGTTTACGGGGTCATGCCGGACCGATGTAGAAGGACAGTTGATGGGGTCATGTCGGACCGATGTAGAAGCTGACCGGAATCAATGTCGGGACAGTTTACGGGGTCATGTCAGACCGATGTAGAAGGACAGTTTACGGGGTCATGTCGGACCGATGTAGAAGACAGTTTATGGGGTCATGTCGGACCGTTGTAGCAGACACTGTGTGGTCGTGTCAGACCGATGTAGAAGACAGTTTATGGGGTCATGTCGGACCGATGTAGAAGACAGTTTATGGGGTCATGTCGGACCGTTGTAGCAGAGGTTGTGGTGGTGCACCAAGGGGGCGACTTAGGGAGTGCGCCATGAGCGACTTATACATGATACTGTGTATAACCCCCCCTCAAACTCAAATAGATGTAAAGATAGAAACCTATTTGAGGTTGAAATAAAGGGATTGATAAAGCTGACCGGTGTAGAAGACACTGTATGAGTGTGTATATAGGCTGCCCAAAAAATATACATGGATGTAGATATCGAGCCCTCAAAAGTCGTGCCCGCAAAAGGTGTGCCCGCACCCTCAAAAGGCGTGTCATCAAAAGGCGTGCCCGAGGCATGAAAAGGCGTGCCATGAAAAGGCGTGCCAGTTTGTCGGCGAGAAGAGGCGCGCGATGCGCGTGGCTGCCTCGGCTATTTAACCAAGACAGAGCTGAGGCAGAGGCGAAGACAAACAATTGGCGAAAATCCTCTGAAAAACTCTTCGTTTTGCTGAGAAGGTTTTGCTGAGAAGATACTCTGTAACACTCTCTATAACACTCTGTTGCCCAGAAAAAATGGCTTCGTCTTCCCGCGGGCTGCTTACCCTCTTTCCCGACCTCAACGAGTCCACAGGAGAGAGAACTGGTGCGGTGGCCAGTGAACCTCAACCAAACACTGCGGGGTTTGCTCCGCTGAACTTTCCGATGCGGTCTGTGGAGCAAAAAATGGCGGTGCAGTCGGATGTGGAAGCCAATCAGTATACGTTGAAGGCATGTGTGGAGTCCATGACGGCGGTCACAAATCTGTCGCACCGGCTGCAGAGTAGGACAAATGAGGTGCAGCAATTAAACTCCCAGCTGGCTCTGCTCCAACGCATGTATAAGGATGCGCGAGCAGAGATAAGCGTGCTAAGGGCAGAAAACAAGGAGCTGAAGCGGAAGGCCACCGTGATGTTCCGATTTGGAGGTCCTCCATATGCTGCAGTGGAGGAGTATGGGGGAGTGATCATGCCCAGTGGAGTGGGAAACACGGAGGCAACACCGGCAAGGGCCGCCCAGGACGGAGGCAAGAAGAAGAGACCGGCGGCAGAGTAGAGAAGAAAAATCCCACCTGTGGATGTGGGTGGTTTGTGTGTTGGTTGTTTTTTTTTTTTTTTTTTTTTTTTTTTTTTTTTTATATTTATGTTTTGTGTAAAATGGTGATCGCGGTGGATCCCTAGCATGAATAAAAGGAGTTTAGTGTGCAGTTCGGCTTCTGCCTTTCTTTTTTTTTTTTTTTTTTTTTGTTTTAAAGAAATAAATAAAATAAAGAAAGAAATAAAATAAAAAAAAAAAAAAGAAAGGGAAATTGGAGTCGTAGACAAAGGAGGAGAATACCCATGTAGTGGGAGAGAGAATGAGTGGGGTGAAATATTTAAGAAAAAACAAGTGGTTGGGTGGAAAGGAGAAAAGGAGAGAGAGAGAGTGACAGTGTGAGGTGTGCAGATCTTGTGCAGATCATGTGTATCGGTTCCTGCTCTTTGTTTTTTTTTTTTTTTTTTTTTTTTTTATTTTAAATAAAGTGAGACCAGCTAAGCTTGATAAGAAGGAAAATAAAGGTTGGGCCGTGGAGCGGTGTGATTATGGTTTAGGGTGAAGAATATTTTAAAAGGAAAAAGTGGATATAATAATAATAAGAAAAGGGTAGTGGGTGCTGTGTGTTTCAAGGAGTTTCACGCTTGGGCGGTTGATTAAAAAACGGATTTTTGGGTTAAAGTGGAAAGATGAGAGACAGAAGAGTGGTTGTATTTTTTTTTTTTTTTTTTATGGGAGTGAGAGAGAACTGTGGGGTTCTTCATTTTGAGAGAGCTGTGTGTGTTCTTGCAGTGTGAGAGAACTGGGTTTGGTCATTGGTTTGGGTAGAGAGCAACACCCCAAAACCGAGAGAGAGAATGTTAGCGGGGGAGACGAAGCCGCAGGTGGTGGTGGAGAAGTGGATGGCGGCAGCGAGGTGGTGTTGGTTGCGGCTTGAATCAGCCGCAGTGATGGGCGAGGTCGCCGTCGGTGACGCCGGTTTGTGATGTGTCAGCGAGGCCGATCTCGTCGGAGGGAAGGCAGCATCGCTGGAGGAGCGACGTGATGAGGACAGTCAGCGGCCAGGGTTGAAATTGGGGGCGATTCGGCGTCGGAGATCCTGGTGGTCCTGGCCGAACATGTAGATGAGATTATGGTGAAGATGGATGAACTTGAAGATGCTTTATCAAATATTGTGGGTCTGCACGAGCTTAAGTTACAACTTAGGAAATGGGCAAAGGGGATGCTTTTGGATGAGAGACGAAGGGCTCTTGGGCTAAGAGTCGGCCCTAGAAGACCGCCTCATATGGCCTTCCTTGGCAATCCTGGAACAGGTAAAACTATGGTAGCTTGGATCCTTGGAAGATTACTCTACATGGTAGGAATTTTACCAACCGACAAGGTAACTGAAGTACAAAGAGCAGATTTGATTGGCCTCTTGCAAGGATCCAGGAACAAAGTGATGTAATAATATTGATTGCATCCTTACTAGCAGATGGCATCACTCACCGGCGGCGGAAGCGGCGGCGGAGGACCGAAGCTGGGAGGTATGGCAGACATGTTATGTGCTTAGTTTTCTCATCGTCCGGCGGGCGGCCAAGGCGAGGCTGCCGCCCGCCGGTGAAGCGAAATTACTAGGGTGTTAACCTTGCTCTGATACCATGTAAGATAAATTGATAGAGAGAGAAGGAGAGAATAAATTGTATTGATGAATATTGTATTGATATGATTTACAACACTCTCATTTATAGAGAGGAAAGGTGATACACATAGGATACTAATTAACACACACCGAAAGAAGAAAACATAATTATTAAACACTTTACATATTATATTCTAACAGAGGAGAATAATAGAAAGTGGTTGTGGTAGTTAAGAGGGAAAAAGGGGTTGGGGCAGCGTAGATGGGTGGTGACGACTGGCAATGGCGATGGCATAAGTGGGCAATGACGGACGACAGTGGTGGTGGTCCAGTGAAGGAAGTTGAAAAGATGGTGGGCGAAATGAGAAATTAGGATTTGAAATTGTTAAAGCTTGAGGGTTTTTTTAGGAACTCTGATTAGGGTTAAAATTGTAATAATTTTTTTTTGAGTGTAATGAATTAGAATAGTTGTCTAAGTAGAATTTCTATTTTCACGCATCTAGTTACCTTAGAGCATCTCCAACCCATCCATCATATCTTCAAATATGGAGGATCATCTCCCAAAAATAACTCCAACCCATCCTCTATACCCTTCTCCCAAATGGAGGAGGATGAATTGATCCTCAAAATATAGAGGGAGGATGAAAAAATGGAAGAGACTCTAAAATACTATTCACTCTATATTTCTTAATTATATTCGAAATAACTTTTAATGTGTAAATTTAATTTTTATAAAAATGACATCAATAAAAAGTATAAAATCATACCTTTAAAATGAGTATAATATTAAATATGTTTTACAAAAATTTTAAAATTAAATATTTATTAATGAACAAAAATTACTTTTTGATTGGAGTTTGAATGAAGGAAATGAAGGTTTGTGGTTGGAGTTTGAATGAATAGTAACCTCCTCTATATTTACTTTTTGAATAAAAAATATTATTTCCATCCTCTTGAGAAGAGGATGTGATTGGAGATGCTAGTCCACACATTTAATGAAATATTATTTTAATAACAATTATACCCTAAATTAAAATGATCATAATGACATCTACTAACACTCATAATATTATATCAAAATATTCTCTATACACATCTTTTAGGTTGAAGATTTGTTTTATTTCATTAGCCCTCGTTTGACTTAAGCTAAATGGGAGCTTTTTGGCTAAAATAGCCACAAAAAGACAAAATAGGCTTTTTAACCTAATAAGACAAAATGTAACATCCAAATCATAATCATTTTATTTTTTCTTTCACAAAAGCCAAAAATGCCAAAAAGCCTATCCCAAACAAAACTTTTTAACCCCAGGTTAAAAAAGTTAAAAAGTCAAAAAGCCAAATGCTTCCATGCACATTTCAGCAATTGGTCTAACACCTTTTATTTTCTTTAATTTTTTAAAATTTTTTATCTACAGAAAAAACCTTGCAAACTGTACAATTACATTATAATATCGATTCAGCTAAAACTATTCCAGATCTTTTAAAGAAGAATTAGCGTAATGATGCTATCAAGATGAGAAGAAGCAGAAGCATTGCAATTTCACATGTTTATCGAAACTATGAGAAGACAGTGATTCTTCTTGTCTCCGGCATCTTTTGTTCATAGTATATCTCCAACTCATAATAAAAAATATAGTGCATTTGAATTTTGAAAATGCGTATATCTTATTATGCAACCCACTCCCACGACTAGTTAATGCATATGTCTATTTCTTTTCGATAGGATGGAGTAATGCACTATGGGGACTCAATACAATGAAAGTTGGGTTATGATAGTTATTCAATTGTGACATCCTTAGCTTTGTCCCTTATGATGGTTATTCAATTGTAACAACCTCACCATCGTCCCTTATGATCTTTGTTGACATCAAATAATGAAGCATGTTGTTGTTTTTGTCTTCACTGTGAATCGAAATAGGGCATATCCTTGCTCTTTATTTTGAATAGGTGTGTGGGAAGAGGGTTGAGATGGTGTATGTACAAGATATGAGTTAAAGATATAAATAGAATAATTGGTGTGTGAAATGAAAATAAAAATTAATAATCAAATTACTAAATGTGTGTACTGAGAAAATATGTGCATTGAGGTAATTAGGTGTATGGAAATAAAATTTCCCAATTTCTCAATCTAAGTCCATGGGATTAGAGATAAAATGATTGTTTTGTCCCTCATTTTATAAAAATAATTTAATATTAAAATAAAATAGGATAATAATATATTTATACATACATATATATATATATATATATATATATATCAACATAAAATAATTTAATACCACAATATAATTTTTAATATTAAAATATATAAAAACACTAAGAGTATTTATGAAATTTCATACAATTAATCCCGTCATAGAATGACCAAATAAACATGAATTCTTGCTAGTCTAATAGTCATCAAACAAGTATAATTTTTCTTAATCCCTTCACTAACAATTCTTATATTGACAATCTCTTTACTAAAATTCTTATCATACCTAACTTTAAAAACAAACGGACCCTATAAAAAAGAATGGCAGGAAGATTACGTGGCCATGTGGTCATTTAATAGTATTGTATTATTTTTATCATTATTTTTTTAATTTTTACCCTCATGTAATTATCAAGCCTCTGTTATTGGACACATTATTAACATGAAAAATTTTAAAACACATGATAATTACTTGTAAAGAGAGAACATTATTCGCTAAATACACGGCTTGTAATCAATGAGTAATTATTGAGATTAGGCAAAAGGAAGTGGATGGATCAATTTTGTGACACCATCTATCAACTTCGTACATTCTTTAGTTTGTCAGGGTTTTAAATGAAAAAAAGATCATATACAAAATTATAGAGATTAAATTAAATTTTAAAAAAAAAATTATAAGCACAATATAATTTATTCATTATACCGATAATTCGTATATTTTCTTTTAAATTCTACTTTAGCCCCTTTAGTTGCACATAATCTTTTTCCATTCAAAATGTTAATGGCGCATAAAGAAGAAATTACATTGTAACAAAATTAAAAAAATAAAATTCAATTGTTTAAATTAAAATTACGATGACTAAAGTGATGCTATTTCGATTAAACTATAAAGAACTAATAGCAGAATTCACCTTTTATTTATTGCTCAGCTTATTAAGTCAGTATTTTGATATTACTGAGTAATTAATTGTTTGATTCACATCACAATATCTAATTCATGTAAATCGATTCAATTTGAACCGTCGGATCATGATCACATGGTCCAGCACAACCATAGAGAGAATTAGCTAATTTGTGTGTAGACATTAAAAAAAAAAATAAAAAAAATAAAAAAAAATTTGTATCCCATTGATGACGTGGAGTTTCAACCCACTAACAAGTAAGAGTAAACCAAAATAAATTTTTTTATAAAAATTTTTTAGGCTAAAATAGTACTAAAAAACAAAATAGACTAGCTAATAAGACAAAATGTTACATCAAATTCATAATCATTTCATTTTTTATCACATCCAACTACAAAAAATCTAACATTCTTTCTAAATACAATTATTTTAGCCAACTAAAACACATATTTTGCATGGTGTGCCAACCAATTGGATCAATCCAGAAATGGAGCCTAAAAAACAGAATTTTCAATCTAACAAAATTCGCAATTTTTGCTGCATTTTCAATCCTCAAATCATTGGACTGTGAAATTTATCTGTACATTGTGATGTTAATCATAGTTGTCAACTTCCCAAAAACTCAAGACTCTTTTGATTTTTCTTCTTTCCATAAGATCTAATAAAAATATGAAAGTTTATACAAAGAAAAATATTGTCACATAACAAATATAACAAACTGTACAAAACAAAAAACTACTCTTTGATATAGATCATATACTTACCCGAAAGAATGACTCAAATTTTTATCCTTCAATAAATATATATTTGCATATCCCTCCTCTTTCTTTCGCGTATTCTCAGATATATCCTAATATAGTTGGAAGAAGTTTCTAGAAGACTCGGTCGCCGGTAGCGTAGAGGTTCCAGAAGATGGTAGTGACAAAATAGAGAGCAGCAGTGAGGGAAAGAAATGCTTGAAAAGATCCAAGCCATTGCACAAAGTAACCTGTCCCTATTGTGCTCACTATTGCTGCCAGTGTCCCTACTGAATTTGAAATGCCTGCACAAATGATAAGTATTGCCAATGGAGAAATATATGTTAGCATTTTTTAGCAAAAAAATAAAAATAAAAATAAAATTAAAGAAATGTCTCGGTGGATTTGAGAGCATACCGTGGAGGAATCCTGCAGACTGTGGAGCGATATCCTGATCAAACAAGGACGAATGTTAGAAGGGGTTGTATTTAATGTTTTTGTTTTATGTTTTTATTTAAAACTGGTAATAAAAACTTATTTGGTATATTGTTTTTGTTTTTCACAGTGGAATCAATTCTAAGATTTTCGAAACATTTAAAAACAAAAAATGTGTTTTCTTTTGTTTTCAAAACAAATTTTCACCCCTTCCTCCCCTTCCCATCACCTCCGGCCACCACCCACTGCCAGCCACCTCCACCATCCAACACC
Source organism: Camellia sinensis (assembly GCF_055761805.1). NCBI lineage: Eukaryota > Viridiplantae > Streptophyta > Magnoliopsida > Ericales > Theaceae > Camellia > Camellia sinensis. The sequence continues at coordinate 51,269,776 of NC_138970.1, forward strand.
TCGGCTACTGCCGGCCTCCAGTGAGCTCCAGCAACCCTCCAGTGACTTCTAGCAACCCTCAGCGACACTCACGCCACCACCTCCAGCAACCAAGCATGGTTTTTTCTTTTGTTTTTTATTTGTGTACAAAACATTTATGTACACCAAAGTCATTGAAGAACTACAATTAATTGTTTTAAGAAAGCATAAATTGCTCTAGTTTTGCAAATAAAAAAATTGTGCAATAATGAAAAATGTTGATGAACTTACTTGCATATTGAGGAGAAATCCAGCTTGGCTGAAAGAGCTCAAGCTCAGGGCTGCTGTGATGAACATGGATGCAACTACTGGTGTCTTTGCATAGTTCAACAACAGCAATGACACCCCTGGCCCCATGAATCCGATTGACTGTTGTATTCATTATCACGATAACCAATGGTTAGTATAACAAATTAAAGAAATTATGATTCTATCCAGAAGGTAATTAAAAAATTACCTGCATGATTTTCCGGACTAATGTTATAGAATACCCTTTTTTGATTAAGAAATCCGATGCTACTCCTGCAACGTAGCCTGAAACCGCCATTGTTCCCCATGGGACCGCACTAAACCAAGCTGCTTGTTTTAAATTCACATTAAATACCTATTACCACAACCCATAATTATCATTAGTACTCATAAATAGTACTATTATAATTGTGCATCATTTTTGGTTTTTGGGGGATCCTAGAACATTCACATAGTTTAGTTGAAACAATGTGTAATTAAATGAGACAAAATAGTTAAATTAATTATTATTGTGTGCTTGAAAATAATAGAGAATTTATGCTATATGCTCTTGGTAAGTGGCAAACGATTCCGAACAAAAATAAAGAGCTAAAAGAAAGAAAATGCCAATGAAATTGTTACTCACAGTTTTAAAATAAACCGGCATCCATGAGAGAAGAATGAAGTAACCCTGCATTAAAAAACAAGGCCCAAATTCTCAATGCAAAAATATTAATATTTACATTAATTTCACTATAAACAAAAACAACTTACCCAATTGTTAGTAACATTAGCAAAGATAATTGCCCATGTGGGTAATTTTGACAGTAAGAGGCGCAGAGATGGAAGCTTGGCCTTGTCTATTGAAGCATCAGACTTCCCAGATTGGATCAACCGTAGCTCTGATTTGCTGATAAATTGGCTTTCTCGCGGATCATTTGCAACCCCATATGCCCATGTTGTTAGCCAGAGGAATCCGAAAGACGAGAATAAAATGAAAGGGCCAGCTATTCCAATCGATGACATGGCCATGGGAGTTAGTACTAAGCCCACAACATTTCCAAGATGAAATCCTCCCATAGATATCCCCACTGCAGTAGCTCTTTCATGGCTTGGAAACCACCTGATTGATATAAGGTTGACACATTACTAATAAATCTAGTGAAATTTTGAGCACAAGTTCTTGTATTTGGTTGGTTGTGTTTGGCTTTTGAAGGTGTTTCCTCCTTGCTTGTTGAACCAAGATAGTGGGCTCTTGGTTGTGTCAGTGTGTCCTTTGGACGAGTGTCTTAAAGTAGGAGTGTAATCGGTTCAGTTCAGGTTGAGAAAAAAAAAATAGTACCAAATCAAATCTTCTGGTTTTGTTAATTGAGGAACCGAAATAAACCACATAGAATGTTTCGATTTGTTGATTTTTTGATCTAGTGTAAATGATGGATTAGCGGAGACTTTAAGATTTAATTTAATAAAAATCTATTGAATCTCAGGAATAAATGAAGAGAAAGGATTAGAACTGCTCTATAAATATTTCTCTCCCCTATTTAATGCAAAAGGCATAGCATTGATAGTTTATTGTCTAATAATATTCAAATATATATATAGTATTTAAATATATATTTTGATTGGTTCCACTGGTATTGGTGTAAACTGTTTCAAAACCAAAACACATCGTACATTATAGAAAATTGACTGAAAATGAAAATTTCAATAGTCTTAGGCAATCAATTAGATTCTACTAATTTTTCTTACGGCCCTAGTCATGAGTCTTGTCGTTCATTTCTTTCTTCTGGTATGAAATGCTTACTTACCCACAAAAAAAAGTAAAATGTATATATATATATATATATATATGTACGGGGAGCAAATATTCAGGCAAGCCCGCATTTCTTTCTTCCAAACTCCTGTCTGTCCAATCGACCTGCGAGCACAACGACGGTGAGCTACCCGGCAGTGTGTGGCCGGAAAACCCCTCCGACGATCAAGTTAGAACACACACACAAGGGATAGATAGAGAGAAGGGAGAGTGTTGAGTGTTTAGTGTATGTCTTACCAAATGTTCATCTGCCACCGTATGGGGGGCGCATATGTGCTTATATACCTTCTGTGCCCCAAATCTACTCCCAGTGACCTCTCAGTACGTGGCACTGCTACCCCATCTGTCAGCATAAACCTTGCTGAGCACGACCTAACCCAACTGCCTGCCCATTCTCCTGGGAGCTCGGTAGCTGGGCAGTACCATCTCGGCCATCGTCTGCCATGCTGCGCTTCATGCCCAAGTACTCCAACAGCTAAGCTCAGATGAGGACCGGACTCGGCAGCATCTCTGCAAAGCCGAGCTCGGGACAACTCACACTTGTCTGCGGTCGACCTACCTGCCGAGCAAACAGGTACCTCGGTCAAACCTTGCCTTTCCTGGCGCTGGACTTTTCACCTGACCGGCTTCGTAACCACGGATCCTTGCAGCTCGGTCAATCCACGCGCTGCCTTAACCGAGCAGCTTCCTTCAGGGCCGGGCCACACAACTTGGCCCAACACCTGTTCGGCCCAAATCTGTCTGGCACAACTCTGTCCGGCCCAATTCCATATCATTAATCTCCCTTTCAATTGCCCCTTAATTCCGTCCGCTGAAGCGTGACTGGGATTACCTATCCTGACCGAGGTAATACTTCCTCGGTCCTTAGTATGCAAAATGGCGACCGAGCTAGTTGACATTCCTGTCTTCAAAACTTGCCTGGTTCAACTCCTTGGTTGACATTCCTGTCTCCAAAAATCGCCCGGTTGACCCCTCGACTCTTTATCCTATCTCTTCAGTTCTGATGCTGCCATAAATGGGGACACGTGTCAATCCTCTATTGGTCCTCGAGCAGCCAACCCAGCCGTCCCCTCAATTTTGAATTTGGGCGGCCTCACCACTCCTATAAACATGCATCTTCCTTCTTCCTTTGATTCTTACTGACTCTCTGGCATTCCAAGCACTTCGAAGTTGCTATGCCCTCGCCAAGCTTCCATTCTCGTTCTTACTCTGTGTTTGCGTTGGAAGGAACTGCATTTGCACCAAATCTTGGTAAGTCTCTTCGAGCTTTTGCTATTCTACACTTTAGGGCACCTATTACATTTGTTATTCTACACTTTAGGGCACCTATTCCTTAGGTTTTAGAATTTAGGCATACAGAATCGTCCCAAACCCTTTACTGTTCATGGTGTTCTTCATTTTCCTTGATGAACTTTGAAGATCTGGGGACGACCGGGCTCCAGGTCCTCCTTAGGTCCAAAAAACTGCTTAGACCGAGCAAAGAACCTGTTCGCCCCAACCTTAGTAAAAATCGGGATAGCCAAAGGACTTGGTCGCTCGACCGGGCTAACATCTGGTCTGCTTGGGCGACCGAGCTCCTTGGTTAGCCTTTACGACCGAGGTGGTTTGGCACTCTTCATGACCGAGCTAAAGTCAAGCTCGCTTTGGGCGACCGCGCTTCCTCTTACACTTGCCATCCTTTTCCTGCAGAGTCCAAGTGGACCACCGACCATTACCGAGGTTAACAAGGACCGGTCAGCCTCCAATCACCACTGTGCCAAACCTTCTAAGCCGAGCTAACTTAGGCCGGCCGTACATGGGGAAATTTTGGTTCCTGGTAGATACTCCGGCTGCTCTGGCTGCGTTCAGGGAGGAGTACGGCATCCTGGCCGACGTCCACCTTGAGCTTGTAGAAATTGAGACAACGCCTTGGGGAAGAGAGCAGTGCCTCTTTACCGTGCTGTCAATCATCGAAGGAGGCCTTCGTTTCCTCCTTAACCCATTGATTACAGAGTTCCTGCGCCGCACTGGGCTAGCACCCACTCAAGTGTCCACCAACACATACCGAATAATAAACGGTGTGCACGAGCTTAACAACCGGCTAGGCACTAACTTAGGTTTAGCCGAGATACTGCGGCAGTACACCCTGGGGCACACCGGCGACGGCCTCGCCTATTACGTTAAGATTAGGCCGGGCAAAGAAAAAATCGTGACCGGAACACCAGACAAGGACTTGCACAATGACGATTTCTTCTGGGTAACCAGCAATTATGAAACAGCCGAGATACCGGGCTGGTTCATAAGCAAGAACTTCGGTTCCACATGTAAGCCGTGCTGTCTTGTTTGGTCAATTCACTTTATTATTCTGCACTTAACCATTCTTCCTGTTCCTCTTGCAGCAATTCAAGCCTTGCAAGCAAACTACCAATACCCCAACGTAGAAGCAATCCGGACTGTGCTCCGCTACAGCCACCGAGATTGCAACGAATTGCTCGGCTACATTCCAACTTACAGATACTCAGCACCATGCCGGAGTAAAGTTACAGACTTTCTCCGTGCTCCAACTCCTCCTCGAGACCCAACTCTGCCAGACGTCCCGCTTATCCGGTTAACTGAAGCCGAGGAGATGGCGAAAAGAAGCCGCATCAAAAATTTGCTCACAGCCACCTCAGCCGAGATACCGAGCATCGCCACACGTTTCACAGCTGCCGGCCAGTCAAGCGGCCCCGTGGTCGCCCTGGAATCTTCAGCCACCAGGCAAACCAGACAGGAAACCCGTCGGGCTGGCAAAAGGCCTCGCACAGACCCATCTGCCGAGCTGACAACCGAGCAACCTGCCGACACGGTCGACCCCGTTCTAGCGTGGCGGCCGCAATTGAAACACCAGGGCAAAGAGATCCCGGCAAATGCTTCGGTCAAAGGCGACAGTGAGCACTTGCACTTGCTTGCCTTCGACCTTTCAAAGGCGCTACTACTGCCGAGTGACGTGGTTGGCAGCGACCACGTTCCTGACACCCGACTGGTGAAATCAGCTGTGAAATCTATGACCAGGGTAAGAATCTCAATCTTCTGCTCCAATTTTCAAAAGTGTTTGCACGGTTTCTTCTCTGATCGCATTCTGTTTTTGCAGGCCATCCAGAAGCAGCACTTGGTCATGGAACGTATCCACCGACTCCGGCATAAGGCCAGTGATACCGCCAGCCAAGTCCAGAGCCTCCAGACCGAGCTAGGCCGAGCAAAATCATCACTCCAAGTTGCCAGCGCTGACAACAACAAGTTGCTCGGCCAGCTTAGCGAAGCCGAGCAAAAGAGAGACGCGCTCCAGGCCGAGCTGGACGAGCTCGAAAAGTCCAGGGAGAAAGAACATGAAGACGCCAATAACGCCGGTTTCAAAGAGGCAGAAGACAGCTATAAAAAACAAGTATTTGCCACCCAGGACATCTATTTCAAAGTTGGATGGAAGGCTGCCTGTCAACAGCTCGGTCAAGGTCCTAACACCGACGTGTTTGCCTCTCCACCGGCTGTCTTCTTACCGACCTACCTCATACCATATGCCAATGACGTCTTCAGCGCGTTGCAGGCTAAGGCCGAGGAAGGACTTGAGGGAGAAGTCGAGGCAGATGTTGAGGGAGAAGACCGAGAAGAGCAACCGCAGCTCGGCGAGACTCCAACCGTTGCGCAAGACCATTCTCCCACAGTTGACTTGGAGACGACCGGGAATGAATTCACCAATCTCTCCCCCTTGGCTTAGTTTTTTTTTTTTTTTTTTTTGTGGCTTTGCTTATGTAACTGGGCTGTCAGCCCTCCTTTTGTACTTGCTTTCAATCAATGAAACACTAAATCTATCACAAGTGTTTGCACGATCTTGAGTCTTCATCACTTCAGCCGAGCAAAATACATCCCAGTTTTCATAATAATTGGACAAAACCTCAACATTTCTAACCGGAATAAACAGCTCGGTTGGAATCTGAGTTGAACAAAACACCAACTCCTTCAACTCTTGCAACCGGAACAAACATCTCGGTTTAATTCTGAGGGTTGAACCAGATATGACCAGCTTCAAGCCGAGTAAATCATCTCGGTTGGATATACCCGGGTGGACAAAACATCGACTCTTGCAACCGAAATAAACATCTTGGTTTAATTCTGAGAGTTGAGCAAATCATCAACACCTTCAACCGGAGTAAATCATCTCGGTTGGATACACCTAAGTTGAACAAAACATCAACTCTTGCGACCGGAGTAAACATCTCGATTTAATTCTGAGTTGAGCAAATCATCAACACCTTCAACCGGAGTAAATCATCTCGGTTGGATACATCTAAGTTGAACAAAACATCAACTCTTGCGACCGGAGTAAACATCTCGGTTTAATTCTGAGAGTTGATCAAATCATCAACACCTTCAACCGGAGTAAATCATTTCGGTTGGATACACCTAAGTTGAACAAAACATCAACTCTTGCGACTGGAGTAAACATCTCGGTTTAATTCTGAGAGTTGAACAAATCATCAACACCTTCAACCAGAGTAAATCATCTCGGTTGGATACACCTAAGTTGAACAAAACATCAACTCTTGCGACTGGAGTAAACATCTTGGTTTAATGTCCCAATTTTAAAAGCAGCAACCAAAATGCTAAGCCAAAGATGAGACACTTCTATAAATTGACAAAAAGAATTACATTTTGAAGTGTAAGGCAAAAAATTTCTTTGCACAAAAAGAAAACAAAAGCTAGAAATAGTACAGTTTGAGGTTAGCCGCATTCCACGGTCGGGGTATTGCTCTACCATCCAGATCTTCCAAGTGGTATGCCTCCTTGCCCGCCAGACCGGTGATTTTGTAAGGTCCTTCCCAATTTGCCCTTAGTTTGCCTTCACCTGGCACCAGGGTGTTGCCCAAGACTTTCCTCAAGACGCAATCACCCACTTTGAACGGTCTGGGGTGCACCGTTTTATTGTACTTCCTTGAAAGCTCTTGTTGGTAGGCAGCGACGTAGATGAGAGTCTTTTCCCGGCGCTCTTCTACTAGATCCAATTCCAAAGCAATGGCCTCGACGTTTAGCTCGGGCTCAAAACTTTCACTTCTGAGAGTGGGCATGCCTACTTCCAAAGGCATGACCACCTCCATGCCATAAACCAAAGCGAATGGAGTTTCCCCGGTAGAACGCCGCGGGGTAGTTCGGTATGCCCAAAGGACGCTGGGAAGTTCCTCGGCCCACTTTCCCTTGGCTTTCTCAAGCCTCTTCTTCAGTCCGTCAAGAATAGTCTTGTTTGACACCTCGACTTGACCGTTGGACTGTGGGTAAGCCGGAGTGGAGTTGTAGAATTTAATCTTCAAATCTTTACAAAACCCTCTGAATAGGCGACCGTCAAACTAGGTGCCGTTATCAGAGATCAAAATTTTAGGGACGCCGAACCGTGTTACCACATTCTGCCAGACAAACCGCTTCACGTCTTTCTCCTTGATTGTTTCCAAAGGCTCGGCTTCAACCCACTTGGTGAAGTAGTCTGTTGCCGCGATGAAGAACTTCCGGTTGCCTGGTGCTGTTGGGAGCGGCCCCACTATGTCTAATCCCCACATTACAAAAGGCCAAGGGCTGGTTAGGGGAAGAAGTTCTCTGCCCGGCTGATGGATCTGGTGTGCAAACTTCTGGCACTTCTCGTACTTGCGAACATATTTCTGTGCGTCGGCTTGCATGCACGGCCACTAATAGCCTTGTGAAATAGTGCGGTAGGCCAAGGACCTGCCCCCTATGTGACTGCCACAGATGCCTTCGTAAACTTCGTACAAGAAGGCCTCCACGCTGCTCGGGTGCACACATTTCAGGTAAGGACCGGTGAAAGACTTCTTGTACAAAGCACTTGAAGGAGAGAGCCAAAACCGCTCTGACTTTACTCGCACCTTGTGTGCCTCCTTCTTATCGGCTGGAATGGTCCGTTCTCTGAGAAAGATGATGATAGGGTCCATCTAAGAAGGACCTAACTCGGCGCAGTGTACATCTGTCTGTCCGGTTTCCTCAATGTTGGGCCTTGGAAGGAATTCGATCAACAGAGGGTTGGGAGATGTGCGGTCAACCATAGAAGCATGGCCGGCCAACTCATCGGACCGGTCATTCTCTTCTCGGCTAATCTGTTGGACCCTGATCGCCTGGAATCGCTTGATATGGTCCCTGACCAGAGCTTGGTACTTTACCATTCTATCGTCCTTCGCCTCGTAAACCCCAGAAACTTGGTTAACCACAAGTTGGGAATTACTGTAAACCATTAGCTCAGATGCTTGCATCTGAAGCGCGCTCTTGAGACCGGCCAAAAGCGCTTCGTACTCGGCTTCATTGTTGGATGCTGGGAAGCCAAGGGTGATTGAATGTTCAATTGTCAGACCGTCTGGCGAAATCAAAACAATACCTAGCCCGACACCGTGACGGTTCGAGGCTCCATCAACAAAAAGTTTCCACATCTCCCCCATAAAGAGCTTCCAACATTCTGAGGGGTCCTGGGAGGCTTGAAGATTGACGGGATCACGGTTGCTCGGCAGTGCGGCTTCAGGTTCTGTGCTGATTGGTTCCACTTCAGCTTCCCTTGGTGATTCGGCACTGGACTCAGCAGGTTGAACTACGATGCCCAAGTCCGTAGGCGAATCACCAGGTTGCGGTATTATACCGGCTGTAGACTCTGCACTGAGTAGTTCCATGCCTTCCCTCCTTGGTGATGCGCTACCGAACAGAGCAGGTTGGGCGGTGATATCCAACTCCGTCATCGCATCACCGGGAGGTGTCGTTGTATTAACTAAAGGTGTGTCGGTGGGACACGCAAATTCCGCATTGCCAACTCCAGCAAGTTGTTGTATTTCGGTCGTGCTTGCGTTCACCTCTTGATCTGCTTCGGCAATATCGACCGGGTAGATCGGGTGAGTTCCAGGTGAGAATTCGGCAACGAAATCGGCCAAAATTTGTGCTTTTATAGCAGTGCATGGCTGGAACTTAACATCAAATTGACCCAATTCGACCGCCCACTTGAGAATTCGGGCAGAGAAGTCTGCCTGTTCAAACAAGGCCTTAAGGGGAAACTCCGTCAGTACGATGATGGTATGGGCGTGGAAATAGTGCGCCAACTTCCTTGAAGCCATCATCAATGCCAACGCAAGCTTTTCCAACGGCAAGTATCTCGACTCTGCCGGCAGCAAGGTTTTACTAACGTAGAAGATTGGGAGGTGCTTAATTCCTTCAACTTGGACTAGCACCGCACTGACTGCATGCTGTGAGACGGCAAGGTAAAGATAGAGTTCCTCGCCTGGCTTCGATGTAACCAATATTGGCGGAGAAGACAGATATTCCTTGAGCTCGGCCAAAACCCGGTCACACTCTTCATCCCATGAGAACTTTGATTTCAATGCCTGAAAGAAAGGGCGGCAGCGATTTGATGACCGGCTTAAAAATCGATTAAGCGCGGCGGCCATTCCGGCCAGACGCTGCACGTCCTTAGCCGATCTGGGCTGTTTCAACTACTGCACGGCTCTGATCTGAGAGGGGTCTGCTTCTATGCCTCGGTTCGTGACTAGGAATTCCAAAAATTTTTCGGACCCCACACCAAAGGCGCACTTAGATGCATTCAAGCGTAGCTTGTGCTTTTTGAGAATGGCGAACATCTCGGCCAAGTCAGACAAGTGGTCTGCTTGATGCCGGCTTTTAACCACCATATCATCAATGTAAGCCTCCATTTTCCGACCAAGCAACGGAGCAAACATCTTAGTCACCATCCTCTGAAAGGTTGCCCCGGCGTTCTTCAAACCAAAAGGCATAACTCGGTAGCAGAAGAGTCCCCTTGGAGTCGTGAAGGAGGTGATCTCTCGGTCGGGCCCATGCATGGCAATCTGATGGTAGCCGCGATAGGCATCCAAAAAGCTGAGCCTATTATGTCCAGCCGTCAAGCCCACGAGCTGGTTAATGCGGGGCAAAGGGAAGCTATCTTTCGGACAAGCTCGGTTGACTGTCTTGTAACCGACACAAACTCGCCACTTCCCATTCTTTTTGAGCACCACTACGGTGTTGGAAATCCACCGAGGGTAGTGCACTTCCTGAATTGCTCGTGCCTTGAGCAAGTTTTTCACTTCCTCCGCAACTACCTCGGCGTGATGCAGCACTGACCTCCTTGTTCGCTGAATGACCGGCTTTGCTCTGGGGAAGACATTGAGGTGATGACAGATAAAACTTGGATCAAGGCCGGACATGTCGTAAGGCGACCATGCGAAGACCTCGATGTTGGCCATCAAAAACTCCATCATTTCAGTCCTTTCTCGGGTAGTAAGGCTGGAGCCGAGCAGGAAGAACTTGTCTGGATGCTTTGAATCAATTTGCACTTCCACTAATTCCTCAACGGCTTTGTCCTCTGCCCTGGTGCCCACATCGTCGAGGACTCCGTGATCTCCTGGTCCTTCTATCATTTGAACAAAGCCTTTGGCAGCCCGGCTCCCGTTGACCGCCGCGAAGCACTGCTTTGACATGACTTGATCTCCCCAAATTTCTTCGATTGCCCCCACAACCGAGGGGAATCTCATTACCTGATGGTAGGTCGACGCCACGGCTTGCATCGCGTGAAGTCATCCCCTTCCAAGGATCAAGTTATAAGTGGATGGTACTTGCAGCACCCAAAACTCCACTTGCTTGACTACGGATCCCGCTTTGACCGGCAGGATAATCTTTCCCCAAGGCCACTTCGGTTGTGAGTTGAAACCGACCAGGGGCGAAGTTGCCGGAGCCAAGTCTGTATCACAGAACTTGAGCTGCTTGAATGCATCGTAGTACATGATCTCGATTGAGCTTCCCTGATCGATCAAGATCCGTTTGACATCAAACTCCTTGACGCGGAGCGTCATTACTAAGGCGTCGTTGTGCGGTGTCTGAATGCGCTCTAGATCCCTCGAGGAGAAACTGAGCACATCTCTTTCTTCGGCCTTCCCACTCTTGATTGCTGGCTGAACCGACAAGACTTCCCTTATGTGTTCTGCCTTCTTTATCATACCCCGGAGCTGGCATACCCGCGCTGGTTCCACTATGCCGTGAATGACATTAACAACTCCTTGTGGGGGTGCATCACGGTCATCCGGTCCCCGCGGATCAACCGGAGCTTGATTCGCCTTAACACCTCTATCGATGTAATGGTCCAGGTGTCCGGCTGCGACTAACTCTTCCAAGTGTTGCCTCAAAGGCAAACAATCCTCTGTCCGGTGGCCACGCTCCCGGTGAAACGTGCAGCGGTACTGCGGATTGAAGCCCTTCTGACTGTCGCCCAACTTAGCAGGAAATCGGACGTACTCCTCGTCACGGATTTCACTAAGTATGCGATAGATCGGAATTTTGAAGACCGTGGTAATGCCCGTCCTGGCCTTCAACCTTCTGTTTGCGTCAGCGACATCATCCCGGGGGTAGTCATCCCGGTCATTCCGACGTCCCCTACCCCAGTTTTTGCGATTTGAGCCACGGTCCGATTCCTCAGCGCGGTCACTTGTTCGACTGGACTCTTGTCCAACTGCGTGCACTTTGCCAGCTGACCTCTTGTCTGTTGCCACCGGAGTCACCTTTGCGGTAGATGTTGACACATCATCCTCTACTCGGATGTGCTCATTGATACGCTGCATTAGCTGGCCCATGGACGTCGGCTGATGCATGTTAAGTGAGTCCCGCAGTCTATGTCTGACCGGGAGGCCCCGCTTGTACTGAGTGATTGCAAGGTTGACCGGGCAATCCAAGATCTCGTTGAAAGTCTCCCAATATCTGGAGTTGTATGCCTTCAATGTATCGCTCAGCTCCATCTTGACACTCAGCAGGTGATCAACTTTTTTAGGTGTTTTAGTGTTGGTTTTGAAGTGCGTCACAAAAGCTTCGGCCAACTGATGCCACCTCTCAATACTCCTCTCCGGCAGCCGCTCGAACCATTTTAAGCCCAGCTCGCCCAAACTTGACGGAAAGATGAGGCACATAAGAGCATCATTCCGCCTATGTCTGGCCATGACCTGTCGGAAGTGGCTTACATGCATGTAAGGATCAGTCTTTCCGTCGTAAAGCGTGAACTTTGGCTGGTGGAAGCCTGTTGGAAACGGTGTTGTTTCTATTTCCAGAAAGAAAGGGGTGGCGCTCAACCTTGCCAAGTCGGAATCCACAAGGAGTGGCGCCGTTAGGCAGGGTGGAGGCATTCCGACCTCCTCGCTGGCGTGAACCCCGTAGGATAACCGCTGAAAAGCCAGTATCCTCTGTGCCTCTCGCCGGCGAGCCCATTCCTCCAAGACTACCCGCAAATCTTCTGATCGAGCGGAATAGGTGTACCTCGACGTCGTCGCCGGACGTGAGGGCTGGTAAGTGCTATCTTGCGCGCTGGACTTCTCTGCGTGCACATCGGAATCACCAACCTTGTAACTTCTGGTAATAGAGATGGACGGTGTATGCTGCTGACTCTGACTACCTGAACGGCGGGGTTGGGTGCGCTCACTGTGGTCTCCCACTCCAGCTGCACCCTTCCCTTTGACATGCCGCTTCAGCTCCTCCATCTCTGCCGCCATTCGCCAGATGACGGCGTCCTAGTCCTTCAGCTTATTTTCTAGACGTCTGGCGTGTGAGTCTCTCCTCCGCCGGTGACCGTCTGGACTCCGTGAATGACCATGACTTCTTCCGCGCTTATCCCGCGCGTCTCCCGACTGTCCTCCTGGGAATGTCTCCAAGTCCCGCATCGGAGTAATGGTGGGGTGTCCCTCTCTCCGTCTGCCTGACTCCGGAGTGGCTCCATTGATGGCGAACAGCGGAATCTCTTCATTGTTCGCCATAGAAAGCGATCGGATGAGCTTGGAAGACAAGGTTTTATCTGCAAAGAATTCCACAGACAGCGCCAATTGTACGGGGAGCAAATATTCAGGCAAGCCCGCACTCCTTTCTTCCAAACTCCTGTCTGTCCAATCGACCTGCGAGCACAACGGCGGTGAGCTATCCAGCGGTGTGTGGCCGGAAAACCCCTCCGACGATCAAGTTAGAACACACACACAGGGGATAGATAGAGAGAAGGAAGAGTGCTGAGTGTTTAGCGTATGTCTCACCAAATGTTCATCTGCCACTGTATGGGGGGTGTAGACGTGCTTATATACCTTCTGCGCCCCAAATCTACTCCCAGTGACCTCTCAACACGTGGCACTACTACCCCATCTGTCAGCATAAACCTTGCTGAGCACGACCTAACCCAACTGCCTGCCCATTCTCCTGGGAGCTCGACAGCCTGGCAGTACCATCTCAGCCATCGTCTGCCATGCTGCGCTTCATGCCCAAGTACTCCAACAACAAAGCTCAGATGAGGACCGGACTCGGCGGTATCTCGGTAAAGCCGAGCTCGGGATAACTCACGCTTGTCTGCGGTCGACCTACCTGCCGAGCAAACAGGTACCTCGGTCCAACCTTGCCTTTCCTGGCGCTGGACTTTTCACCTGACCGGCTTCGTAACCACGGATCCTTGCAGCTCGGTCAATCCACGCGCTGCCTTAACCGAGCAGCTTCCTTCAGGGCCGGGCCACACAACTTGGCCCAACACCTGTTCGGCCCAAATCTGTCCGACCCAATTCCATATCATTAATCTTGATTTTTTGATCTAGTGTAAATGATGGATTAGCGGAGACTTTAAGATTTAATTTAATAAAAATCTATTGAATCTCAGGAATAAATGAAGAGAAAGGATTAGAACTGCTTTATAAATATTTCTCTCCCATATTTAATGCAAAAGGCATAGCATTGATAGTTTATTGTCTAATAATATTCAAATATATATATAGTATTTAAATATATATTTTGATTGGTTCCACTGGTATTGGTGTAACCTGTTTCAAAACCAAAACAGATCGTACATTATAGAAAATTGACTGAAAATGAAAATTTCAATAGTCTTAGGCAATCAATTAGATTCTACTAATTTTTCTTACGGCCCTAGTCATGAGTCTTGTCGTATATTTCTTTCTTTCTGGTATGAAATGCTTACTTACCCACAAAAAAAGTAAAATGTATATATATATATACTAAAAAGAATTAATTTACATGTTGAATGACTGTGCAACAAGGAAATGAGGATTACCTTGATAAAAGGGTATTCATGGAAGGTAAAGCTACACCTTCGGCAAGGCCAAAGAACGCTCGAGCGGCCAAGAGGCTGGTTGTGGAGTGGTTTGCAGCCCATGGCGTGAGGAGAGTGGCTACAGACCACAAGGCCACACCCCAAGCGATCACTCTTTTTCCTCCATATTTGTCTACCAAAACTCCACCAACAACTGATGAAAATATGTATCCCCATAGAAATGAGGACTATCCCACATCAAAGTAAACATCATGTTTGTTAGCACATCAACTAATCACAATGAAGAGGAAGTAATTCAAGGTTATTGAAGCGAGTACGTAATATAGAAATAATAAAAAATATACAAAATGGTATGATTTGACATAGGTGGGCCTATAGGAGCTTTTGGCCCATTACTCAGAACCTAATACATAATTCAAACACTAAAGCCCAACGCTGTTGAAGCTCAACGTGACATTAAGAACCAATGACATCTAAACATGTGGCAAGCGAAGAACCAACCACATCAGCAGGCAAAAATCTTGCAAAGTTATTGCATCACAGATCAACCATTAATGAGTTTTCCTGCGGCATTTATTGTGATAACCATTCACGTCAGAACAGAACATCCTCACCATGAACAAGGCAAACTAGGACATAGACTTTCGGCCAACATGATGGCTCGGAGTGGACAAGGAAATGATGAGCAATGGATATAAGCAGGCCCCTAAGACACAGAAAAGGTTAAGCTTCTCTATGACCAATCTATCCCTACATTCAACCATCCTCTCCCTTCTCTAACTTGATCGTCGGAGGGTTCGCTGGGGAACTACCCGTTCCCCATTGGACTATTTTGCAAGTTTCACGATGGGTCCTACAACCGGGCAATGACTTGAGAAGTGTGGACAGTCTTGACCCGCTCCATCGGTGGCAGAACCATCAGTTGGCGCCGTCTGTGGAAAGCTTTTCGCTCTGTGCGCCAGTTGTGCTCATTGTCACCGGAGACCTTGATAACCCCTACCTGCCACCCACTAAGGTGGATGGTCACAACTAAATCCATGGCTTCTCACCACAATGTTGCCGACCACCAAGCCGACCCCCCTAACTTAAACAACCCACCGCAGTACTTCACCGAGCTCACCAGCAGCATTAACCGCCTAGCCGAACAAAACCATGCCCTGATCAATGCTCTACTTCAAAGAAACCTTCTTATACTTCCTCCACCACCTCAAGATATCCCACCCAACCAAGAACGAGCCCCAAGCCATCCTATTCAACAGTCCCACCTATCCAACTTAGAAGGCTTGCAACCCCTTCTCCTAGATATGAACCCACCACCTCAGGCCCCACATCCATCGGTCCAGTCACCCACCCCTGAGGGAAAGACCTGCAGTGTCCAGCCTCTACTGCATTCCGGTGGTGACAATGTTCCTCTCTAGGACGCGGAACTCCGCGCCATGAAACTCCAGCTTCAAGGAGTCATGCAGAACATACAGAATAAGCCATCTACCACAGCCAACTCACCGTTCGTTGCCTCCATTAGGGATAAACCCTTACCTCCTAAGTTCAAAATGCCCTCGCTCGACTCTTTCGACGGCACAACGAACCCGGTCGACCATTTGGAAACTTACAGAACCCTCATGGCCCTCTATGCATTCCCTGACGAGATTATGTGTCGGGCATTCCCCGTAACACTTAAGGGGTCGGCTCGACTCTAGTTTAGTCAACTGCCAACAGACTCTGTCTCTACTTTCCAACACCTAAGCGACTCATTTCTCATCCATTTCATTGGTGCCCAGCGCCAGCGGCGTCCGGCAACCCAACTCCTTAATGTCCGTCAGACCGATGGGGAGTCGTTGCACAGCTTCGTCACCCGTTTCAACACTGAAGCCCTGCAGGTAGCGAAAAATGACGACAAGGTCATTCTCACGGCTTTCATGGCCGGTCTACGACCATCTGATTTCCTTTTCTCCCTCTCCAAAAACCCCGCGACCTCCATGACAACCCTATTTTCCAAAACCCAAAAATACATGAACGCCGAAGACTCCCTAGCTGCCCGACAAGACCCTACAACCAAAAACCCGACCCCTAAAGAGAAGAGAGAAGACTCTGAAACCAGAAACACCCCGTACACTCACCAAACACCTTAGTATACCGACCGACCTGCCCGAGCCAACTGGCCAGCACCTACCCGACCGCCTGGCCGATTCGAACGATACACAACCCTCAATTCCCCGATGGAACAAGTCCTGAACCAGATCCAATGAGATTATCCTCTAAAATGGCCCCAACCGTCATGGTCTCCTTCCAACCGGTGAGACCAGTCCAAATACTGCCGCTTTCATCAGGACCACGACCATAATACCGAGGAGTGTGTTAACCTCAAAGACCAGGTCGAGGGCTTGATACGCCAGGGGCATCTCAGTCGGTTCACGGAAACCCGCTATCAACAAAGGCAAATGACTGACCCTACCAAAAATAACCATCGGCGTACCCCTCCTCGACCGCTCGCTCGCACAACCTAACCAAGGTCATGATAGGCCCCCGCAGCAACCCCGGGCACAAGGCAACTCTGCCCCTCCAGTTGAAGAGATCAAAGTTCTTGCTGGCGGGCTTGCTTGTGGAGGACCATCCTTCTCGGCTCAACGGGCAGAACTTAGAAAGATAAAGCAGGGCTCAGATAAAGAAGTTGTCACATTGGACCGCCCTTTCAAACACCCCAAGCAATGGATGGAGCCCATCACCTTTACGGAGGCCGACTGCGCAGGCATCCGTTACCCCCATAACGACCCCCTCGTCATCTCTGCCCTCCTCTCCAATTACAAAGTCAGACGGGTTCTTGTCGACAACGGCAGCTCTTCAGACATTATCTTCCTAAGCGCCTACTGCCAGCTCAAGGTCGGGGAAGAAAGTTTGTCCCCTCTCCAAACCCAACTGGTTGGCTTTACTGGGGACCGGGTGACCTCCATAGGCTCCATCGATCTTCCCATCACCATTGGAGAATACCCGCGGTAGACCACAAAGTTGCTCACTTTCCTCGTCGTCGACTGCCCCTCTGCTTACAACATTATCCTCGGCCGCAACGCCCTAAATGCTTTTCAAGCTGTCACATCCACTTTCCACCTAGCCATAAAATTCCCTATCGACCTTGGGGTCGACACTATGAGGGGAGAACAGACTGTAGCCAGAGAATGTTACGTCGCTTCACTTAAAGAGGTTAAGTTGAAGGAAACAATGATCATTGAAGGACTCGACGTCAGAGACGAAGACGAGCTGGTCAGAGGGGAACAAGTGGAAGAGCTTGTCGAGGTCCTCATCGACCCTATAAACCTGACAAAAACTGCCAAGATCGGCAGCCAACTATCCTCCCAGGCCAAGGCCGACCTTACAGCCCTCCTGATTGAGCACAACGATGTATTTGCCTGGACCCACTTTGACATGCTGGGTATTGACCCTTTCTTCATCACTCATCGTCTCAGCATTGAGCCCCATTTCCGACCGTTCCGCCAGAAGCATCGCATCTTTCGCCTGGAACGCAACACTCTCATTGCTTCTGAAGTAGATAAGCTCCTTGAGGCACAGTTTATCAAAAACGTGGACTACCCTAGATGGCTGTCAAATGTGGTCTTGGTCCGAAAAAACAACGGTAAATGGCGACTTTGCGTCGATTACTCTGACCTCAACCGAGCTTGCCCCAAAGATAGCTATGCCCTTCCCCGCATAGATCTACTTGTCGATGCCACCGCCGGTCATCAAATGTTCAACTTTATGGATGCTTTCTCTGGCTACAATCAAATTCTGATGCACCTATCGGATTAGGAACACACCTCCTTTATAACTGACCGAGGGACCTACCACTATCGTGTCATGCCATTCGGGTTAAAAAACGCTGGAGTGACTTACCAACGGTTAGTCAATGCTGTTTTTCATCACCAGATAGGTCGGAACATGGAAGTATACGTTGATGACATGCTTGTCAAGAGCAAACTATCCTCTGATCATCTGGCAGACTTGCGAGAGACCTTCGACACTCTGCGTAAGTATCAAATGAAGTTGAATATGGAGAAATGCGCCTTCAGCGTCGGATTTGGGAAATTCTTGGGTTTCATGGTCAGTCAATGGGGTATCGAGGCTAACCCCAAAAAGATCAAGGCTCTGATAGAGATGCAGTCACCCAGAACAGTTAGAGAAGTTCAAAGACTTACGGGCAGAGTTGCCGCCCTCAACTGCTTTATTTCCCGTGCAATAGACAAGTGTCTCCCCTTTTTCAAAGTCCTTCGGCAGTCTTTTGAGTGGACGATAGAATCCGAAGAAGCCTTTTAGCAGTTGAAGCAGTACATGCCCAACCCCCCCTACTTTCTCAGGCGATCACGGGTGAGCCCTTTTTTCTCTACTTAGCCGTATCGAACACTACAGTCAGTGTAGCCCTCATTAGGGAGGACAACTCTGTCTAGCGTCTGGTTTACTACATTAGTCGGGCTCTCAGGGGAGCAGAACAGAACTACCCACTGCTTAAAAAGATGGCCCTAGCCTTGGTCATAGCCTCAAGACGGCTCCGACCTTACTTCCAGGCCCACCCCATTATCGTCATCACTGACCAACCTTTGAAAAAGCTAATGCAACAACTAGAGTTGTTCGGCCGACTTATGCAATGGTCAGTCGAGCTCAGCCAATTTGACATCTCCTACCGACCTCGAACAGCGATCAAATGGCAGGCTGTCCCTGATTTTATCTTGAAATTCACTAATCCCATTCCAACCACGGCCCACCCGCCCAAGCAATCCAGTACTGAGGCAGAAGAACCCCACTCTTGGACCCTTAATGTCGATGGATCATCCCGCAAAGAAGACAGTGGGGCTGGCCTCATCCTCACCGCCCCCGAGGGTGGTTATTTCAAGTGCGCTCTCCGTTTCTTGTTCGACGCAAGCAATAACAAGGCCGAATATGAGGCATCAATCGTAGGTCTCCGCTTAGCCAAAGACATTGGCATAAGCCATATCCAGGTGTTTAGTGATTCCCAGCTCATCGTCGGCCAAATTACAGGAGAATTCGAGGCCAAGGAAGACACAATGCGGGCTTACAAAGATATTGCACTCCCCCTTGTTCACCTCTTCAACACTTTCCATATCAAGCACATCCCTCGATGAAAAACTCCAAGGCAGGTGAAATGACTCAATTAGTTTCTACCGACCAATCAGACCTCAGCCATGGCGTCCGCCTTGAATACCTGACCCATCCGGTCATTTCCCCAAACCAGCAGCTAGTCCACTTCCTCCAAAATGAACCTATTCCATGGGTGGCAGACATCCTTTTGTTTTGGACCAATGAGGAGTTACCAGAAGACAAACAGCAGGCCGCCAAAGTCAGAGCCCGGTCGTCCAATTACGTCCTCGTCAGCGGCCTCATATACAAACGGGGATTTTCACGCCCATACCTCAGGTGCCTCTGCCCAGCCCAAGCGACCTATGTGATGAGGGAAGTCCACGAGGGTGTATGTGGTAACCATTCGGGTGCCAGGTCACTAGCTCATAAATACTCCGCACCGGTTACTTCTGGCCTACTCTCAACCAAGATACCACTGAGTTCGTGCTTAAGTGCGACAAGTGCTAGCGCTTTGCCAACATCCTTCATCCTCCGTCAACAGAATTGATCACGCTCAATAGTCCATACCCCTTCGCCAAGTGGGGCATAGACTTAGTCGATCCATTGCCCACTGGTAGGGGCCAAACCAAGTTCGCTGTGGTCACCATTGATTACTTCACCAAATGGGTAGAGGCGGAACCCCTCGCCACAATCACCGAATGCAACACGACCAGATTCATCTGACAGTCGATTGTGTGCCGATTCGGAGTCCCCCAAGCCATCGTCTCAGACAACGGCAAGCAATTCGACAATGCCAAGTTCAGAAAATTTTGTGTAGAGCTCTACATCTAGCCGTGCTTCTTTTCCTCAGGCCATCCTCAAGCCAATGGGCAAGTCGAGGTCACCGACCATTCTCTCTTAAAGATCATCAAAACCAAGTTAGAAGCCGCTAAAAGACTTTGGGCTGAGGAACTTCTAAATGTACTCTTGGCCTATCGCACTACCGCTCGAACCCCTACTGGGGAGACCCCCTTTCGCTTAACATACGGCGCTAAGGCGGTCATTCCAGTTGAAATTGGCATGCCAACCCCGAGGGGCGAACTCACCAAGGACTTGCGTCGGGCTGACTTAGACTTGATTGACGAGCTCCGAGAGACAGCTACTGTCAGACGAGCCTCATATCAACAAAAAATGAGAACACACTACAACCGCAAGGTTCGACCGAGAGAGTTTGCAGTCGGGGACCTATTCTTGCGCGAGGCAACTCTCGCCACCAAAAATCCAGCTGAGGGCAAGCTCGCCGCCAAATGGGAAGGGCCTTACGTCGTTAAAGCCAGACCTCGCCCAGGCACTTATCAACTCCAGGACATGGAAGGTCGAGACCTCCCTCACCCGTGGAACGCCGAGCACTTGAAGCGTTATTTTCAATAAAGTGTCATGTCTTATTTTTGTATTGATCATTTGTTGTATGTCCTTTTTGACCATCTACATATGTGGTTATTTTTGTCCTCTTTATACATGGTGTAAAACTTGTGATTAATAGGCTATGCCTTAAAATACAATGGTTTCATGGCTCCGTTATTAGTGTTGTGCTTCAATAACGACTTGTTAAACTGAGTTAATTCAAGCCTCAGCTAGACTGAGTACGAAGGGTTCAGCCAAACTGAGTTAATTACAACCTCAGCCGGACTGAGCACAAATAAAGAATTCGACTGGTCTATCTTCGTAATTTCATGCCCATTTTTAATTCATTATTTACGACGCCTTTTAACATTCTTTACAGCATTAACTTTACATTTTTAATTTATTTAAAAATCCAAGCTCATAGTCGTCCAAGCCCATTTTTAATTTCTAACATTCTTAACATATTCGTGCATGCCTATTTTTAACGTTCTTTGCATCATGGTTCTCTCACAAGTTAGACTGGCTGCCCATTTCTAAAAATTCTTTACATCACAACCTGCTAGCAAGTTTCATGATTCATGCACAAGTCTTACTTTTCCAACCTTTCTTCAGAAAATTCTGCTCTGTCATTGCCATTATTTTCAAATGAAGAAACGACAACAGTATAAGGGAAAACATGTTGTTTTATTTACAAACTTACAGTTACATACAACTTGTTGTAGACATTAAAAAAAAAAAAAAAACAAACAAAACACAACAAAAGCAAAATTTTTACATAGATGATTCCCCATCACTCGAAGTCAGATCCTCCTCCTCAACCCCTTCGTCGAGGGGGGTCTGGGCGACGTCGTCTACTCCTATTTTCACGAGGCTGATGTCGATATCCGGAAACAACTCTTGCGCCTTGCACATGAATGTCTTTCAACCACTGTCCCAGAACTCACTCATTTCGTGCTTATAGAAGTCCGACCGCTAAAAGCTCTGGATCACCTCCTCTTTACTCTTTCCTCCAGCGGCCGCCCTCGACGGCCCAGCCCCCCCTTAACTTCCTTTGTAAAGTTGCTAGAGACAGCGGCGTCAATGGCCATTTGGAAGTCGGCGAACCCCTTGAACTGCTCTACAGCCGCAATGCACAAGTCGGGGTACACCTCCCTCTCAAACGCGGACTTGGCCCTCTCCTCTGCCAAGGCCTTCTCTAACTCGGCCCTCTCTGACGCCGACTTGCCCGTCTCTTCCTCCCAGGCTCTCTCCAATTTTGCAATCCGACCGTCGATTTCTTCTTTCTCCTTGACTGCCTGGTGTGCAGCACTTCGAAGTTGGCCATGGCCTCTTTCCACCTCTCGTTAGCCGTGGCGCAGTCCTTCTGGGCCAGCTCTAGTGCTCACCTCTCGCTCGCCAACTGGAACTCCAGCGATACCATCCTGCGGTGTTCCGTTTCCAACTCCGACTTGGCAGCGAGGAGCTCAGCAACAACACGGTCTGCTGCATGGCCCTGCACCATCGCCAAAACTTTCATTTTCTTCGCTCTTTGCGCACGTACTAGTGCCTTCGTGCCCGCGCTCTGAGCGACTTTCTTCCAGCTCGCTGTCTCCTCCAATAATTTTTTGAATTGCCCCTTCACCCCTTCCAGTTGAACCCTTAACAGCTCTATTTCCATCTTTGCTCGAGCTGCTTTATTCAACAGGGTTGCCGCCAAGGTCATTGCCTCAATCTGGGCCGAGCATAACCCTCTCAGGAGATCAGCCTCCTCCAACCGGGCCATTGACCGCCCGCCAGCACCTGTGCGTGATACAACGCGGTTGTCAATGCGGGTCTTCCCCACCTTGGGACTGGGGTTTACCTCTATTACAGGAATCGTCAACGCCGTTTGGTCACTTGGGCCTTGGCCATTGGGTCCCAAGTGTTGTATTAGCACTTCAACACTTGGACCCTTGTCCTCCCTCGCCACATGGGTGGTCTCCACATGTTCTTTCAACGCTCGAGCGGTCTTCCCCTTTGGAGCTACCTCTACCTTTCCATCCTCCATCTTCTCCGCCATGGGGGCACCCTCGCTCTCGACCTTCTTTTTTTTCGAAACGGGGGCGTCTTTCCCCCCATCTGCACCCCTCATCTTCTTCCTTGGCTTTTTCACCACCGCCTGTACCTCCTGTTTGCTTCTCACCTTTAGGGGATCTACTGGGGGCGGCAGAGGGGAGAAGCCAGTTAGGTCCTTCTCGCCCACCGGCTTAGGACGCGGTCGCATCTACTCCTTTATCACCAGCTTCGGGGCGGGCCCCAATTGTGGCTCCTTGTATTTTTCCGCTCTGGCGAACAACCTCCTTTCCTCCTCCTCCTCCTCCGTCCTCCTCTACGCTTGCATTTCCTCCCTTGCTGGATCCTCTTCCAACGGTTTTGGTCCCAAGTTCAGGGCAAACAACGTTGAAGGAAGGACCAGCTCGTCCCATCTCACTCCCTTCCCCTCCCTTACTTTCTTTACTCTATTTTCGGCCTCCGCGCCTAACTTTGGCTCCACCGATTTCGTGGGAACTTTCCATATCGTACGAATTTCTGCCCCACCATTCGCCGTCACAAAGAACCATTTCGGCCTCTACCATTTTACCGAAGATGGAAGATCCACCACCAGACCTCACCCTGCCACTGCTTGCAGCGTCACCTAAGTCTCCTACTGACCGGATGAGGCCTTGTAGCAGGAGAAGAACTCCTCCACTATCATTGTCGTCCCTCCGGTCGCCTGCTGCCAGGCACTCGCGCAGGCCACTACTATCTTCCAGGCGTTCGGCATCAGCTGCCCTAGCGCCGTTTCTAACTTATTTAGCACATCCACCACTATTTGGATGAGAGGTAGCCTCAAACCCCCTCGCAACGCTTCCACGTACGGGTTGAATTCATCTGGCCGTACATCCAACGCCCTTTCCTTGGATGTAGGCAATCTCAACCCTATTTCCGAGGGAATTTGATACTTCCTCCTTATTACCTTCAACTCCTCCGCCGTCAATGTGGATCTGTCTGGCTTGGTGTGCCAATGGTCTGGCTCCGCTTGACAAATGGGCCTCGCGGTCGCGATCATTGGCATAGGGCGAGCCCGCACCGCCTGACTAACTATCCGCCCCTTCCTTCGCTCCGCCCAGTATTGTTTCGTCAATTCCACCGCATCGTCATCCCCTAGCGACTCAAGCCTTGCCACTGGCACTTCCTCTTGGGCCATTTCTCTCACGCATTTATGTATTGATTCATACGCGAGCACGAGAAAGTTCGCGAAGTGTCGCAAAGGTGTATCACTGGGAACGAATGAGTTTATTTCTAGGACGTGTTGGCTTTTTGCGAACAAGTAAATAAAATGGATAACCCCAAAGGCCCACAGCTTACTCATATTCCAAGGGTCAAGGTTCAATTTCACCAGTTTGAAAATTTTCAAAAATTTTTCCAAACCCGCCTTTTCAACATCCTATATTACCCTATCCCTTCGTTTCTTGTTAAAATGCACTCGGTCACCCCTCCTCTCAGTCAACCTTCTCACTCGGCCAACCCTGGTGGTCGGCCCTCCTCTCAGTCGACCTTCTCACTCGGCCACCCCTCGCGGTCAACCCTCCTCTCAGTCGACCTTCTCACTCGGTCACCCCTTGTAGTCAACCCTCCTCTCAGTCGACCTTCTCACTCGGCCACCATTCGCGGTCGACCTTTCAGTCGACCTTCTCACTCGGTCACCCCTCGCGGTCAGCCCTCCTCTCAGTTGACCTTCTCACTTGGCCATCCCTCGCGGTCGGCCCTCCTCTCAGTCGACCTTCTCACTCGGTCACCCCTCGCGGTCGGCCCTCCTCTCAGTCGACCTTCTCACTGGGTCACCCCTTGCGGTCAGCCCTCCTTTCAATCGACCTTCTCACTCGGCCACCCCTCGCGATCGGTCCTTCTCTCAGTCGACCTTCTCACTCGGTCACCCCTCACGGTCAGTCCTCCTCGCAGTCAATCCTCTCGCTCGGTCCCCCTTCGTGGTCGGCCCGTTTCCCCGACAATCTTCTCTCCGACGACCTCTCACAACCCCTGTTTTCTTCCTCATTCTCTTTGTTGGACTAAAGCTGCACTTAGGAATGGGAGACTACTGACATAGGTGGGCCTATAGGAGCTTTTGGCCCATTACTCAGAACCCAATACATAATTCAAACACTAAAGCCCAACGCTGCTGAAGCTCAACGTGACATTAAGGACCAATGACATCTAAACATATGGCAAGCGAAGAACTAGCCACATCAGCAGATAAAGATCCTGCAAAGTTATTGCACCACACATCAGCCATTAATGAGTTTTCCTGCGGCATTTATTGCGATAACCCTTTATGTCGAAACAGAACAACCTCACCTCACCATGAACAAGGCAAGGTAGGACATAGACTTTCGACCAACATAACGGCTCAGAGTGGACAAGGAAATGATAAGCAATGGATACAAGCAGGCCCCTAAGACAAAGAAAATGTTAAGCTTCTCTATCACCAATCTATCCCTACATTCAACCATCATCTCCCTTCTCTAACTTGATCGTCGAAGGGTTCGCTGGGGGACTACCTGTTCCCCATTGGACTATTTTGCAGGTTTCACGGTAGGTCCTACAACCGGGCAACGACTTGAGAAGTGTGGACAATCTTGACCCGCTCCATCGATGGTTGGCAGAACCATCATGATTGTATTTGAACTTGTATCATTTTAAAACGAAGAGTCTATTTAAATCAAATTTAGTCCATATGAATTAAAACACAATATGTAAACATGTACATTCGGCTTAAGGTTCGTAGGCAGGCAAAGCCTGGCCAGGTTGGGCCCAAACAGCCTATATACACAACTCGCTAGGACTAAACTTGGCTGGGGATTTTGAAAATTGGGCAGAATCGGGATTTGTTCTGATCCATTCAAACAAAAATTGGGCCTAATTGAGTTAGTCCATTTTTCATGTATTAATTTCATTAACTCAAATAGTTGGTAATAATGTCATAATAAAACAATCATTAGAGGAGTTCTATAGAGGGTGGGACTACAAGTGAAAAGAGGGAAAAGGAAGAGACTTTCGAGTGATTATGTAACTTTATGAATGTAATTACATATTAATCATTAAGTTGTTTTAAACAAAACTTATCACACAAATAAAAATGGTAGAGGGCCACAATTTTTGTGGCTCAAATGGCTCAAAACTGTCAAAACGACGTCATTTTAAGCACAAAACATGCCAAAACGACGTCGTTTTGGCAGTTTTAAGTCATTTGAGCCACAAAAATTGTGACCCTAAAATATTATTCAAATTAATTATTTTTTTTTGGACTTGCTTTGGGTATCAAAAATAAATAAATAAAATTGGAACTCTTTTTAAAAATCAAAGTGTGACACTACTTCCAAAAAAAAAAAAAAAAAAAGTTAATTTCCAAACGAGCCAAGTCTTGACTACATGGCTTATGGACTTTTTATAATAATAAATTTTATTTAGATTAAAATTAATCAAAAACCAAGACGGTTGAGTGCTGCACTTTTGGGAGTTGCCTCTATTTTGAGGACTTATCTGGTGATTGGTGTTTTGTGTTTGGTTGGATACTCAAGGAAAATTATGTGTTTGGTTGTGAAGATATGAAAGTTTGGTACGAGCCTCCCTTTCAACTCTGGACGTGAGTCAGCGCAGCGGTAAGCGTAGGTGGTGTCCACCAAAATTAAACCGTTCGGCATTTAATCGTTCTAATGCACCAGACACTGTGGGCCCAGCCCAATTAATTTATCTGCTGCTCTTAATAATAAAGAACATGCCCCTATTTTCCATAAAAATAAAAAAAGGGAGAGATTTAATAGAAAATTTTTATTTCAAGTGTTTGTATCTTAATTAGTTTATAAAATATTCTTATATTTTAATAAGTCTTATTATTTGAATATTTGATCTATCGAATCTTAATTTTCATATTTAAAATATTTTGTAGACATTTCTATCCTTATAAATATTTTTTAAACGGTTAGTAATTTGGTAATGTGAACATTCATATTTTACAATGTTAATATTCATATTGACATGTAAATGTTTACATTGATAGTATGAACATTCACATTGACGATATGAATATTCACATTGACATGTTAACATTCACATTGATGGTATGAACATTCACATTGACGATAAGAACATTCATATCACGGAACATTCACACTGTAAATGTGAACATTATTAGGGGTATTTTGATAACTATGTCATTTATAGGACTTATTAGAATATTAAAAAATAATATGAACTAAATGAAACATAAATAGATAAAAAAGGATTTATAAAAAAGTTCTCCCAAAAAAAAAACCTTTTTTTTCAGAAAAAAAAATTAAGCCCAATAGATTAAATGTTAGTTTTTTAGACTTTTTTAAAAAAAAAATTATGAAAAAATATAAAAAAATAATATGACCCAAAAAATTAAAAATTAAAAAACTAACTTATAACTAACTTGTCCAAATAACCTTAAGAACAAATCAACATTTTAACACTTGTAACTAGGCGGTAGTCATCCCGTCTAGCCCACCAGCGGTAGTCATCCCGTCTAGCCCACCAGAATCACATATATATTTTTTAAGAGGTTAGAAATATTGTTTTAGCCTATAGGATTAGGCTGAGTCAATATTTTTAATTTGATATATGAAAATATTTGGGATCCCCGTAAAGGAGGATCCTTACGACCTCCATTAATGTATTGATTATTGATGTGTTTGAATTTTTTTTTCTCTCTACAGTAAAATGAGTGGTTCAGATCATTTTAAGGGTTATGGAGGTTGTGTTTTATAAGAGTCTCTATTATTATTGTTGATATATTAATGGATTGGACTTGAAATTTATACTTTCAAATCAGTTCGGCCCGCTATTAAATAAATAAATAAATTATAATATATTAAAAATATATATATTTTTGGAATTTAGATTTTATCTTTATTGATTTTATTAAAATTTACATTTGTAGTTGTGTGTGGTTGGATTTATTTAGGAAATCCTTCAATTTATACACAAAATCTTTTACTTTATAATCATGTCAGTTCATTAATTTAAGAAATATAATGTGTGATTGAATTTAATTATGAAATGTTTTAATTTTTTTTTAACATGTAACCCGATGATTGGACTTGGGATTATTATTTTTTAGGCGGACTTGAGTAGATGTAGAGGCCCGATGTTAGGGTGGGACCGGACTTAGACAAATACAAAATCTCTTATTATATAGTGTGCCCAGCCCAAACCCGGCTCGACGAATATCCACCCCTACTTGTAACTGAATTTGATATTCCTAACCTTGAAAATTCTATGTATCATATGCCCCGCTTATTATGGCCTTTTATTTTTTTGTTATAACCTATTGTGTTGTTAGTATTTTTTGGTACATCGGAAATGGTTATCACCCTTCCTAACCCACCTCATAATTTATACTCAAGTGTGATATTCGTTTTTTTATTTTTTTTTAGCAAGAAATCTCCCAAGATAATTGACGTTATGTATTTATACTCAAGTACAAATAACGTGTATCAATCAAAAATGAACATAATATTAGAATGAGTCCAAACTAAAACAAAAAATTATGTATTTCAAGAAAAATATATCTCGAAAAATACTGTAAAAATGATGTGTCATGTAAATTCAAACTCTATGTAATATGGACCGTACTTTTAAAAAAAATTATCTTCATATTCCATTTTTTAGCACTTTATTAAGTATGTAATATTACTATTTTACTATTTACCCCAAGACAAGTCTTTAACTAAGGTAGGCACCTCCCTGTTAGCCGATTTAACTTAACTAATCCAACTCACTTTGCATTTTATAAAACTTAGGATAAACAAAACTTTAAGTTTATTAAAGAGATCAGGTTTGAAAATATTTCATTATTAATATAATAAACATATGTAATTTATTTAGCCTTATTTTGTTTTAATAAAAGAAAATATATTTAAAGGGGAAAATTAAACAAAATGTTGCCAACTTATAAGCGGGGCATATGAATACAAATGTATTAGACGAATTTGAGAATAGAATATAATTTTAAGATCTAATCGGACGCGAGGCAACACCAAGCTTGAGGACAAAAATTTCTTTGTTTTTAGCTTAAGCTCAACTCGACCCATTGATGTCTCCCTCACATTTGACATTCAAAAACTATTAGATAATAGCTCTGTTTAAGAAGAGGGTTAGATTAAAATAACTCATTAAAAGATAAAATAGTCAATAAGATATCAAACTCATAATTATATCATTTTTTCTCTTATAACTATCAAATTAACTACAAAAAGAAAAAAAGAAATTGTTTTTTCAAACACAATTATTTTAGTCCAGTTAAAATAGCTAAAAAGCTAAATAACTAACTAAAATAATCAACTTTTCATACAAAGCCAATATTATGTGATACTATTTCCATGATACTTAGATCAATAAACAATTATTGTTATGTATTGTATGAGTTATTCTTTACTATCTAATGAATATAAATCCGTACGTTTTACTATAAAAATTCTATATTACATGATTAATTTATAACATTAATTAAATAATATGAGGTAATATTTTAAAATTACTGAATAATTTTGCCGTGAGCCCCACGACTTAGGGTTTCTCCTCTTTCTACTGTCACACTACAATGTGCGCCGAACGCGAACGAACATCTCTCATTTCTCAACCACCACCACACACATCATAGTACTTAGGTTGCTACATCTTTCTTCTCTGTTTTCCCACTTAACAAGATCCAACTTGACTTGACACTATCACCACCGCACACAGTTTCAACAACACACGATTCTTTTTTAACTTTCCAGGAAAAATATGAGAGAAAAAGAGTGTCGAGTTTGGCGTTACCTGAACGATGCCCAAGAAAGAGCTGTTCCAGCCATGTTTGGCAGCGAGAGGGACTATAGCCACGGACATGACAACTCTATCCGCATTACAAAGACACATCACGCACGCCATTAACGCCACCACCTTGAACCTCTCCGGTACGGCGAATTTAGCTTCTTGCCCTCTCCCTCCCACCAGCAACCCCCTCTCCAATCCCTCTGCCGTACACGTCACCACCAATCCTCCGCTCTGTTTTCTATTCACATACTCTGTTGTTCTTCTGATTCTCTCTCTACCTAATGATGATATGTTACCCCATTTGGTACTGATTTTTGGTTCATTTCCCAAATGGGTTTTCTTAAAACTAATCGAATTGAAATGGGTTTTGGAGAAATGTGAATAATTTGTTGGGATGGAAGAGGAATGTTGCAGAGATTTGGTTAATGAAACGACCGCCATGAGAGAGAAACTTTTAGAGAGAGAGACAGAGGGCGTGGGGGAGAGAGGGAGAGAGTTATTGAAGGTATTAATTGAAAATGGAGTTTCGCTGGGTGAGAATGAGTGGAAAGTAAGTGTTGTTTCGGGGTTCGTTAGCGAGAAAGTGTTGTTTCGGAGTTGGTTAAGAGTTTTTTTCATTTTTTTTTAATTTTTTGGTAAATTACAATGATGCCTCCTAAGTTTGATCCAATTACATTAAATTACACATCCACTTTTATGGTTAATAGTCTCATTTTACAAACCCCTATTATATAAAATGTAACAATTTTTAATAGAAAATCAGAAAAAATTACATTGAAAAAAATAATAATAAAGTAAAGAAAAAGAAAAAAAATAAAAGAAATAAAACAAGTAAGAAAAAAGAGAGTACATGAGTTTCATATTTTTATTTCTTTTAAATAATTAAATGATAAGGGGTTAGTATAATTTTTAAAACGTGAAATAATAATATCAAATCTCAGGGTGTAAGTGCAATTTATCGTCAGGGAGGAGTTGGTACCTTAGTAGAAAGGATAATAAGGTTTTGAGTCCGGATCGTCCGTCGCTTTCTCTTGCCGCCCATCTTGCGGCGCCCCAAAAGGACGTCGTTTTGGGGCCAAATTTCAATTAAAAAAGAAAAGAAAAGAAAAGAGACATAACAGAAGAGGGAGAAGAAAAAAGAATGGAGAAGAATGAAGACAGAGAAAGAGAGGAGGAGCAAGAAGAAGAAGAAGGAGGAGAAGAAGAAGGGGAAGAGGAGAGGAGGACGATCGATCAATTAAAAAAAAAAAAAACAAACAAACAAACAAACCCAAAAGAAAAAAAGAAGAGACAGTGTCTTCTATCATCATCATCTACTCCTACTACAAGCTAAATCAACCAACACTTCATAGTTCAAAAGTGAAATTCATTATACACATACACATATATAGGCATAAGGTTATTATTATCATAAACATACAATCAATCATGGAAAATTGTAAATCCTGTATCTCTGTAGAGCCCCAAACCGGAGCGATCCTCATCGACGCTTCTGGAATTCTCAAACAAATCAAACTCCCAATCACAGAGAAACATTTGACTTGGTTGGCTCCACATCTTGAGCGTCTTAATTTTGAGAGACCAAAATAAGAAACATTTACTACAAAGTTTCCCTTTCATTTGACATAGTTTGCTCTATATTCAAACACAGTGAACGGAAACATAAAACAGGGTTTTCAAATTCAAAAGGAGAGCGAGAGAGAGAGAGAGAGAGAGAGAGAGAGAGAGAGAGAGAGAGAGAGAGAAAGAATGTGACAAACCTGTAGCCCGCAACCACCACACACCAAAATCTGCGAACTCCATTGAGATCGATAGAGTTGGAAGGGCCTCGTTGAGATCGATTTCGAAGGACCTGGGTCGAAAATTGGTACCGGGTTTGGGTAAATCTGCGAACTCCATTGTTAAAGGGAAAAAAAAGTTCCGATCCTCCTCCTCTCCTCTTCTTCTTCTTCCTCCTCTCTTTCTCTGCCTTCCTTCTTCTCCATTCTTTCTTCTTCTCCCACTTCTATTCTGTCTTTTTTTTTTAATTGAAATTTGGCCCCAAAACGACATCGTTTTGGGGCGCCACAGGAAGGGCGGCAGGAGAAGGCGACCGACGATCCGGACTCCTAAGGTTTTGGGGTTGGTGGGAGTTGTTATATGTTTTTTTTGTTTTTTGTTTTTTTGGGAAGTGGGGGTTGTTGACGTTGAGAGTTGGCACCGTAGTAAAAAAAGAAGTATTGTGGTGCATAATTTTTTAAAGGTAAAATTTTAAAAAAAGGTAATATGATTAAATTTGTTGAGTTACAATTAAACAAAATGTCATTACTAAGCGTAATGCGAGTCATAATTAAATAAAAAAATTAGTTATAATTAAAGAAAAAATGACATAATTAGGATGCATATATTACACCCTTTTTAAAAGAATGTATATTAAAATTTCTCTAGTAAAAAAAATAATGCATAACTAAAGAATTCATGAGTTATAATTAAAATAATATCATAACTAAATACGAAAATTGGTCATAATTAAAAAAATATATATAACTAAAAATGAATATGATACATATTTTTTAAAAGAGTATATATTAAAATTTCCCTAATAGAAATTATCGAATGAATTTGAAATATCACATTGCTTTATGCTTGACTAATGGTATTTCGCAATTTACTCATTATTATTTTTATTTTTTAAATCATATAAATATATAATTCTCATTATTGGGTGCATGCACAATTAACAATGCAGCGTTTCATAAAGACATAACAATTATTTATATATCTTATTATTATTAAATCGACATTTAATCACTTGATATTTTTGAAGAGTAATGTTAGGGGTATTAAATTTTTTACCATATAAATGATCAAATGTCTCACATGGGTGTTATTGGAGACCCCACACACATTTGGTCATTTATTTGATAAAAAATTTAGAACTTATAAGCATTTTCCATTTTTGAATGCTTGTTATTTTTTCTGCAGCCATCCTTTTATTAAACACAATTAAATATTAGTAATTAATCAGTGTGTTTGATTTGAGTTTTTTGATTAAATTTTTTGAAAATTGAATTTTTTGTTTTTCGTATTTTTTTATTTTTAGTAAATATTTTTAAAATTTTAAGTATTTTTTTTATTTTTTTAGATGAACCTTACTTAGATATATCTAAAAAGTAAGAAATTTATAAAAAAAATATTTTAAAAAATTAACAAATACATAAAAATATGATAAATATACCAAATTTTCGTTTTTTTTGTATTTTTTGTATTTATTGAATTTTTAAAAGATTTTTTCACAAAAATTATACTTTTTATGTGTATTTATGTTAAGTGTGTCTAAAAATTAAAAAAAAATACTTAAAATATTAAAAAAATTTAGTAAAAATAAAAAAATATGAAAAATAAGAAAGTAGAATTTTTTGAAAACTATTTTAAGAAACAAAAATGTTTGAGACCCCCTTTCTCTCCCACCCTCTTTGACCACCTTTCTCTTTCATTGGCCAGTTTTTTTTTCTTTTTTTCTTTCTTTTCCTTCTCCTCCATTCACCACTCGTCACGTGTGTTTGAGATGGTGAGAATAATGATTAGAGGAAATCTCTATCAATGCTCTTTAAAAAAACGAAACCAAACAATGTGAATAGTGTTAAATTATTACATTAACCCCTCCATTAAATTGAATCTAAAATCTTGGGATTCCTAAACTACTATCTAGGTTCTGCTTTCAACCTCCAGGAGGGCATTTTGATCACATAAATACAAAGCAGGGAGCTGCTGCAGAGCTCTAATTAGAGCTTCTGTAGTACAGCTATAATAAGCTGTCCAGCAACAATAATAATAATAATAAATAAAATAAAATAAAATAAATAAACAAACAAACAAATAGTGAAGTAAAAGACATAAAAGAGAGAAGAAAAAGACAAATTAAAGCTCCATTAGAAGTCTTTTTTTAGAGGTCTAAATTATTTTTCATACACAGCACAATTGTCGTTCACGACTAACCACTCTTAGGCCCTATTTGTTTTCAGAGATAGAATAGAGGGGATTCATAGTGAGAGGATTAATAGTGAGGGGATTGTTAGTGAGGGGATTAATAGTGAGAAATTGTTAAATTATTTTTATACAAAATAATAAAACAAATAAAAAAATATAAAAAATTAAACATTATATTTTAAAAAAAATTCCCAATATATAAAAAATAAAAAAAATAAAAAAATTTCTAATCCCCTCACTATTTTTCTAATACCATCTCTACCTCCTCCTTACCAATCCCTCTTCCTCCTCCTTACTAATACCAAGGGATTACTAATCCACTCACTATCTCTCAAAACAAACACCCCATTCTCAATTCCCTCCTCACTACCAAACCTAATCCCCTCCCTATAACTCCAAACAAATGGGGCTTTACGTGGCAACACGTCTCACTGGTCGTTTTAGCCACTAACCGCTGTGGGTCCCTTAAATGCCAAACAAAAATACTAATCATCATAAAAATAAAAAATTTATAATTTTTTTTAATTTAATTTGTGATATTTTATTATATATTATACCATATTAGTTTTATAATTTTTTTTTATAATATTTATTTCATAATATATAGGATTACTCAATGTGAATGGCTAAAGTGCCAACTACCATCCAAGCCGTTTTGAACGGATTTTACCGGGGGAACCGGAAAGATCGTGATAAATGGTTCACATTGTTGACGATGTGGATCTAAGTTAGGCCGATGCCATCGCAAGCGTGGATCACTTGAAGAATGCCTACCGTGTTCTACGGCGTAAAAATGGTCTTGGGAACCGTTTGAAGGTGGATCTAGTTATGCGGCGAAACAGATGAGAGGTTTTTTAATGACTTGCAATTAAGTAGGGAATTGGAATCTCTCATGTGCATCCAACTCCTGTGATCTCGATTGTGTATTTTAATCATTTGAATGGTTGATAATGTAAAATTTGTTAAATAGAGTATCTACCTAGAAAATTAAAATAATCAAGTGATCATTTTTGGAAAGGCGTTGGCCTTTTACACATGTGAGTAGGATTTGATTATTGGGGGTATGATTAGTCACCCATTAAGAGATTTTTTGATATATGTTAAAATAATACAAGCTATTTTAGCGTATTATATTTGAGTCACAATTATCATATCACATTTGTTTAGGTCACATCACATATCTACCACATTATTTGAACCTCAATCCACATTTTATATTTTTTTGTAAAAAGTCAAAATTTTCCAAACAACTCCTAATTTGGTGAAAGCTGACAATGTTATACTCCACTTGTGACTCTGCCTCCTATGTTAGGGTTGGTGCATTCTCCACTTTCCTTAGTGATAGGTTCCTTTCTTTGGGTTGGATTTTGACCGTCAACCGGTTATCCTGAGATCGGGACCCATGGATGCTATGATGTCTTCACGGAGCATCCTTTTTTTAGTGTTAAAAAATGATGATTTTGTCTTTCGGATTAAATTTGGTGAAATTATGAGTATGATTAAATTGAGTAAGAGATTGCTAATGTGGTGATATTTGGTTAGAGTTGCCAAATAAATCATGTTTATTTATATATTAATTTAGCAATATTATTAATTGAGATTAAATATATAAAATTACTCAAAAAATATCATTATATAAAATGCTACTTTATTAGTTTTGTAAATGGAGGGTTTATGGTATTTTCACCCATTATACCATGGTATTAAATTAGCAATCTCACCTCTCTATGAATTTGATAATCTCCCTTATCAGAAGGTATTCATAATCCCATAAAACTTTCAATTTTATAACATTTTTTTCCAAACAAACATGAATCTTAATTTATTTTCTTAGTTGGATAGTTCTATTACGTTTAGTCACCTAACTGAGGGTCTATTTTATTTTTATTTTTTCAGAGGATTTAAATACAGAATAAATATTTGGCCTACTCCAAAAGGGAGAAAAAGAAGAGCGGCTAATGGGTGATTAATTGTACAAATAGAAGCTAAAGGAACGTTTTATCAATGCCACCAACCTCTCACGTTTCACTTGGCTATATGTGAGAGGCGAGTCATACCGTTGGGGTAGGTCGATTACAGGTATACGTTAGTGACTTTCAATGTTAGTTGCAGATAAAAATTAGAGATTCTGTTAATGAGTATTTTAGGACATTTACGAAATGATTTATTTCCTTAGAACAATTTTAAGTTTTTTTAATCAATATTTTTAACAATCGATAACAAAATTTAAATTCCATTGAATAAATTTATTTTAAATATAAAAAATAAAAATTGCACTTACAATATAATTTGAGTCATATATATTAATTTTTTAATTTTTCAGATTGGATAAGCCCCGGAGGGACTCGATGTCGGGTAGTCGACGTAATATTATAATAAGCTAGCGCACGGCTATTTGCCGTTGGATTAATAAGCAAGAGATGCTGATTCTCGTGGCTAGTGGGCAGGTTATTCTGGGGTGTTTGTTTGGGTTGTTTTGAATCAATTTATAAGTTGAGCATTGATAAAGACCCTTTCTAATCACCATCCTCACCACTCTCATACACACGTCGCAGGTGGTAATTGGAGGAGAAAGAAAAAAAAAAAAAAAAAAAAAAAAAAGCAAAAGAAAAAGTAGCCAATTAAAAAAGAGAGGGGGTCGAAGGGGGTGGGGGAAAGGGGGTCTCAAACATTTTTGTTATAATTTTTAGTTTTCGAAAAGTTATTTTGAACTGTTGGGTTAAACTTATTTTAAATAATTTCTGATTCTAACAACTTATTTTAACTCAAAAAAATTGATTTTAAGAAGCTGCTCACCCCTTACTTCTGATTATCAATTTCTGCTAGGGCTGAGCAAGGAATCCGAATAATTCGTAATCCGATCCGGTCCAGTCCAATCCTGTAGGATTGGATTGGTTTTTTGAATCCGTAGTTTGGTTCTGGATTAGAAATTTAAAAATTCGCAGGTCACGGATCGGTTCTGGATTGAATCTCACGGTTCCGGATTGGAACCGATCCGAACCGTATATATTTAGTCTTTACTTATACCATATACCCTCCCACATTATAACATTTCTTGTTTCATATAAAAGGAAAACACTAACCCTAACGCCGCTCAACTCACTCAGCCTCACACTTTCATCTCTCACTCTCGATACTCTTTCTCTCTGTCTCTTCTCTTTCTCAGACACTCTCCGATCATCATGCATCTCCGATCATCCATCTTAGATCTTCAACCTCACACGCCGCTCACTCACTCACTGCCTCTCACACTCACATCTCTCTCTCTCGGTACTCTCTATCTTTTCTCTTTCTCAGTCACTCTTAGATCCTCCATCTCCGATCATCATCCATCTCCAATCATCCACCTCAGATCTTCAACCTCACACGCCGTTCATTCACTGCCTCTCACACCCTCATCTCTCTCTCTCTCTTCTTTCTCAGACACTCTTAGATCTTCCATCTCCGATCATCATCCTTCTTAGATCATCCATCTCAGATCGGTAACTATAGCTCTCTCTCTCTCTCTCTCTCTCTATATATATATATATATGTGTGTGTGTATATATTATATTTTGTTTTTGGGGGAATCATGTTCTGTTTTCTGATTTTTCCAGCCTCAAATTTGTCACATTTGATGAATAAATCTGTTTGAGCTCTCTCTTTCTCTCGGTGAGCTCTCTCTCTCTCACACTCTCTCTCTTTCTGTTGATCTGTAAAAAATCTTTGTTGATTGTTGATCATTGTGTGTGTATCTCAGATTATTATTCATCTCTGTTGATCATTGTTCATCTCAGATTATTTTTCTGTTTTTATATGGGTGTGTGTATAGATCTGTGAAAAAATCTCTGTTGATTGTTGATCATTGTGTTTGTATCTCAGATTATTGTTCATCTCTGTTGATCATTGTTTATCTCAGATTATTTTTCTGTTTTTATATGGGTGTGTGTATAGATCTGTTTTTATCTTTCGATTTTTATCTATTTTTAAGTAAGAGATACTTGTACCATTATTTATTAATCAGTCTGTATCATTGTTAATCAATCTATTTGTAAGTAAAAAATTTTAATCAATCTATCTATAAGTAATCAATTTGCCATACTTGTATCATTGTTAATCAATCTATCTATAAGTAATTTTTTTTTTTTATATGGGACATATCTGTTTTGTTATTTAATTATGGGAATCTGTGGTCCTAATCCGATCAAATCTGTGTTTAAATGGATTGGTTCGGATTGGTTTCACAATTTAAACGGATTGGATTGGTTCTAATTTTTCAAGAACCGTAGATAACGGATTGGTCCTGGTTTTATCCAAATCCGGACCAATCCGAACCATGCTCACCCCTAGTTTCTGCTGTGGACATATTACTCTTAGATTTTTTTATTTTTTAAAAATAGAAAAAAACTCAAATGGACTATAGATTATTATTATTATTATTATTATTATTATTATTATTATTATTATTATTATTATTATTTATGAGAAATGTAGACAAGTAGTGAATAACAAAAAATAAAAGTTAATTGAATAAACTATTTCACAGCTTATTTAACAAACACTACTCAGCAACTTAAATCTATAATCTAACAGGTACACCAAACAGATTAACAAGATTAAAGTCATAATGTATAATCTGTTTTAACAGTTATACCAAACAGGACCTCTGTAAAACATTGCTACATATTATTAGCTTTATTTTTATTTTTAAATATAATATATATTTTATATTATCTATTTAGCAATCTATCTAGTCCATTATATTTAATAAAAACTTGAGAATTGGCACGGGTGCTTCTTCTGTCAGGTTTTTTTTTTTTTTTTATCTTTCGGAAATATTCTTAGTAGTTTGATAACTATCAATGAGAAAAAAATTAACGTGAAGAAACTAGTTTATATATTTCTATTCTATTGTTAAATTTATAAATAATTGAACATATATTGCGTGTGCATACCACTAGGATAATATAAAGCAAATAAAATTCTTTTTATGAATCCTTTCTGTCTAACTTTTTTTATTCCCAAATTAATCTTCTTTTGTAACTGTTAAATTGAAACTCAAGAATTCCTTGTAACTGTTGATGTGTAATTGCATACCGATATGAGTGTATACACCTAATTGAGATACAAAACTATGGTATAAAAAACTGTTTATTAGTATTGTGAGGATATAATTTTTGAATGACAACACGTGGCCGAGGTATCACCGAAGTGTCAGCCAAGGTGCCACGTGTCCTGGTTATTACGCCGAGATGATCTTAGTTAGGCCGAGGTTATCTGTGAGAATACCGGAATCTGAGATAAGCGGATAAGGGACAAGAGTCCTAGAATGATAGAGGACTTCAGTTTGGGTAAAGATAAGACTCTTAGAGAGTACATCCCAATCCTACTGGGAGTCCAAGATTAGCAGTAATCCTAAGTCCATTGAAGCTAGGTTTTCTATTGGGACTGGGTTTGTGTTGGCTATAAAAGGGAGACACCCTCATTGGTTTAAGGTATGCTTTTTATACTCTGAATAGTGAGTTAAACAGTTTTGCTATTTTTGAGAGATAACTGACTTAATCGTCAGAGTGTCCCCGGGTGAACGAACCACCGTCGGAATCTCTTCTTTTTGTGATAGATCGTTCGGGTTTAATCTATTTTGCCAGTGTTCTCCAGCTGAGTCCTTGATTGACAGTGTAATCAAAAATTGACACACACAAGTATGTATAAAGACTATGATACAAAATAATAAAAAATATGAACATATAATATTTCTCTATAGTGCCCAAGGGATCAATATATTGGTCTAAAAAATGTTTTGAAAATGAATAATGCGAACAAGTGATTTGGACACTTGTTTAACACTTAATGTTATAAAATAAGACAAATGTTAACAAGTATTTTTAGACATTGTTTAATATTGAAAAATATGTAAAAAAATATCTTGAAAATATGTAAAAATATAAAAATGTATTGAAGTTAGTAAAATATATATTGTGTTCACAAATATTTTGTCTCTTAATTGTGCCATTGGGATAGTTGTTAGTAAATATAACAAGTACAATTTTGTAAATAAATTATTAATTTTCTAAAGATAAATATTATAAAATTTTATAGTTATGAATGTGGAATCAATTTGAATTTGTTCACAGATGATTTGCACACAAAATTATACAAAAGAAATAATTCAGATTGTTATAATGAAATCAGTTATAAACTCCACATACCTCAACACAACACCCCTCCAATCCAACAGTAGGTTAGTGAGAACTTCTTCACTAATCGAAAATTCCAAATGGTTACGAGGAGCTTTGATTGGTTAAAAAAAAAAGAACTCTTGCAACTTGTAAGGGATTTAAAAAATAGTAGACAAGTATGATTGTTCATGGAAGACAAAAACACTCCAAAACAAGATCTAGCTTTACTATTTAAGGCTCATCACAGATGCGACAATTAAGTCTTCAACGGTACAGTTGTCATCCTTTCAAGCTCCCAATTGATGCTTCGCAGGTTCAGATCGAGGTGGCGCATGTGAAAATTTTGGGCAATTCGGTTGCCCACTGTTTGCCTCGCATGGCTGCTAGGGGGCATGTGCTCCTCATGTTTTGCAATTTTTTTTTTTAATATATTTTTTTTTGCATATAACGAAAATAATTAATTAATAGAAAATTTATATAAAAATAACATTTAGAATGATTTCTTTATGAAATTTTTCAAATTAAGAAAATAATGATAATTGTTTTGATTAAAAATGAAGAAACTATAATAAGTCACATTATTATGTATGAAAATTTTATTAAAAAAATCCAATGTAATAGTGATATCAAATCATTGCTTACATGTAAACATAATTAACCTCACTCTGAAAACGAGAAATTATTGAATTATTAATTATATTTGACAAATGTGATTTTATGATGTGGTATCACTATTGTACGAGGGCGAAATAATCTTCTCGTATAATTCAGTTGATCAAGTTTGCACTCATCCAAACGTTGTCGCTTTACTTTTTGAAAACACAAATGTGAGCTAACCGGCGGGTGTGTGCCGAATGCCTCTCCGATGTCTAAGTTAGCAAATAAACAATAGACAAAAAGCTCTGTGTTTTAGAGAGTAGAAATTGTGATACCTGTACATAGGTCCTATCATGAGCTTTTATAGATTCCGCCTGGCACAACCTTAATAGAATTCCAACTCTCCTTAGTAGAGTCCTATTAGGAAACACTTAAGATAATGCTTATCTTTTTACAACCTCCTTACTGCTTAACCAAGTGAGATGATCCAAACATGGTCTCGGTAGCAGCACAACCAACCTAACACTACCTTTCCTTTCACTAGTTTTAACCGCGCTCACCTAGCTCGGTGATACCTCGCACCTAGCTTGGTTCTACCGCCATCTATATCTCGGTCTACAACACCCAAACCGAGCTATTTAGCAAATATCACAAGCAGAACGGATGGGATCAAGGACCGAGCTATGCATAACACTTCCTCGCGCCATAGCTCGGCCCACCTTCTGTTTGGTATTAGCTCGGCCCACTTTTCACACAAATTACCCTCTTAATTGCCCCTTAATTCCATCTGCAACGCATGATTTGGGATTATTCTTCTCCAGCCGAGCTAAAATATCCAAGCCGACCGAACTAAAACAAGTAATACCACCGAGATTAAAATATTCAACCCCACCAAGCCGGATAAGATCAGTCTTCAGTACTGTACCTGCCACAGCCCGTCGCTTCACGTACCTGACACTATGTCCTGTCTGTGACACGTGGCACATGTCTATTGATTCTTCAAACTGCGACAGGCGTCCTACGTTTATCAAAATACATTTGAAAAGTCCCACCGTTTTTATGCCTATTCAAAACCCATTTTCTGAATCTCACCCCCACTGCTCATCTTCTTTCCTTCTTCTGCTTTGAGAACTGCTCCAGCTTCTGCCCTCCAGTCCCTTGTGCTCCAGCTCCTTCCACTATACTTGCTCCATTGTTGTTTGGATTTTTCATTCAAGCTCAAACTCGTAAATTCGTGTAATACCTTTTTTCTTATGCTCCTTTGCATTCATTTCTGTACTTTCATTTTTAATTCATCATATATATGCATGTGTATCCATAACTGAGCATTTAAGTAAATACCACCACCCAAAAAACCATTTGCCTGTGCCCAAAAAAACTCACAATCCAGATTCCGAATCAATGTCAAACACGATTTTTGATCCAAAATCGTGTTATAACCGAGCTAGTAACTTGTTTCAACCTTCAAGGTTGTATTTGACCGAACTAGGATGCACTGATCACCACCCGTGCTAAAAAACAATGAGCTTGGCCTTCGCCACATGGCCGAACTACGAAATGGTTTGCAACCATTCGCAGCAGAGCTAGGCTTTCTTTTAAATTGCCCTTTTACTTAGCCCGATCCAGTTGTCTGGGCATAACACTTCTTTATTTCCACTTTGCAGACTTGACTAGGTTGGTCAGACACACCTTTGCACCTTGCCCCTAGACAGCTTTGCTCAACCGAGCCAACCAAGGCCTCAACCGCGCCGATCCAGGCCACTGTGAACATACCAATAACTTTTATAAGTTAACATGGGTAAATACCGGCTCCTGGTGAATTCGCCTGGAGCCATGGCCGAATTTTGCCGTGACTACCAAATTCCTGATGACGTCTATCTCTCTCTAGCCGAGCTAGACACCACACCTTGAGGTAAATCGAGCTTCGTCCATTTCACCGTGATATCTATCGTAGAAGCCGGGCTTCGGTTCCCTGTTCAACCCCTTGTATGCGAATTCCTCAAGCATACAAGATTATGCCCAACCCAGCTATCCACCAACACCTATAGAATAATAAATGACATTGCCGAGCTAAACCACCGGCTCGGTCTCAACCTCGGATTGGCCGAGATATTCCACTAATATTCGCTCGGCCAAAATGACGACGGTTGGGTGTACTATTTAAGGGTAAGAAAAGGCCGAGAAAAAATTATAAAAAATAAACTGGATAAAGACTTAAATGACAATGACTTCCTTTGGGTTTCGGGAAATTTTGAAAACTAGGAAGCCCAGATACCGGGCTACAACATATACTGGAATAAAGGAACTGCTAGTAAGAATACTCCGGTTAAACTTTGCTTTGCTGTTCCAGCTTACTCACCGTGCTAACCCTCGTCTCTCTTTTGTGCAGACCTAAACTAGCTTAAATCACATTACCCATACGCCAACCAAGACGCTCTTCGTGTTGCGCTCCGCTACCGTCATCGTGGTGGGCCGAGCTTCTTAACTTCAAACCGACCTACCGGTATAGCAGAAGGAGGAAGACTAGGGTGACTAACTTTCTCCTTGAACCATCACCTGAACCAGATCCCACTCTTCCCCAAAATCAACTTGATCCCTCTAGCAGAAGAACAAGAAATGGCAAAGAAGAGAGTCGTGTGAGCGCTTATCACTGAACAGGCCCCTGGTGAAATGCAAACCGGGCTGGAGTCATCTGGCTAACACCGTGAAACCGTGGTCGCCCTTCCAACTGCCAAGGCCTCCACATCTCGGCCGAGCAAGCGTGCACGAACTGTTTTGGATGAACTGCAATGCCTGGTCGATGAGGAGAACACCGTGC
Source organism: Camellia sinensis (assembly GCF_055761805.1). Classification (NCBI taxonomy): domain Eukaryota; kingdom Viridiplantae; phylum Streptophyta; class Magnoliopsida; order Ericales; family Theaceae; genus Camellia; species Camellia sinensis. The sequence goes on from NC_138970.1 coordinate 51,312,756, forward strand.
TTCCTGAAACCACGCTGCCGAGCCTTGAGCTCGTGCTCTCTGACCGAGCAAGCCCTTCAGAATGGACACCAAAAATAACTTACAAGAACCGTGCTATATCTATCACAGACTTAGTGGTGGCTGAGAAAGACCACACGCTGGCCTTCAACCTTGCCAAAAGCGTGTGTCTGCCATTAGACATGGAGCACCATGACCACTTGACCGAGCTAAAGGCCATCCGCTCGGCCACTAAGTCAATGGTGCTTGTAAGTTCTTTACTCTATTTGCCTTTCCATTTTACTGATCTGTTTGCTGAGTCTTTAACACAATCACTACCTCTCTTGCAGGCCATGCAAAAAAACCATATCGCACTATAAGCGCGTGCTGGAACTTCATAAGACAGCGCGGTCGGCCATGGCGGATACCAGCGCCAAGTCGGCCGAGCTAAATGAAGCCAAGCAAAGAATGATCGAGCTCGAATTTGAAAACACACGATTTACCGAGCTGGTCAACACAGTGGAAGTGGACAAGCAGAAGCCGCTAGCAGAAAGGAAAGACCGCTATCTGCGCGAACTGGCCAAGCTCAAAAGGAATAAAGATACTAAGATCACCAAACTAAAAAAGAAAATGGAAGACGCTGAAGACCGTGGCTACAAAGAAGGAGAGGCCACCTATGTCTTGTAGTGTGAAGCTGCAAAGGACATTTTTTTCAAATGTGGATGGAAGATAGCTGTTACGAAGCTCGGTCAGGGGCAAGAAACCGAGATCTTCCAGAATCCTCCCCCTCACTTCATTCCAAGTTACATGGCGGACTACGCCAACACCATTCAACAAAAACTTCTCCAAGAGGAAGAGGAGGAGGAAGGATTCCTTGATCCAGACAATGCCCCACCTGCAATCAATGATCACGGTCTCCAGACAGCTCGAGTGGAGCTACCGATGTCAAGTAAGGTTGAGGATGCTCCTGTGACCGAACTACCCACTGAAGCCGGCCTACCGAGTGGCAAAGCTCGGGTTGATCTAGATGCTGACTTGGATGATCTTTTCACTTAATTTTGTTTTTCTTTTGTGTTATCAATGAAATTGTAACTGGGCTACCAACCCCTCCTCTTGTACTGAACATTTCAAAATTAATGAAATCTCTATTTTGCTCATCTTTTTGTTCGGTTAATACATTTTTTTCCTTTAATTATACCTACTTTTTATAAGCCTAGCCGACCTAACTTAGCTCAGTTTTCCCCTATCCTACCTACCTTGTTTGGTGGAGATAAACATCTCGGCCAGACAACAACTTTTGGTATTTTACTCAAGTGTTAGTCAGACCTACCAACTTTCAACCTAGATCCTCATCTTAGCTGAAACCTTCCAAAACTTCCTTTCAACCTGGATCCTTATCTTGGCTGAAGAAAGAGAAAGTGTTGGTCAAACCTGCCAACTATCTTCAGCCTAGATCCTTATCTCAGCTGAACAACAAAAGATGTTTGGCAAAACCTGCCAAACTTTCTTTATCTTAGATCTTTATCTCGGCTGAAGAACAGAAGAGTATTGGTCAAACCTGCCAACTTTCTTCAGCCTATATCCTTTTCTCGGCTGAAGAACAAAAGATGTTTGGTCAAACCTGCCAAACTTTCTTCAGCCTAGATCCTTATCTCGGTTGAAGAACAAAAAAGTGTTGGTCAAACCTGCCAACCTTCTTCAGCCTAGATTCTTATCTCGGCTGAAGAACAAAAGATGTTTGGTCAAACCTGCCAAACTTTCTTCAGCCTAGATCCTTATCTTGGCTGAAGAACAAAAGAGTGTTGGTCAAGCCTGTCAAACTTTTTTCAGCCTAGGTCTTTATCTCGGCTGAAGAACAAAAGAGTGTTGGTCAAACCTACCAACCTTCTTCAGCCTAAATCCTTATCTTGGCTGAAGAACAAAAAGAGTGTTGGTCAAACCTGCCAACCTTCTTCATTGCCCCTAGTTGGCAATAACTATGAACAACTTTTTACAGTAGAAAGAATTATGCTCAAAAAACTACTTGCTTTATTTGAAGAAAGAAAAAATTACAAGTATTTTAAGGAAAAACTAAAAATAAAATAGTTTGAGATTGGCAGTGTTCCATGGCCTAGGAATAGTTTTGTAGTCTCCATCTTCCAAATGATATGCCCCTTTTCCTGCTAAACCGACCACTTTGTATGGTCCTTCCCAGTTAGGTCCTAACTTGCCATCTCCAGGTACCAAAGTGTTGCCCATTACTTTGCGCAGTACCCAATCTCCAATCTTGAATTGCCTCGGATGCACTGTTTTGTTATATTTTCTGGATAACTCTTGCTGGTATGAGGCAATGTGAACTAGTGCTCTTTCCCTTCTCTCTTCTGCAAGGTCGAATTCTAAGGTTATGGCTTCTTCATTCAAGTTTGGGTCGAAATTTTCACTTCTAATAGCAGAGAGGCCTACTTTCAGTGGGATTACTGCCTCCATGCCATAGGCCAAAGAAAAAGGCGTTTCTCCAGTTGACCACCGAGGTGTGGTACGGTAAGCCCATAAAACATAAGGAAGCTCATCAGCCCATTTCCCTTTTGCTCTCTCCAACCTTTTCTTCAAATCGTCTAAGACGACTTTGTTCGAAGCTTCTGCCTAGCCATTCGCTTAAGGGTATGCTGGTGTAGAGTTATAGAATTCTATCTTGTATTCCTCACAAAAGCCCTTGAAAATTTTGCCATCGAATTGAGTGCCATTGTCAGATATTATAGCCTTGGGAATGCCGAATCGAGTTATGATGTTCTAGCAGACGAACTTCTTAACGTCTTTTTCCTTTATCGATGCAAGTGCTTCTGTCTCCACCCACTTTGTGAAGTAGTCTGTTGTTGCAAGAAAGAACTTTCTGTTGCCAGGTGCAGTTGGAAGTGGTCCCACTATGTCCAGGCTTCATATTGCGAAGGGCCACGGGCTAGTTAATGGTAGAAACTCTCTGGCTGGTTGATGTATTTGGTGTGCAAACTTTTGACATTTCTCGCACATCTTCTGAATCTTCTTACATGTATGGCCACCAATATCCTTGTGAAATTGCTCTGTAAGCCACTGATCTTCCCCCTTAGTGGCTTCCGCATACGCCTTCATGTATCTCGAACAAAAATGCCTCGACCTTGCTGGGATGGACACATTTCAGGTAAAGTCCTGCGAAGGATTTTTTGTACAGTACCAGTGATGGAGAGAGCTAAAATCGTTGTGATTTTGCTTTAATTTTGTTGGCTTTTTTCTTTTCTTCAGGCAAGATGCCATCTTTTAAAAATACTATAATGGGATCCATCTAGGATGGGCCTAGTTCGGCACAACATGCCTTGGCTGCTTCGGGTTCCTCAATACTTGGTATAGATAGGAAGTCGATCAGTAATAGATGTGGGATAGATGTATCTTCCATTGAAGCAAAACCTCTAGCTCGTCTGCTCTACTATTTTCCTCTCGGCCAATTTTCTCTATCCGGACTCTTTCGAACTTCATGATCTCCTTTCTGACTAACTCTTGGTACTTAGCCATCCTATTATCTTTTGCCTCGTAGTCGCCTGAAATCTAGTTTACTACCAGTTGGGATTCACTATATACCATCAGCTCAGTGGCTTTCATGAAAAGTGTTGATTTTAAGCCTATTAACAGTGCTTCATACTCTGCCTCGTTGTTGGATGCTGGGAAGCCAAGGTTGACTACCTGTTCGATTGTTAGGCCATCTGGTGAGATGAGGACTATACTAAGTCCTGCACCATGCCTGTTGGATGCTCCATCCACGAAGAGTTTCCACATCTCTCCGAAGAATAGCTTCCAGCAAGTAGATGGATCGGATAATGTCTTGGGATCATGGGTGTTACTGTTTTCTTCTAAGTCAATGTTTGCTGTTGGAGTTTGATCTTCACTGTTTGACTGCCTCAAGTCTTTACTTTTTGATGAGTCCCCATTGGAAATAGCATGGTTTGTTCCTTCTTTTCCGTCCTCAAACCTGTATGGCTTGCAATGTAACTGGGCATCCTACATTAGGGGTTGCGCAGTTCCCGCGACACTTTCCCCCTTACTTTTGTTGTGTCGGTCAAATCGATCGGGCAGACATGATGACTTCCTGGCATGAACTTAATCACAAAGTCTGCTAAAGCTTGGGCTTTTATTGCGATTCTGGGTTGAAACGTGATATCGAACTACCCCAACTCCACTGCCCATTTCAAGATTTGTCTAGAAAAATCCGCCCTCTCAAACAAGGCCTTTAAAGGGAAAGCCGCTAGGACGATCACGGTGTCGCCATGGAAATAGTGTGACGACTTTCTTGAGGCCATCATCAAAGCTAATGCCAGCTTTTCCAATGGTAGGTACCTTGTTTCAGCGCCCAGTAAGGTCTTGCTAACATAAAAGATAGGCAGGTGTTGGATTCCTTCTGCTTTGACCAACACTGCGCTGACTACATGCTGTAAAACTGCTAAGTACAAAAAAAGCTCTTCTCTTGATAACCGAGGTTACTAACAACGGAGGAAAGGTCATGCAATCTTTTAAGCTTTCTAGGGCGTGGTCACACTCCTCATCCCACTCAAATTTGACCTTTAGTGCTTAGAAGAATGGTCGATATTTGTCTGACGACCGACTTATAAATCGATTAAGAACGGCTGCTAGGCCAGTGAGATGTTGTACCTCTTTGACTGTGTTAGGCCTCTCAAGATCTTGGATGGCTTTGATCTGAGAGGGTTAACTTCTATACCCCGGTTGGTCACTAGAAAGCCCAGGAATTTGCCTTACCCTACGCCGAATGCGCACTTACATGCATTTAGCCGCAACTTATGGGACTTCAAAATTTGAAACATTTCATCTAGGTCCCTAAGATGGTCCTTCTCATCTCTGCTTTTGACCATCATGTCGTTTATGTAAGCCTCAATTGTTCTGCCTAACAATGGTTCAAACATTTTGGTGACCATCCGTTGAAATATTGCCCCTGCGTTTTTCAGGCAAAAGAGCATGACCTTGCAACAGTACAGTCCTCTAGGTGTTGTAAATGATGTGACCTCCTGGTCCGGTTAGTATATAGCGATCTGATGGTAGCCCCAATACGCATCAAGGAAGCTAAGTCGGTTATGTCCTGCTATTAGGTCCACCAGTTGGTCTATCTGTTGTAGGGGAAAACTATCTTTTGGGCTTGCCTTGTTGACTGTTTTGTAGTCCATGCAAACGCGTCATTTTCCGTTCTTCTTCGGTACTACTACAGTGTTGGAGATCCACTTGAGATAGTGTACTTCTCTGATGGCTCCTACCCCCAGCAAGTTTACCACTTTCTCCGCCACTATTTCCGCGTGGTGAAGTACCGATCGGCGTGTGCGCTGTATAATTGGTCTGGTGGTTGGATAGGCATTAAGTTGATGGCAGATGAAATTAGGGTCAATGCTAGGCATGTCGTATGGTGTCTAGGAAAACACTTCGATATTAGAGGTTAAAAATTCCATAACCTCTACTCTCTCAGTGCTGGATAAAGATGAGCCAAGTAAAAAGAACTTTTCTGGGTTCTTTTCATCTATCCTTACCTCAACTAAGTCTTCCACTGCCTTCTGTTCTGCTGTTTTGCCGACATCTGCAAACAAGTCGTTGCTTTCTGGCTCCTCTACTATTTGTACAAACCCTTTTGCAGCACGGCTGCCGTTTACCGTGACGAAACACTGTTTCGGCATGATTTGGTCTCCTAAGACTTCTTTAATCACCCCAGTTTCATTGGGGAACCGTAATGCCTGATGGTAGGTTGATGCCACCAATCGCATGACGTGCAACCATGCTCTTCCCAAGATTATGTTATAAGTGGAAGGGACCTTCAATACCCAAAACTCCACATGTTTCGTCATTGTTCCTGCTTTGACTAGCAGGATTATCTTGCCTACTGGCCATTCTGGCATCGAGTTGAAACCGACTAGGGGAGATGTCGCGGCTGCTAAGTCTTTGTCCTCTAATTTTAGTTGCTTGAAGGTTTCGTAATACATTATCTCGCATGAGCTTTCTTGGTCAATCAAAATCCGTTTGATGTCGAAATTCTTGACACGCAAAGTGACCACTAGTGCATCATTGTGAGGACAATGTAGCCTTGTTAGATCCCTGTCAGAGAAGGAGATGACGTTCGTTGCCTCTGTTTTTCCCCTCTTGACAGTGGGTTGTGCACTTAGCACCTCCCTTAAGTGCTTAGCCTTTTTTAACATCCCTCTAAGCTCACATACCCGCTCAGGTTTGACAATCCCATGTATAACATTGATTATGCCTTGAGGTGAGCCATCGACCGACATCCCACTCGGCCTGCTGTGGTCTTGGGGGGCTGGTTGTGTTCCCCCTTCTACTTACTGGTCCAGGTGACCGGCGGCCACCAACTCCTCCAAATATTGCTACAATGGTGTGCAATTTTCAGTTGGGTGCCCCTTTTCATTACGGAAGGTGCAACAGTACCTCTCATCGTAACCTCTTTGTGTTTCTCCCAACTTGGCTGGCCGTCGAACGAAGGGTTCATCGCGTATCTCGCTAAGAATCTGGTAGATAGGTTTATTGAATACTGTGGTAATGGTAGTGCGGACTCTTAACTTTCTTGTTTGAGGGTCCTCTCTGTTTGCTCACTTGCCTCGCCTATTTTTGCTTGGTTGTTCTACCGTGTTGATTTTTGCTGCAGTTTTTTTATCTAGCATTGCTGTTGTGCCAGATTTTGCGTTGGCATGGGCACTATCTTCTTCTACCCGGATATGCTGATGCACTCTCTCTATTAGGGCCTCCATCGTAAGGGGTGGCATCATCGTCATTGAATCCCTCAACTTGTTACCGACTGGTAAACCTCGTTTATATTGTGTGACGGCGAGATTTGTAGGGCAATCCCCAATCTGGTTGAAAGTGTCCCAATATCGACTGTTGTAAAACCTCAATGTTTCCTTCTCGCCCATGTCGATGGAGAGTAGCTAGTCAATCTCCACTGGCATCTTGGTATTCGTTCTGAATCTAGTCACAAACGCTTCTGCCAACTACGCCCATGAGGCTATGCTGCCTTGTGGCAGCCTTTCGAACCATATTAGACCTAGGTCGCCAAGGCTGGATGGAAACAGGATACACATTAGAGCCTCGTTTCGCCGGTATACTGCCATAACCTGGCGAAAGTGGCTTAAGTGCATGCAGGGGTCTGACTTTCCCTCATAAGTGGTGAATTTGGACTGGTGGAAGCCTGAGGGTAGTGTTGCGTTCTCAATTGCCAGAACGAATGGAGAGCTTTGTAACCTTGCTAACACTTTATCTGCTGGTTTGTAAGCAAGGCGCGACATTGGCATCCCTACCTCAACACTCCCATGCGTCCTAGGGGCTAATCACTGTAGGGCTGAAACTCTGCGAGGGTCGCGAGCCCTTGTGTCCTCCTTCTATTGGGCCCTCTCCTCGAGCACTGTTCCCAAGTCCGCTGACCTAGGCAACTCCGTATGCCTAGATGTCGTTTGGTGCGTGTGCGAGGGCCGATAACTGTTTCCCTCCATATACGACCTGGAATAACGAATCCTGGAAGTCCTTGATTGAGTATCGCTTGTTCTAAGGCTCCTACTTTCTGTTTGTAATGGCGTGATATGTCTGTCACGATCTTCCGAGTGGTAAGATAGCATGTTGCCTTTGCGCCCCTCTTCCGTCGCTGTAACAACCCCAACCTCTAATTAACGTTAATCCGTACTTGATTATGTCTGATGGTAATTTAGGAAGGATTTGGGATTAATTTGCATGTGTATTACATTATTTTTGTGTTTCTATTTGTTTGCGATAAAATGATCTGTTCATGTTTTATGTTTTAAACTGCAAATTGAAGGCCTTATCGGCGGCCGAATCCGAAACTGATTAGTGTTTTGTGTTAATTAGAATTAATGTGATTTTATAGTAAATTTAGTTGAAATTTGATTTGGTGTGATTCAATTGAATTAAATAAGCTAAATTACATTAGTTGGACTTATCTACCATTATGCCACTTAGTGGCTTGATTTGAGACCAACCGTATCACACCTTATTACACTTAGAAGCATATCTCCTCAGCCATTTTCTTGGCCAAAACCGACTAGAGAGAGAGAGTTAGGAGAAAATAGAATTCATCTAGAGATTTCGCTTGGAGCTTAGGAGAATTGAAGAGGCCTTGCAAATTTGAGCTCCTAGACTTGGAATTCAAGGTTTAAGGTAGGAGATTCCCTTTTCAATTGTGAATTTAAGATTAATTCTTGCTTGGTTCATGAGACATTAGTGATCTAAGTCATGAATTGATTGATAATGTTGAATTGAGGCTTAAATCATGTATGCATGTCTGCATTCTTGAATTGTGAGGTTGTTCTCATAGAATCCTCACATGCATGTCCATATTTTTGTTATAGTCCATGAATTCATCCTATTCTTGAGCTTAATCTTGCTTTGGATCATGTTTTGAAACATTAGAAGTCATGAGAATTCATGCATGTTACATTTAAGTTTTGTTCTTGAAGTTTTATTTGAAATTGTGTTTAATTGACTCACTTTTGGGCTTGATTTTACAAATTGATCTTTGAAACATCTTATACTATGAGTTTTCAAGTGTTTTCCTGAAAATGGGCCCAAGAGGTTGAGTTTTGAGGTGTTGAATGCTTGGTTTGAGCTTGGGAGGCAAATCTGGAAATTCCAAAATTTGGCTTCCTCGCTCGAGCGAAGGAATGGTGGCTCGAGCGTAAATTGCAAGCTCTTAGGTTTTTGGTGCACGCAAACGCACGCTCGAGCGATGAGACCTACGCGCGAGCGAAGGGCTATGTCTCACGCTCGAGCGATCATCGAGCGGGTATTGAGCATAAAATTTCAACAACCAGTACTTTTGTATTTTTACAGGCTGCTCGAGCGAAGGAGTCTACGCTCGAGCGACCCCTCTGTTTTGAGAAGCTCGCTCGAGCGAAAGAAGCCACGCTCGAGCGAGACCCCTGTTTTCAGCACGTTTTGAAAAATGTTTTCCAAGGCATCTATGCATCCTCATTCCATCCTAGGCATCCCTAGGCCATGTTTAAGACCCCATAATGAGGATAAGAGATTAGAAACACACTAAGAGCCAACGAAATAGGCTTTGTACAATTAGAACGTGTGTTTTAAGTGTGCATCTGTTATGTATTGTGTAGGTCACGTGCCGCGTACTGTTTGACCAAGTTTACTCTGTCTGTCTGTCTCAAGGCCCACTGTTAGTAATAACTGTAATAACTTTGTATAGTTATGTTTAACTTAATTATTTTCTGACTAGTATGGTATGATCTATTTTCTGAAATGCTATCTTACGAATTATGAATGGATGTCCAATTTTTTGAAAAGTATTTGTGACACCCTTAGTTCACGTGGCCCTCGCCCGAGGGTAACAATACTGCGGCCAATCTGCACGTGGCCCTTGCCTGGGGGTAACAATACCATGGTTACTTGCGCGCAAGATATGGACCTTTATGGTCGTTGGTACCAACTATGCATGTGGGTCTCTGGACCAAATTGATCTGATAGCTAATGGGTGTACTATGTATGATCTTATGCAAAATCTGAGTATGAACATGAGTGTGTATCTAAATCTATTTCTGTTTTGAAGTCTGAATATGTTCTGATTTAAATACTGGATCCTAACTTGTGCTGGACATCATTCATAAAACCCCTTTACTCTATTATTATTCACTGGGCTTTCGCTCACAGTTTATGTTATGTATGTAGGTGAGTCGGCACATGACCAGGGCCAGAGTTGACGGCCTTCTGTTTTGTTTTTGTCAGCCAACCGTTGTGCCTCTCAAGGAGGTTCCGAACGAAGCCTAAAGCCATGGTTGTTTTTGTATTCATGCGAGTCTACGTGTATGCTCTGTAAAGTCAGGTCTTGGGAAATACATTCTGTAAATACCTTATAAATATTGTGTATCTGGATTGGCATGTTTAAGTATATATAAATAAGTTTTGAAATGTTCCGTCCCATGTACGTTATCACAGCTCATTAGACCTTGTCTATTTTGTATTATTGCTTTCGCAGCCCCTTATTATTTGCTAATTTGTTCATAGCCCTTTGGTAATCCACGGATTACTGGCCGGTTACGGTGCTAAACCTACAGTGGCAGGTTTGGGTCGTAACAGAGTGGTATCAGAGCACGTGTTCTACCGCACACATAGGTCCGTATAAGCTTAGGATGTCCTAGTAAGAGTTAGGGGCATTCCATTTGCATGTGTGAGTGTGTGGTAATGCAATTGAATATGAAAACTGAATGTACTTTTGAATCAAATGAATTGAAGGAAACGAATAAGATTATGCCTATGTTTATTATCATTCGATGTCTGTATAGTAAGATGGAGGATGCAAGGGGAAGTGGTGAAAGTGAATCTTCAGAGGCTCGTATGGGCCGAATGGAACAAATGTTAGCAGCATTGACTGAAACCTTGACACAACAACAGAGACAACAACCTTTGCCCCCTCTGCCTCCACTGGCACAAGCTGAGGTAGATAATAATGACATCATCAATCTGACACAGAAATTCATGAAGATGAAACCACCAACGTTCTATGGCGGAATTGAACCATTGAAAGCAGAGACGTGGCTACTTGAAATGAAGAAGTTATATGAAGTGTTCCCTTGTTCTGAAACCCAGAAAGTCCTCCTAGCCACCTATACTCTGAAAGATGAAGCCCGAAGGTGGTGGTTACTGATTCGAAGTGGCAATGGGAATATTACATGGGCACAGTTTAATGCAATCTTTTATGATAAATATTTTCTCCAATGCTTCAGGGATCAGAAGGTGTCCGAGTTTCAAGAACTTAAACAGAGAAGAATGTCTGTAGCAGAGTGTGAAGCCAAATTCACCGAATTAGCACGTTTTGCTCCACATATGGTGGATACTGATTACAAGAAAGCACGAAAGTTTGAGGGAGGGCTGGACCTGGAAATATTTGACCGAGTGGGTGTCCTAAAATTACCTACTTATGTGGAGGTACTCGACAGGGCATTGATAGCAGAAGCCACAATAACAGCTAAGAAACAAACTACAACACTAACAACAGAATGGAGAGGAAAGAGGACCGGATTCAGTTTCAAGAAAGGCCGGTCAGTTTTGAAGAGGCAAAATATAGGATCCTTCAGCAGCTCTAGCCAAAGTAGTGGATCTACTCCAAACTGCCTCGACTGAGGAAAGAAGCACAGAGGTGCTTGTTATCGAGCATCAGGTGCGTGTTTTTGCTGTGGCAAGACTGGCCACATGGTGAGGGATTGCCCGATGAGATTCAACGAGGTTAACCGTCCTATGACAAGTTCCACCGGGTCTGTTTCCGCAGCAAGACCAAATGCAAGGACCGATGTTAGAGGGAATGCAAATAATAAAACATTGAGGCAAGAGAGAGTGTTCGCCTTAGTGCCTAGTGACGTACCAAATACCTATACTGTGGTGTCAGGTACACTCTCTGTATGTTCTCAAAATGCATGTGTATTGATAGATTCTGGTTCTACACATTCCTTTGTATCGCATGTTTTTTTCTCGAAAATTGACTAGACCATTAGAACTTATGACCTATGTGTTATCTGTGTCTACGTCGTCTGGGGATTCTATGATATGTGCTCATGTTTATCCTGCATGTGATGTTATGATTGGCAATATGATGTTATATGTGGACTTATTACCCTTGGACATTAATCATTTTGATTGTATTCTAGGGATAGACTGGTTGACTAAATACTGTGCTACCATTGACTGTGCAAATAAAACTCTTGTGTTTAGACCACCAGGTATGCCTGAATTTACTTTTGTTGGGAATGGGGTAGTGTAGACACCCCATTTTTGACCGACCTTAAGACTCAGGTGTCATCGATTGAGCGCTCGGTGATGGTGCATGTTGTGCTCGTTCTGAGGTTTTGGAGCTTCGGCTGAGAGCCTTACCCTTGGACCTCGGGACCCTTTTGTGCTTTGCCTCGGTTTGTGAACCAGGTCTTGTTTTCTCTTCCCGAAGGGAGGGAGAGGTCTCCTAGACCATCTCTCAGTGGTCGTAGGCTACTTTTCATGGTCGTAGGCCATTGTTCCTGTTTGGAGACCAGTTTTTGGTTTTCGGAGCCGTCAGTCGCGCGCCTCGGTTCAGGACCGCTTAACCTTCTCCGTTTGGCACGATTTTTGGCACACACCTTGCTTCCTCTCTCTAAAGGGACACTGTGGCCCGGGAGACCACCTTTGTGGTCGCACGCCACTTCTGATGCTTAACAGCCTGTTTTCGGGGCACCCACCTGCACGTTTTGACCCCCGAACCCTCGTTTTACATCCGTCTTGGTTTATTTTTGGCATGGACCTTGTTTTCATTGTTTGAGAGGTGGTACAAGGGTGGGAGACCAACTTTTCTCCTTAGAGACCACTTTTCTCCCGCCAGCCAGTTTTCTTGTCAGGAAACTGGTCTCCTTGGTCTTTGAGCCACATTTACTGGTCTTCTACCATACCACTAGCTTGCATTTAGTTGGGAGACCATCAAATGGGCTGGCCGACCAACTTTTTTTGAGTTGAACCTTTTGAACTAGTCGGCCGACCAGGGGAAGTGGTCGGCCGACCACCTGAACTGGTCGGCCTACTCCCTCCAATCTTGTCTCTGTGAGTGTGTGCCAGCTGTGCCAGCTGGAAAGCACAGTTTGTATCCTCCATACACGTGTATGGAGGATCTTGAGCCTTGGTTGTTAGCTTTTTGAAGAAGCTTTAGCCTTGTGTCTCTATAAGAGAGGCCCTCCTCTTCCTTGGCACAGGTTCAGAATTTGGTTGAAGGGCCCAAGACATATCTCTATCTATATCTATATATTTTTGGTTCAAAAGGGTCTTGTTCTTGACCTATTACACCACACCTCATAGCCACACACCTCCACCATTGTTCTAAGGTTCTTGGAGGGTCTTGAGAGGTCTCAAAGAGTTAGTTTTGGGCTCCAGAAGTTGCTGTCTTGCTGAGCTTCAAGGGTAACACACTTTTTCCCTCTTTTAAGCTTTATTTTGACCCATCTCTTAGCCTTATTTTCATGCATATTTGAGCTTTGTTGTCAACTGAAAAAAGTCTTGTTTTGAGGTCTTTTTGATGTTTGTTTAAGGTCATTTTTTTGTTGGGGGTCATCTACCCCCTTGCATGCTTCATTTTGCCTTATTTTGAGCCATGCCCTAAGGCCTTTGGGTTGACCTTTGCTTGCCCTTTTAACCACTAAAATCTAGTGGATTTTCAGTATTTAACATGTGTTTTTGAGAGCCAAAATCAGAGAGGGGTGACCCTCTCCCTCCTTGTCTTGTTTAGTTCACTAGCATTTTTGGCCTTACAAAGGAACCTTCATTTGCACACCTCCAAGCCTTGTTTCAGGCCCTTTTTAGTGACTTTTAGGGCCTGCCTAGGCTCTGTCCAAAGTTAGTTTTGTCACATTGGGTGTGTCTCTTGCATGTGTAGAATAACCCCTCTTATAGCCTATCAAAGGAGCATGACATTCTTGCATGTATTGATCATGTTTCAGTAGGTTTTTGGGCTTTATTTGGCATGTCATGTCTTTGACTTTTGCTAGTTTAATGGCCTCTTGAATTCTTCATATGCTTGTAGTGTAATCCATGTTCACTAGCTCACATTGCATGTTGTTTTGGCCCTTGATTATAGCATATTTTGGCCATGTTCTAAACTGATTTTATTCATGATTTGGGCTGCCTTAGCTCTGTTTTGAGGTCCCATGGTCGAATGATGCTTGCCATGCATGCTTGTAGTGTAATACTCTTGCCTAGCTTCGAGTTTTGAAGCCTTTTGCATGCTTAACTTGAGTTGTTTTCATGTTTTGGCATCATTGAACATGTTATTTCAGAGTTTATACTTGTGCCATATTCCCATGTTTTTCACTCTTTAAATGTGTTTGAGAGTTGTGCTTGTATGCCTCATTTTTGGGCTATTGCATGAGCTTCATTTTCGTGCATTGTAAGCCATCATTTTAGTCCATTTCACCACTGTTTTGGGTCTGCGTAGGGACTGTTTGGGGTTGGTTTGGTCATTTGGGCATCGCTTTGCATACCTCTAGTGTAATGCACTTCACTAGTTTCGGTAATTGTGCCATCCAGCATGCATCGGTTGAGTTGTTTGCATGATTCGGGATCATCTTGTATGTCATTTTAGAGCTGGAACATGTGTCATTGTATGCCATATTTCATCCTTGTCATGCTTTGGTAGAGTTGCACTTTGTTCCTTAGGTTTGGTCCCTTGCGTTTGTGCATGTTTTCATGTACCTTGTTGCCTTATTTTGATCATATTGGCCACTGATTTGGGTGCAGTTGAGGCCTATCCATCTTGGTTTAAGTCCATTGTTGCATTGTGTATGACATGTCATAATGCGTTGTGCATGTTATGTTATTGTTTGCATCGAACATGCCATGATCATTTTGCATTGAGTATGCCATTGTAGTTCATAGCATTGAGTATGCCATGTTGTCGCATGATTGATCATTGCATTATGCATGCCTTGTTCATCTCATTGTGTATGCTAAGTGTCATATGCATTGAGTATATCATTGTTAGTTCATAGCATTGTGTATGCTAGTTGCAAGTTTGCATGTTATCCCTTACATGTTTGCACGACTTAGTTGCATTGCATTAAGATTGCATGCTAGAGTTGCATTGGTGCATGTCTTGTTTGTTGCATTGTGTTTGAGATAGGAGTTAGCCCAAACACGGGAAACGAGGAGCGTTTCATACTCGAAGTGATGAAACGTGTCTCGATTCCCGGTCGCCGACACTCTTGACTACCCATGACGGAGTTGTTGGCTTTAGGTGCTTGTATGTGCATTCATTTCACATCGAGTCGTGCAATTCAGCTCCTCGTCCATCATGCATCGAAATATGTGATTGGTGTCCCAAGGGTTGATGACTGCACTCCCTTGAGCTTATGCAATGATGGGAAGAGTAGTCGTGCACACATGTGTTGCAAATACTTTGCCGTGCCTCTCTCTTTCCCTTTGTTGCAGAAAACCAGAAACCAGGAGACGAAACTGGTCGGCCGACCAGATTTGCTGGCTGGCCGACCAGTTTTTTTGGTTTCCACCACAAAAGGTGGTTGGTAGTTGGTCTCCCATGCCTATAAGCTGGTCGGCAGCCTTCCCACAGATTCCCGGGGTGGAGTTTCATCTCTCTGGAGCTTTGTGCAAGTTTCTGAGATCAATTGCAAACAAAGGCAAGTTGGGGCGTCGCGAGGGATTTTCGAGCAAGGCAATTTGAGCATGCATGCGTCCTTCATCATCCGAGGCAGAGCTGAGGCAGCCCATTTCACATAGTTTGCATGTTTATTTAATTGCTAATTTAGTTGATTTATTAATTAGTTAAGTGTTGTGTAATAATTAGCTATGATTTGTTATTCATTTCGTCTTGTAATAATTAGTTTAATTAGATTAGCTAGTTGGTTCTGTATTATTTATTCGGACCCTCCATCGAGAGGGCGAATTTTGTAATAGGTGTGCATGTGTGTGATGCATGTCTTCCAACCCCACGTCTTTCTCCCTTTTATTTACCAGCTTACGATGGTTAGTTTTAGGGCATGTTTTAATTAGCATCCTTATGCTTCGCATGTTTGCATTCATTCATCTGTCTCGCATGTACCAGGCTTGGCGCATCATACTAACTGCATTGTATTTCAATTTCGAGTTGAATACAAGCTATCTGTAGCACCTCATATGCCATCTTAGAATAGCCGAGCCTATCTTAGTTGCATCTTGCATGTGTTGCATTAGCCATCTTAACATGAACTAGGATCATGCATTGATTACTAACTAGTTTCTGTTTTGGCTTGGAGTACACGGTGAGTGTTTATGCTTTAGCATCCTTGCATGTGTGTGAGTGACTGCCATGATAGTATGCTTGCCATAAGGCTAACTGCTTATGTGATATAACTGCCTGAATGCCTGTGGGTAAAGGTTGGATTATTTGAATTGGAACAATTCATTAATTGCGAGTTTTAAGCCTACTTGAGAGTGACAAATCACCATATTTTTCTAAGCCCACTTGAGGGTAGCAAAATCCACATTTTAGCCTACTTGCGAGTAGCAAATCACTTTCAAAAATAAACATGAGATGTTTTGTTCCAACTTAGGTGATCCAGTCTATACTTGTATGCTGTGCGTATCACATAGTAATTCTAGGCTAATAAACTAGAATAAGAACGCATGTATTTTCAAAAACAAGCTATCATGTTTAGTAGTGGCCGATCTTTGATCGGGCGAGCGAGGGTGCTCATTGCATGACCTTCCCCAATCGTACCCAAGTTCAAGAGTCGAGGCAACTTTGGTGATGACGGACACGTGGCCTTAGGCACGAGTCAGGGTTTCCTAAATTTTCCCAAAATAAAATATTTAGGTAGTGACTCTGTATCTGGGAAAACAATCCATGTTTGACACTTCTTTCTAAAAATCAGTTTTTCAAAGTGATTTGCCGAATTTAGACTCTTTGGTGATTTATCGATCTTGCATTGCACTTTGTAAGATCAGATTAAGAACTGTGACATTGAGTCCGAACTGTAGTGAGCCCAAATGAACAAAATGGGATTTTCCCAGGACGTTCGAGGACGTCTATAATTTCTGGCGACTCTGCTGGGGATTTAGAGAACTTGACTCGAACTCATGATATCTTGTTTTGATTACACTTATGTGTTTCTTTGCATTGCATTTGTATTAGTGCACCTAGGACACCGTGTTTGCCATCTGCTATTCCTGAACGGTTTGTCAGAGGCTCGCTTTGAGAAGCGTGCCATAAGGCTGACTGGTTACGGGCTCTGCCACGATGGGTACACAAACCCCAGTTTTTGCCAGGGCATCATTTTCGACCATTCGACCTAGTGCATATCGGAATCCATAGTGACCATTCCAAACTAGGACAGGTTGCTTACCCGATTGTAAGTTGTTTGAAACCACTGTGTGCGTAGTGAAACCCTAGCTCCAGAAAAAATAGGACAGGGAAACCTTACCCCACCATAGGGGTGTTCTGACTCTCATTTGCTTGATTATGTGCTTTTAGAGTGTGTCTCTACAGGAATGCATGTATCAGTTTGTAAGTCTGGGTATTAGGCCTGAAGGCATCAGTATTTTGGGGGGATCAGTTTTACCCGAAAGTATCAGTTTACAGGCAGAGTTTTGGGCAAAATTCAGTAGAGAGCACAGTCATTCAACTATGTTTATACCTGTTCTGGTGAAATCAAGCTGAGATGCTGTCTGTTTTCTCTTTTGCAGGGGGATAGTCGTGAAACTATAGCTTCAGAGGGCTCCAATATCCCCCGAGTACATTGGATTCGTGCTAATAGACTTTGTTAGGTTAGAGATTCAGTTCAGACCAACCAGTGTTTCCTTCGCCAGTGGTAAGGCAAGAAAAAGGCCAATCAGGCACAGATCATCCGTTCAACAGTCCCTAGTTCAGCGGTCATTATCCACCTCACCTGTACGCAGTTGGGCTGAGATATTTGTTTCCACCTCAGAAAAGGGATACACACTTGTTCAGTTTGATTAGCAGCTTTCAGTTAGAATGGAAGAGATGATGCGTCAGCTCCAGGAGAGTATGAGAACTATGCAGCAGGACGCTGCTCGTCAAGTATAATTTCCCAAACAACAGGCCGAGGTCATGGCTCAACAAGCAGAGTTAATTGCCAGGCTACAACAGCAAACCGGAGCATCCGCTTCATACCAAGCTACTTCCCCACCAAGAGTCCCAATACTTGAGGAGACAGCAAATGTCCAGGAAGATACGGACATCCCAACGGGGCTGGCTCCGCCCCCAATCTTACCTCAGCTGTCCAAGGCACCCACGCCCACCAATCTACCAGATTCTCCCTTTGAGTTCAAGGTAGACCCCACAGCACTAAAAGTGAGCAAGCTAGAAAAGCTGTTCAAGAAGACTCAATGCGTGAAATCCATTCCGGACATAGAGGATGGATACACCGATTCGGCTGTAACTCTGTCGGACCGGTTCAAGATGCCACACATCGATCGCTTCGATGGCTCTGGAGACCCAATGGTGCACCTCCACCTGTTTTCTGATGTCTTGAGGCCAATGGGTTTGACCACGGCCCAGAAGCTGTCACTATTCGGCCGAACTTTGTCTGGGATTGCCGCAATTTGGTATGCAAAATTAGAGAACTCTGCGAAACAGAATTGGGAAGAGATAGCTGAGGCCTTCGTTGCTCAATACTCCTACAACACACATATCGAGGTCACAACTCGTGATCTTAAAGTCACCCGCCAAGAGCCAAATGAGGGTTTTTCAGAGTTTGTGATGAGATAGAGAGCAAAGGCCTCGATGATGACTACAAGGCCTTCCGATAAAGACCAGATAAGGATGGTTGTGCGCAACCTCCAACCCAGGCTAATGCAAAAGATGATCGTCATACCCCTTCCCACATTTGCGGACCTACACGAGATTGGGGTGCAAATTGAGGATGCTATGAAGCAGGGCCTTATTGACTAGGAGAAGGAGCAGCCCAAGAGGGCGTTTACACGTAGTTCGAATGCGACCACCAGTGGTGACGTAGCTGTAAGATCTTCTGAAGTTGGAATGACCACCATCACTCTAAAAACAGCCACCCTCTTTGTTGGCACATCCAATCCAAACCCCTAAACTTCGGACTATCTACCCCGAGGCAAGAGGGTTTTCACCCCACTTTATATACCTTTATCTAAAGCTCTAGGGGTCCTACTCAGGAAAGGACATCTGAAACCGTTAGAACAATGGCCTCTGCCCGATCATCTCCCTCCAAAGCATGACCCGGCTAGGTACTATGCTTTCCATCAACAAACCGGTCATGACACTGACAGTTGCATCCGTCTTCGCCACGAGATACAAAATTTGATTGACAACAAGGTCATCGTCGCACCGGGTCCTGCAAAGTCTATCGGCACTTGATCCGTAAACTCTTGGGGAATAATGTGACCATGTGATCGGGGGATGAACCACCTGCGGATGGCACTCAGTTCACTCCAGCTGCGGGGATGGCACGCACTATTTTTTGTATTTGCGAATGCTGTTTACTTTACTTTCTGACTTGGGTATTGGGTCAGTCTTGATGTGTTGTACAGAGTCACTCTTTTCTTATTGAGTCAGTTGGGTCTATCTTGTTGTACCGAGTCAGTCCTATTTTGTTAGAGTCGGGTGATTTTGGGGGTGTTACCTCAGACATCACTTGCTTGTTTTGTGTTTGTCTTTTCGTTTTCTTTTGAGTCTGTTTCTGCCTTGGAGCCAGTAATGCCAACAGATTTGAATGAACAACAGTGATTTTCACACTCTTGTGTTTGCTTCTGTCTTGTGCTAGTTGTGCCAGAAGTTTTGAATGAGATGGCAGTATTTGACTAAAAACTGTGTCTTTTCTATGCTTTGAAATCATTACATTGACTTGCATTTTTCAAAACTTTTTGAACATTGTGATGAAAACAAAGAGGAAGGAATTCCTCGGGATTTGCAAAAAATTTGATCAATTGAGAGAAAGAGAGGCATGCTAAGCCCTTAATGATTGAGATCATGTTTGTTAATATGAGTACTGAGAAGGATCCTGGCTTGATCTAGATTGGTTCTACATTGTCTTCGACGCGAGCGATTAGTCGCTTTCTTAAAAGATTTCAAAAAATATTTTGCGTGGTTCTACGAAGACCTGTGTGGAATCACTCTTGAGATTGTGCAGCTTAGGATTGCTCTCAGCCTCGACACTCAACCCTTTTGCTTCCAAACCTTGAACCTTAATTCAGAATGTTCAACGGTCAACCACAATGTAAGGCCCGTGTGGCCGGATCAGAAGCAACCCATGAACTAGGGGCGAGAATATCAGATGTGATCAAAGGAAACTTACGAAGCTAGATCAAAAGCAGCCCTTGAACTAGGGGCAAAAATGTCAGATGCACTTGAAGAGCCGAAGATGAATCATTTTTCAAATCAATGAAGACTGACAAGAATGCCAAATCCCAGAAGGGAGGAAAGAAGAAAGTTTATGCTGAAGGACAATTGAGTTCCTATCCACAACACTAGGGGCAAATTCAGCCCCCATTGAATGGACTCCTACTCCATCAATGAACATCAGCCATTCTCCTGGATTCAGATGACTTTAGGATCTCAAAACCATTTGACATGGACAAAGCTACACTTTTACCCTTGAAAGGCTCGCTGGGCTGAAAACCCAGAAAGGCGACCCAAGCAAAAGTTAGAGCAAGAAAAAAAAGAAAAAGAACAAAAAAAAAAAGAAAAATGCAAAGAATAAAAAAAAGAAAAGAAGAAAAATGAAGAAAATGAAAAGAAAAGATGAAAAAGAAAAAAGAAGAGAAATGAAAAGAATTGAAAAGAAAAGAAGAACAAAGCTTACAAGGTTGAAAACCCAAAAAGGGCGGCCTTGGCAAAAGTTAGAGCGCAAAAGGAGAGGTTAATACCCGAGTGTACCTTACCCCCGAACTACGTAAGGCTTGATTCCCATGTTTGGGATACGTAGGCAACTTCATTTTGAAGTCCAGCCACAAACACTTCAAAATCGACTGTGTCCATGTAATGGTTCTGATCATCGTTGTCTTCTCTATATCCGAGAGCTCGGTTGTGATCGTCACCTTAAAAACTAGTTACAGCGTGCTGCGGTGCTATTCAAACAAGGGGCAACTTTTCATTGCTAAACAACGTGCTGCGGTGCCATTCAAACAAGAGGCAACTTTCCGTTGCCATGTAGTGTCATTCAGACAAGGAAAAAGAAAAATTTCTTGGACCCAAAAAGGAAAATTTTTCAGTGCTCATAACCTAACTTGCATGATTTCAAATCAGAAAATCGAACAAGTATGTTAATCTAACCCTCATATTAGTCAAAAATGTTTTAGTAGAAAGCAAAAACAAAAAAATTGTCAAAATAATGAACTAGGGGGACAG
This sequence comes from Camellia sinensis, assembly GCF_055761805.1. Classification (NCBI taxonomy): domain Eukaryota; kingdom Viridiplantae; phylum Streptophyta; class Magnoliopsida; order Ericales; family Theaceae; genus Camellia; species Camellia sinensis. The sequence goes on from NC_138970.1 coordinate 51,333,592, forward strand.
TTGAGTCAGGTGTTCTGTCTTTTTCCTGTTGTCAGCATACTTGCCAGAAAGGGCACTCTACTTGCCAGAAAAAGGCACAACTAAAGCTAACAAACAAAGGGCCGAAAGTTCTCTCGTCCTCCGAGCAGCGAGGTATCAAGCCAAGTGTGAAGCACGAATTGGAATGGATCAAGATATTCCACTTCCTTATCTGGACAGATCTGATCACGTCCAAACTCCCCAGCAGAGCATTGTCAACCAATGCTAGCTGCAGATTTGCTACACATCCAGTTATAGCGCAACCCCTCTGTGAGAGAAACTCACTGTTGTGAACAAGAAGAAGAATCTAGCGGAAGGCTAGGGGCAAGAGCTCGCAACTTTCTGTTTATCCATCAACGGCCCAGGAGAGGGATAAAAAAATGAGAGATTGAAGAATAGAGAGATGTGCGCTGAGAGGAAAAGTGAGGAAATGGCTTTTTTAGAAAAACAGAGCCTGGGGGTCGAGTAATGTGAGGATCACAAGTAAGGAATGGTGGAAAACAATACCCGGAGAATTGGCTCCTCGTGACCCGAGAGGTCTCTCGTCTTTGGAATACGTCTGAGTGTCGTGTCTTTTGTTTTGTTTGTCTCGATTCTTGTTTTGAGTCGTTTCGAGTGTTACCCGATGTGTTTAGGTTGTTTACCTTTTACTTTTCTTTATTGAGTCGTTTTCGCTGTGTACAGTCGTAGGCTCAATACCCGGTTAAGAACTCATCTCTTAATTTCAAAAAAATCGTTTTGTGCCCAGAGTACTGTGTCATTCTCCACATTTGTGCAAAATAGGATTTGTTCTTTCATAAAACTGCAGGGTTCAACCCAGGTCACATGAGAACAGAAAAGCAAGGACCTATCTGAAGCTATGTAGATTCCAAACTACAAAGCAAAAGAAAATAGGGAAAATTTGGAGTGTCTGAGCTTGTTTCAACTTCTGCAAGTTCTGTCACTACATCCCATATGTTCGGAATGAGCTGTGTACCAAATAAACCAAGTACTGTATTATGAGCTGTGTGTTCAAAGTGAGCAGTGTGCTGTTACGAGCCGTGTGTTCAAAATGACCAGAATACTGTGTTATGAGTTGTATGTTCAAAAGAACAGAGTACAATGTTACGGGCTGTGTGTTCAGAATGAGCAGTGTGCTGTATGAGCTGTGTGTTCAGAGTGAACAGAATATTGTGTTGATTGTTTCAAAGCCAGAATGGCAATTAGATGTGCTCTTCCTGAGTACCATTCCCTGCCGGAGGCATCTTGGCTGTGTTTGCAATGAGTTCCTAGGGAAAGTTATGAATATGGTCAGGACGAAAAACGGCATTTGTGGTTTCTACATGCAGATGTTGCTCCTTGTCAGCATTTCAGGACCTTTGTACTGCGAGTTGAAGGTACGTGTTCGAAGAACACAATGGAGGAGAGATCCCTGTCAGAGTAAAGCGGTTTACCGCCACTCACTCCATGAGGTGCTTTCTAAAGTGTCGCTTTGTTTGTTTATTGCATTCCCTCAACATCATGCTCTACATTGCTTGTAACATGCATCGTATCATCGCACTTATTGCATTTATTTGCATCTTGTGTTATCTTGTATCATTTATTCTTTTACGCTGAGCAGCATTTAGGATCGTTGCCCGCCGGGGCTTTCTCAGGTTGCGTTGTGCGTGCACCTGGACAGTTGTTTTCGGTCCTCTTCTCACATTTTCAGCGTGGTTAGAGTGTTCCTTTCCTTACACGATTTCAGCGTGTTTGGAATTCATCTTAGCTTGCATTGTTATGCACGCTCCTTTCCAAAACACCGGAATATGTCCCTATGTTTCTCCCTCTTTGGTTAAGAGCATTTGGAATACGTTTCAATGCTTGAGCCATTCCGAAACACCGGGATACGTCCCTATGTTTCTTCCTTTTCGGTTAAGAGCATTTGGAATACGTTCCAATGCTTGAGCCATTCCGAAACACCGGGATATGTCCCTGTGTTTCTTCCTCTTTGGTTAAGAGCATTTGGAATACGTTCCAATGCTTGAGCCATTCCGAAACGCCGAGATACGTCCCTATATTTTTTCTTCTTTCCAAAACACCGGGATACGTCCCTATGTTTCTCCTTCTTTTTGAAACACCAGGATACGTCCCTATGTTTCTCCCTTTTCGGTTAAGAGCATCTGGAATACGTTCCAATGCTTGAGCCATTCCGAAACACCGGGATATGTCCCTATGTTTTTTCTTCTTTTTGAAACACCGGGATACGTCCCTATGTTTCTCCCTTTTCGGTTAAGAGCATCTGGAATACGTTCCAATGCTTGAGCCATTCCGAAACACCGGGATACGTCCCTATGTTTTTCCTTCTTTTCGAAACACCGGGATACGTCCCTATGTTTTTTCTTCTTTTCGAAACACCGGGATACGTCCCTATGTTTCTCCTTTTTCCGAAACACTGGGATATGTCCGTATGTTTCTCCTTCTTCCCGAAACACTGGGATATGTCCCTATGTTTCTCCCCTCCCACCTGCATTGTCATGCACACTTTATCTGTGTTGTTATGCTTCCCCTTCGCATTGTTATGCATCACACTTAGGTTGCATTGTCATGCATCCCTCAACTTGCGTCATTACGCACTTTTCACTTGCATTGCTATGCATATTCCTAATAATATTGTACCTGTTGAGTTTCTCTTTTTTGCAGGCACGATATTGTATGTACGGTTCATTTGAAGCTGGCGCGACCAGACGAACCGGACAGGTATTGTATGTACTCCGCGTAAGACGTAGCGAGAATTGTATAATCCTCTTACATTCTTACTGCATGAAATGTAGTTTGATTTGCATTCTTGTTTAAAATTGTTGTATTTATTGTGTATATTTGCTTCATTACAGCTGCCTTTGCATGATCATGAGTTATGTTCAGCTTTGTGCATATCGTTTTACATTTTTTCCCTGCCTGCGGGCACATCTCTTGCTTATCTTGTCTGTTTGTCTAAGTCTTCGGCCTTGTCAAAAATGGGTCGTCTCTGGGCTTTGACATTCACTCCCGTCACGTATGACTTTCAAGTTCTGTCAAAGAGGGGCAACTGTAGACACCCTATTTTTGATCGACCTTAAGACTCAGACGTCATCGATTGAGCGCTCGGTGATGGTGCATGTTGTGCTCGTTCTGAGGTTTTGGAGCTTCGACTGAGAGCCTTACCCCCGAACCTCGGAACCCTTTTGTGCTTTGCCTTGGTTTGCGAACCAGGTCTTATTTTCTCTTCCCAAAGGGAGGGAAAGGTCTCGTAGACTATCTCCCTGTGGTGGTAGGCTACATTTCGTGGTCGCAAGCCACTGTTCCTGTTTAGAGACCAGTTTTCGGTTTTCGAAGCCGTCGGCTGCGCGCCTCGGTTCGGGACCGTTTAACCTTCTCCGTTTGGCACGGTTTTTGGCACACACCTTGATTCCTCTCTCTAGAGGGACACTGTGGCCCAGGAGACTACCTTTGTGGTCGCACACCACTTCCGATGCTTAACAGCTTATTTTCGGGGCACCCGACTACGCGTTTTGAACCCCGAATTTTCGTTTTGCATCCGTCTTGGTTCATTTTTGGCATGGACCTTGTTTTCATTGTTTGGGAGGTGGTACAAGGGTGGGAGACCACATTTTCTCCTTGGAGACCACTTTTATCCCGCCAGCCGATTTTCTTGTCAGGAAGCTGGTCTCCTTGGTCTTTGAGCCACATTTACTGGTCTCCCACCGTACCACTAGCTTGCATTTAGTTGGGAGACCATCAAATGGACTGGCCGACCAAATTTTTTTGAGTTGAACCTTTTGAATTGGTCGGCCGACCACCTGAACTGGTCGGCTTACTCCCCTCAGTCTTGTCTCTGTGAGTGTGTGGCAGCTGTGCCAGCTGGAAGACACAGTTTGTATCCTTCATACACGTGTATAGAGGATCTTGAGCCTTGGTTTTTAGCTTCTGGAAGAAGCTTTAGCCTTGTATCTCTATAAGAGAGGCCCTCCTCTTCCTTGGCACAGGTTCAGAATTTGGTTGAAGGGTCCAAGACATATCTCTATCTATATCTATATATTTTGGGTTCAAAAGGGTCTTGTTCTTGACCTATTACACCACACCTCATAGCCACACACCTCCACCATTGTTCTAAGGTTCTTGGAGGGTCTTGAGAGGTCTCAAAGAGTTAGTTTTGGGCTCCATAAGTTGCTGTCTTGCTGAGCTTCAAGGGTAACACACTTTTTCCCTCTTTTAAGCTTTATTTTGATCCATCTCTTAGCCTTATTTTCATGCATATTTGAGCTTTGTTGTCAACTGAAAAAAGTCTTGTTTTGAGGTCTTTTTGATGTTTGTTTGAGGTCATTTTGTTGTTGGGGGTCATCTACCCCCTTGCATGCTTCATTTTGCCTTGTTTTAAGCCATGCCCTAAGGCCTTTGTGTTGACCATTTTTTGAGAGCCAAAATCAGAGAGGGGTGACCCTCTCCCTCCATGTCTTGTTCACTAACATTTTTGGCCTTACAAAGGAGCCTTCATTTGCACACCTCCAAGCCTTGTTTTAGGCCCTTTTCAGTGACTTTTAGGGCCTTCCTAGGCTTTTTCCAGAGTTGGTTTTGTCACATTGGTGTGTCTCTTGCATGTGTAGAATAACCCCTCTCATAGCCTATCAAAGGAGCATGACATTCTTGCATGCATTGATCATGTTTCAGTAGGTTTTTGGGCTTTATTTGGCATGTCATGTCTCTGAATTTTGCTGGTTTAATGGCCTCTTGAATGCTTCATATGCTTGTAGTGTAATCCATGTTCACTAGCTCACATTGCATGTTGTTTTGGCCCTTGATTCTAGCATATTTTGGCCATGTTCTAAACTGATTTTATTCATGATTTGGGTTGCCTTAGCTTTGTTTTGAGGTCCCATGGTCGAATGATGCTTTCCATGCATGCGTGTAGTGTAATACCTTTGCCTAGCTTCGAGTTTTGAAGCCTCTTGCATCCTTAACTTGAGTTGTTTTCATGTTTGGCATCATTGAACATGTTATTTCAGAGCTTATACTTGTGCCATATTCTCATGTTTTCCACTCTTTAAATGCGTTTGAGAGTTGTGCTTGTATGCCTCATTTTTGGGCTATTGTATGAGCTTCATTTTCGTGCATTGCAAGCCATCATTTTAGTCCATTTCGCCACTGTTTTGGGTCTGCGTAGGGACTGTTTGGGGTGTTTGGTTATTTGGGCATCGCTTTGCATACCTCTAGTGTAATGCATTTCACTAGTTTCGGTAATTGTGCCATCCAACATGCATCGATTGAGTTGTTTGCATGATTCGGGACCATCATGTATGTCATTTCAGAGCTGGAACATGTATCATTGTATGCCATATTTCATCCTTGTCATGCTTTGGTAGAGTTCACTTTGTTCCTTAGGTTTGGTCCCTTGCGTTTGTGTAAGTTTGCATATACCTTGTTGCCTCATTTTCATCACATTGGCCACGGATTTGGTTGCGGCTGAGGCCTATCCATCTTGGTTTAAGTCCATTGTTGCATTGTGTATGCCATGTCATAATGCGTTGTGCATGTTATGTTATTGTTTGCATCGAGCATGCAATGATCATTTTGCATTGAGTATGCCATTGTAGTTCATAGCATTGAGTATGCCATGTTGTCGCATGATTGATCATTGTATTGTGCATACCTTGTTCATCTCATTGTGTATGCTAAGTGTCATGTGCATTGAGTATACCATTGTTAGTTCATAGCATTGTGTATGCTAGTTGTAAGTTTGCATGTTATCCCTTGCATGTTTGCATGACTTAGTTGCATTGTATTAAGATTGCATGCTAGAGTTGCATTGATGCATGTCTTGTTTGTTGCATTGTGTTTATGATAGGAGTTAGCCTAAACACGGGAAACGAGGAGCGTTTCATACTCGAAGTGATGAAACGTGTCTCGATTCCCGGTCGCTGACACTCTTGACTACCCATGACAGAGTTGTTGGCTTTAGGTGCTTGTATGTGCATTCATTTCACATTGAGTCGTGTAATTCGGCTCCTCGGCCATCATGCATCGAAATGCGTGATTGGTGGCCCGAGGGTCGAGGACTACACTCCCTTGAGCTTATGCAATGATGGGAAGAGTAGTCGTGCACACATGTGTTACAAATACTTTGCCGTGCCTCTCTCTTTCCCTTTGTTGCAGAAAACCAGAAACCAGGAGAGGAAACTGGTCGGCCGACCAGATTTGCTGGCTGGCCGACTACTTTTTTTGGTTTCCACCATAAAAGGTGGTCGGTAGTTGGTCTCCCATGCCTATAAGCTAGTCGGCAGCCTTCCCACAGATTCCCGGGGTGGAGTTTCATCTCTCTGGAGCTTTGTGCAAGTTTCTGAGATCAATTGCAAACAAAGGCAAGTCGGGGCGTCGTGAGGGATTTCCGAGCAAGGCAATTCGAGCATGCATGCGTCCTTCATCATCCGAGGCAGAGCTGAGGCAGCCCATTTTACATAGTTTGCATGCTTATTTAATTTCTAATTTAGTTGATTTATTAATTAGTTAAGTGTTGTGTAATAATTAGCTATGATTTGTTATTCATTTCGTCGTGTAATAATTAGTTTAATTAGATTAGCTTAGATTAGCTAGTGGGTTCTGTATTATTTATTCGGACCCTCCGTCGAGAGGGCGAATTTTGTAATAAGTGTGCGTGTGTGTGATGCATGTCTTCCAACCCCACGTCTTTCTCTCTTTTATTTACCAGCTTACGATGGTTAGTTTTAGGGCATGTTTTAATTAGTATGCTTATGCTTCGCATGTTTGCATTCATTCATCTGTCTCGCATGCACCGGGCTCGGCGCATCATACTAACTGCATTGTATTTCAATTCCGAGTTGAATACATGCTATCTGTGGCACCTCATATGCCATCTTAGCATAGCCAAGTATATCTTAGTTGCATCTTGCCTGTGTTACATTAGCCATCTTAACATGAACTAGGATCATGCATTGATTACTAACTAGTTTCTGTTTTGGCTTGGAGTACTCGGTGAGTATTTATGTTTTAGCATCCTTGCATGTGTATAAGCGACTGGCATGATAGCATGCTTGCCATGAGGCTAACTGCTTATGTGATATAACTGCCTGAATGCCTGTGGGTGAAGGTTGGATTATTTGAATTGGAACAATTCATTGAATGCGAGTTTTAAGCCCGCTTGAGAGTAGCAAATCACCATATTTTTCTAAGCCCGCAAAATTTGTATTTTAGCCTACTTGCTAGTAGCAAACCGCTTTCAAAAATAAACATGAGATGTTTTGTTCCAACGTAGGTGATCCAGTCTATACTTGTATGTTGTGCGCATCACATTGTAATTCTAGGCTAGTAAACTAGAATAAGAACGCATGTGTTTTCAAAAACAAGATATCATGTTTATTAATGGTCGATCTTTGATCGGGCGAGCGGGGATGCTCATTGCATGACCTTCCCCAATCGTACCCAAGTTCCCGAGCCGAGGCAACTTTGGTGATGACGGACACGTGGCCTTAGGCACGAGTCAGGGTTTCCTAAATTCTCCCAAAATAAAATATTTAGGTGGCGATTCTGTATTTGGCAAAGCAGTCCATGTTTGGCACTTCTTTCTAAAAATCAATTTTTCAAAATGATTTGCCAGATTGGACTCTTTGGTGATTTATTGATCTTGCATTGCACTTTGTGAGATCAGATTAAGAACCGTGACATTGAGTCCGAACTGTAGTGAGCCCAAATGAATAAAACGGGATTTTCCCGGGACGTTCGGGGACGTCTACAGGTAGTTCCTCCCCCATATTTGATTTCGGCTATGAAAACTGTAAAACTCCTTAGGAAGGGATGTAGGGGTTATCTGTGTTGTATACTGACTGTACCATCTGACAGTACTACTGTAGAAGCAATCCCTGTTGCTTGTGAATTTCCCGATGTCTTTCCGAATGACTTACCTGGGGACTTAGTTGATAGAGAAATTGAATTCACTGTTGAAGTATTTCCGGGGACACAACCTATTTCCAAGACTCCCTATAGAATGTCTACCTCTGAATTGAAGGAATTGAAAACCCAACTTCAAGAACTGTTAAATAAGAAATTTATCCATCCGAGTACTCCACCTTGGGGTGCTCCAGTTTTGTTTGTCAAAAAAAAAATATGGATCTTTGAGATTGTGTATAGACTACCGAGAACTAAACAAAGTGACTATCAAGGATAAATACCCTTTGCCCCGAAAAGATGACTTGTTTGATCAACTTCAGGGTGCCCAAGTGTTTTCCAAAATTAACCTCAGGTCCGGGTATCATCAATTAAAGGTTAGAGCTGAGGACATAGAGAAAACTGCATTCCGAACTACATATGGACATTATGAATTTTTAGTAATGCCGTTTGGGATGACCAATGCACCTGCAACTTTCATGGATCTTATGAATAGGGTGTTTAAATCATATCTGGATGACTTCATTGTTGTATTTATTGATGACATTTTAATTTATTCTAAAGGCAGGGAAGAACATGAGAACCATTTGAGAACTACCTTGCAGATTTTGCGAGAGAAGAGGTTGTATGCTAAATTTTCCACGTGTGAATTTTGGCTTGACAGTGTGGCATTTTTGGGACATTTAATCAACAAGGATGGAGTTTTTATTGACCCTCAGAAAATTGAAGCTGTCGTGGATTGGCCTAGACCGACAAATGTGACAGAAGTCTGAAGTTTTCTAGGACTTGCAGGTTACTACCGGAGGTTTGTAAAAGACTTTTCCAAGCTTGCCATGCCATTGACTCAGTTAACTCAGAAAAATGTGCCATTTGACTAGAATGAACAAAGAGAGGCAGCTTTTCAAGAGTTGAAAACCAGGTTAGTGACTGCACTAATCTTAACATTGCCTAATGGTACTGATGGGTTTCAAGTGTACAGTGATGCTTCCTATAAAGGCTTGGGGTGTGTACTAATGCAAAACGGAAGGGTGATTGCCTATGCTTCTAGACAACTTTGACCTCATGAAAAGAATTACCCAACACATGATCTTGAATTAGCGGCTGTGGTGTTTGCTTTGAAAATATGCCACTATTTGTATTGGGTAACTTGCGAGGTGTATACTGACCATAAAAGTTTGAAATATTTCTTCACCCAAAAGGAATTGAACATGAGACAGAGACGATGGTTAGAACTAATCAAAGATTATGATTTGCAAATCTTGTATCATCCAGGAAAGGCTAATACCGTAGCAGATGCGTTGAGCCGAAAATCCAGTGCGAATTTGTCATGTTTGTTATCCAACCGAAAAGAATTGTTGACTGACCTAGAACAAGATAGGCTATTAACTGCTATTGCCACTGAACCTACAATTCTTGACGAGATCAAACAGAAACAGTGCCAGGATTTGTGTTTGAGAATGATGTGCTAAAATTTCAGAACCGTCTTTGTGTGCCTGATTGTTATGATTTAAGGAAACATGTTATGACCGAAGCTCAAAGTAGTAAATTTGCTATGCATCCGGGAAACACGAAGATGATCATAATTTGAAACAGAATTTTTGGTGGCCTAGAATGAAACAGAGTATTGCAGACTTTGTGGCTAGATATCTATATTGCCAACAGGTTAAAGCTGAACATCAACGACCCGCTGGTTTGCTACAACCACTTCCAATACCGGAATAGAAATGGGAGCACATTACCATGGACTTCATTATGGGATTGTCTCGTTCTTCTCGAGGTATGGACTCTATCTGGGTTATAGTTGACCGTTTAACTAAGTCTGCCCATTTTCTGTCTATCAAAACTATTTATAACGCTGATAAATTGGCCAATATCTATATGACTGAAATTGTGAGATTGTATGGAGTGCCAGCATCTATTGTGTCTGACAGGGACTCAAACTTTGTATCGAGATTTTGGCAGAGTTTGCAACAGGCTTTGGGGACTGAATTGAGACTGAGCAGTGCCTATCACCCACTGACAGACGGCCAAACTGAACAAACGAACTAAACTCTGGAGGATATGCTCAGAATGTGTGTGTTAGACTTCCAAGGGAATTGGGAGACCTACTTGCTATTAGCTGAATTTGTGTACAACAACAGTTACCATTCAAGTATTAGAATGGCTCCTTACAAAGCTTTGTATGGAAGAAAATGTCGTTCTCCGATATGTTGGGCTGAAGTAGGTGATAGACCTTTGTTGGGACCGGAACTTGTGCAAGAAACAACCGAGAAAGTGAAACTGATACAGTAGCGTCTGCAAACTGCACAGAGTCGGCATAAGAGCTATGCCGATGTTCGAAGAAGAGAGAGGGAATATGAAGTTGAGGACCACGTGTTCATAAAGGTGACCCCGATGAAGGATCAAACTCGGTTTGGCGCCAAGATATGTTGGACCTTATGAAGTCCTCGAAAAGATCAATCCGGTATCGTATCGGGTAGCCTTACCTCCAGTAATGGAACACATGCATAACGTCTTTCATGTATCGATGCTACGAGAATATTTGAGGGATCCACTCCACGTCATCGAATCGACACATGTGCTTTTGAAAGATGACTACGCTTATGAGGAAAGACCTATCCAAATTATGAATCGCCGGATCAAAAAGTTGAGAAATAAAGAAATACCGTTGGTAAAAGTTGATTGGAAAAACCACGGAGGAACCTATGCAACTTGGGAAACCGAGGAAGACATGATGAAGAGATATCCAGATTTGTTCCCATTGGACCCAATGTTGATTCCGAATGAAGGTAATTCGAGTTTGGAGGACCAAACTTTTTTAAGGGAGGAAGACTGTAACAACCCCAACCTCTGATTAACGTTAATCCGTACTTAATTATGTCTAATGGTAATTTAGAAAGGATTTGGGATTAATTTGCATGTGTATTGCATTATTTTTGTGTTTCTATTTGTTTGCGATAAAATGATCTGTTCATGTTTTATGTTTTAAACTGCAAATTGAAGGCCTTATCGGCGGCCGAATCCGAAACTGATTAGTGTTTTGTGTTAATTATAATTAATGTGATTTTATAGTAAATTTAGTTGAAATTTGATTTGGTGTGATTCAATTGGATTAAACAAGCTAAATTACATTAGTTGGACTTATCTACCATTATGCCACTTAGTGGCTTGATTTGAGACCAACCTTATCACACCTTATTACACTTAGAAGTATATCTCCTCAGCCATTTTCTTGGCCAAAACCGACTAAAGAGAGAAAGTTAGGAGAAAATAGAATTCATCTAGAGATTTGGCTTGGAGCTTAGGAGAATTGAAGAGGCCTTGCAAATTTGAGCTCCTAGACTTGGAATTCAAGGTTTAAGGTAGGAGATTCCCCTTTCAATTGTGAATTTAAGATTAATTCTTGCATGGTTCATGAAACATTAGTGATCTAATTCATGAATTGATTGAAAATGTTGAATTGAGGCTTAAATCATGCATGCATGTCTACATTCTTGAATTGTGAGGTTGTTCTCATAGAATCATCACATGCATGTCCATATTTTTGTTATAGTCCATGAATTCATCCTATTCTTGAGCTTAATCTTGCTTTGGATCATGTTTTGGAACATTAGAAGTCATGAGAATTCATGCATGTTACATTTAAGTTTTGTTCTTGAAGTTTTATTTGAAATTGTGTTTAATTGACTCACCTTTGGGCTTGATTTTACAAATTGATCTTTGAAACATCTTATATTATGGGTTTACAAGTGTTTTTCAGAAAATGGGCCCAAGAGGTCACATTTTGAGGTGTTGAATGCTTGGTTTGAGCTTGGGAGGCAAATCTGAAAATTCCAGAATTTGGCTTCCTTGCTCGAGCGACCATCGTTTGTTCAAAGCTTCGCTCGAGCGAAGGAATGGTGGCTCGAGCGTAAATTGCAAGCTCTCAGGTTTTTGGTGCACGCAGACGCACGCTCGAGCGACGAGACCTACACTCGAGCGAAGGGCTGTGTCTCACGCTCGAGCGAGCATCGAGCGGGTATCAAGTGTAAAATTTCAATAACCAGTACTTTTGCATTTTTACAGACCGCTCGAGCGAAGGAGTCTACGCTCGAGTGACCCCTCTGTTTTGACAAGCTCGCTCGAGCGAAGGAAGCCACGCTTGAGCGAGACCCCTATTTTCAGCACGTTTTGAAAAATGTTTTCCAAGGTATCTATGCATCCTCATTCCATCCTAGGCCATGTTTAAGACCCCATAATGTGGATAAGAGATTAGAAACACACTAAGAGCCAACGAAATAGGTTTTGTGCAATTAGAACGTGTGTTTCAAGTGTGCATTTGTTACGTGTTGTGTAGGTCATGTGCCGCGTACCGTTTGACCAAGTTTACTTCGTCTGTCTGTCTCAAGGCCCACTGTGAGTGATAACTCTGTAAAGTTATGTTTAACTTAAGTATTTTCTGACTGGTATGGTATGATCTGTTTCTGAAATGCTATCTTACGAATTATGAATGAATGTCCAATTTTCTGAAAAGTATTTGTGGCACCCTTAGTTCACGTGGCCTTCGCCCGGGGGTAACAATACCGCGGCCAATCTGCACGTGGCCTTCGCCCGAGGGTAACAATACCGCGGCCAATCTGCACGTGGCCCTTGCCTGGGGGTAACAATACCATGGCTACTTGCGCGCAAGATATGGACCTTTATGGTCGTTGGTACCAACTATGAATGTGGGTCTCTGGACCAAATTGGTCTGATAGCTAATGGGTGTACCACGTATGATCTTATGCAAAATCTGAGTATGAACATGAGTGTGTATCTAAATCTATTTCTGTTTTAAAGTCTGAATATGTTCTGATTTAAATACTGGATCCTAACTTGTGCTGGACATCATTCATAAAACCCCTTTACTCTGTTATTATTCACTGAGCTTTCGCTCACAACTTATATGATGTATGTAGGTGAGCCGGCACATGACCAGGGCCAGAGTTGACGGCCTTCTGTTTTGTTCTTGTCAGCCAACCGTTGTGCCTCCCGAGGAGGTTCCGAACGAAGCCTAAAGCCATGGCTGTTTTTGTATTCATACTAGTCTACGTGTATGCTCTGTAAAGTCAGGTCTTGGGAAGTACATTCTGTAAATACCTTGTAAATATTGTGTATTTGGACTGGCATGTTTAAGTATATATAAATAAGTTTTGAAATGTTATGTCCCATGTACGTTACCACAGCTCATTGGACCTTGTCTATTTTGTATTATTGTTTCCGCAGCCCCTTATTATTTGCTAATCTGTTCAGAGGCCTTTGGTAATCCACGGATTACTGGCCGGTTACGGTGCTAAACCTACAAGGATGGGTTTGGGTCGTGACAGTCGCCACCCATTTTTCCTTTATCTGGCACTTCATTTTCTCCATGTCTTCCGCTAACCTCCTTATTAACTCGTCTTGCTCTCTCACGCGATCCTCCAAAACTTGAGAATCCAACCTCCACCTCTGCCTTTCAGGACTTTGAGAGCGATAAGGACTGGTGCCCTGTTTCTCCCGTATGTCCCTCCGAGAGTTCCGTCGTTAGGGTTCTAATTCTACCATGGGTAGGATAGAAGGTAAACCTTCGCGTCTCCCACTCCCCTCCGGGGTTTGCCCATCAATAACAGATTGCGGCAAATCTTGATTGTGCGCTATTGATTTCAACTAGAGATGAAAACTCGATCAAAAGGTTTTGTTCTTTGTGTTATTCCCACAGACAGCGCCAATTGTATGAGGACGAAATAATCTTCTTGTATAATCCTATTGATCAAATTGCACTCCTCCAAACGTTGTCGCTTTGCTTCCTGAAAACACAAACGTGAGCTAGTCGGCGGGTGTGTGTCGAATACCTCTCCGATGCCTAAGTCAACAAATAGACAATAGACAAAAAGCTCTTTAATAGAGTCCTATTAGGAATCACTTAAGATAATGCTTATCTTTTTACACCCTCCTCACTAGTTAACTAAGTGAGATGGTCCAACCATGGTCTCGGTAGCAGCACAACCGACCTAACACTGCCTTGCCTTCCACTAGTTTTAACCGCGGTCACCTAGCTCGGTGATACCTCGCACCTAGCTTAGTTCTACCTCCAGCTATATCTTGGTCCACAACACCCAAACCGAGCTATTTAGCATATATCACTAGCAGAACGGGCGGAATCAAGGACCGAGCTATGCATAACTGTCACGACCCAAACTCGTCCCTATAGGTTTAGTATCGTAACCGGCCAGTAATCCTTGGATTACCGAAGGCCTCTAAACAGATTAACAAGATTAAGGGGCTAGCGGAAGCAAATACATAAATATAGTTGTCCAATGAGCTGTGCTGACTTATATGAAACAGAATATTTAAAACTTTATATACATAACCGGTAGTCAACCATACATTATACTCACACACATTATAGTATTTTAAGTACAGCCAACAGAATTACATCAAGTCATATATAGAAACAGAACCAACAGAACTTGAACACAGGACACTTCGGGAACCTCCACGTGAGGCACAAAGGCTGGCTGACAACAGAACACAGGTCCAGACAAAAAGACTTTAAACTCGGGCTCCAGAATGCTCACCTATACATATATATACACATAATGAGCTAAAGCCCAATGAATAACATTAAGGTAAAGGGTTTAGTGAGCGAAATCTGAATATATCATAAGCAGAAAACGGACCAGAGTATAATCATTCTCATATCAGAACATAATAATGGTACATCCCATAGAATACATCACAGAACGTCTTCCGACTAGAGTAATCGGTTCCGGATACCGATTAAACACATATCACCACAATGAAGTGGCTAACGAGATCTCGTAATTACTTGTATGTCATTGGCTCGCATTTTCATGCCGTCCCCCATGACTTGGGACTATCTATGGGTGTTATAATAGATTTCAAACATGGAATATTCGTTCACGAAAACAGATATCATTTTAGAAATCACAGCTTATCATATTTCATTTGGAACGTAATTCATATGAACGTATCTTTACAATAACATTACTCACAGTGGTTCCAGTAAGCGGTCAATCAATCCTCGAGTCTTGACCTACAATCACAAAATACATAACACAAGCATGGCTTATCATTACACATTCAAATGGCCATTAAGGCTTAGCTTTCATTACATTGGTTCTTATTCTTTCTTATCACATTGCCTAAAACACACATTTGCAGTCTCGGAACTTAGTACATTCTTTTCTTAGTGTGTTTCTAATTCATAACCTCATTAATATGGCTTAATTAAGGCTTAGGAATGCCTAAGATGAAATGAGGATGCCAAAACATGCCTTGGAACACTTAGGCAAAATTTCTGAAAATAAGGTCCACGTTCGAGCGTAGCTTTCCTCGCTCAAGCGGACATGCAATATGTGAATGGTCGCTCGAGCGCACATTCCTTCACTCGAGCGATCTGTGAAAGGCATGAAACTTCTAGGAGCTTGTAATTCACGCTCGAGCAGACTTTTGGTCGCTCGAGTGGAGTGCACGCACTTAGAGTGGTCGCTCGAACGTGAACTCCCACGCTCGAGCGTAGGTGCAAATTCTAGAATTTCCAGATTGCACCTTCAAGCTCAGAACTTGAGATAACATAGTAAACTTGTAAAACATGAAGAATTACGGATTATTTCATAAAATCATGGCCCGAGAGTTTGTTAAAAACTCACAATTTCAACTTAAAACATGATGAATGTTCATGAACACAACATGCATGGGTTTTCTTGGTCTTGAGCTTCTCAAAATATGATCAAACACCACAAAACAACCTGAAACTTGATGATTTCCCAAATGAAGATGAATTTCAAACATGCAAGAGAGGGTTTATGGAAATCATGCTCAATTTGTAAGAAAATGTACATGCATGCAAAACTTTTCAATCTCTTTGCTCCAAAACTCATGAAACTTGTAAATTGAGCTCACAAGCTCCATGCATGTAAGATATCCCTTTTCAAAATATGAATTCAAGGTTCAAAACATGATAATTCAAACATGAATGATATGAATCATGTTCAAAATAATGAAATTAAACTAAACTAAGCATGCATGTATGAATTAACTCTAAACTCATCATCTTTGGTCCAACTCTTGCACATAATCACAAATTCTTCTTGAAATGATGTACTTGATGGTTAAAAGTCATAATTAAGTCTTAAATCCTTACCTAGAGTCTTCAATTAGCTAGGTACTTGCACAATCTTTGATCAATTCAAGCTATGGCCTTCAATTTCTCTTTAATCTCTTCTTATCTCTCTCTAGAATTGCACTCTCTCTCTCTCAAAAATGAATTCTCAGATTTTGACACTAAGGGGCAAAAGAATTGAGCTCAAAAATGAGCTTAAGGGTTACATATATAGCTATGGTGCTAAAATACATTAATTAGAACATAAGGCTTGCCAAACGCAACTTAACGAATTAGACTGAATCAATTTTTAATAAAATTTGCCATATGGCTCTAAAAATTCCAAATAACACATCGGCGTAATCAATTTCGGTTTCGGACGCCGATAAGGCTTTCAATTTACATATTAAAGTGGAATTCCAAACAAATATTTCTATAAGTAACAGATAGAAGGCCAAATATCATGCAATTTACATATTAATCCCATAATTCATTTGATCCACTCAATTAGCATCTTTAATCATTGATTAGTAGCTAATTACGGGTCGGGGTTATTACAATAACACTTTCTCGGGCTATAGCTCGGCCCACTTTTCACACAAATTACCCTTTTAACTATTATTTATATATTATTATATAATCTACCGTAAGACATACAAGACTCTTTTGTATTGCCTATAATATACTAGTGTACGAGCATAAAATAATCTTCTTGTATAATCATGTTGACCAAGTTTGCACTTCTCTAAACGTTGTCGCTTTGCTACCTGAAAACACACATGAGCTAGCCGAGCTGGTGTGTGTCAAAAACCCCTCTAATGCTTAAGTCAGCAATTAGACAATAGATAATAAGCTCTATGTATTTTAAAGTAAGAATTGTCATATATGTGTATAGATCCTGTTATGAGCTTTTATAGATTCCGCCTGACACAATCCTTGTAGGACTCCAACTCTCCTTAGTAGAGTCATCTTAGGAATCACACTCCCAAGGATAATGCCTATCCTGATAACACCATACTCACTACCAACCAAGTAAGATGGTTGGCATAATCCCAGTAGGACTTTAACTCTTCTTAGCAGAGTCTCCTAGGAGTTTCATGCCTAAGGATAATACTTATCCTTAGAACACCCCCATCACTACAAGTCAAGTGAGATGGCCACACCCTTATGCTCGGATATACATACCTGACCGAGTTGCCTTATCTCGGTCCCCTATCGTTCGGACCGTGTGATCGGAAGCCGATCTACTAAATGGCACCCTGTTGAGCTGCACATAGCTCGGCCCTCTCTATTGACAACATCACAGTCTGATAAAGGACTACCTTCAAATAGCTAAGTCCAAACCCTAGCAACCCATCTCTGACCAGCTTAGTGTCTTTTTAGCTCAAGACCGAGCTACACCAGCTCTTATTTTGGCCCATTGTGCGGCCCAACTTCCAAAGAAAACTTTTCCTAACTCAATACAATTTGTTCACAAATTTCCCTTTCAACTAGTTATAAGTAATATCTTATATTTCTAATTTTGATTTTTCATGAGATCAATTGTAAAAACAAAAATTTATAAACTTTTATATCAAATATTTAAGATTTTGTACTTAATATTAATTTAAAAATTATTATCTATTGTTATTGATTATGAGGGGAAAAAATTCAAAATTTTAATTAACAAGAGTCATTTCTAAATTATTTTTCTAACCCCACCATTGCTTATAGGTTGTTCACTTTGATGTGGATGGAAGAAGTTCCTCCATCTTTGCATTCTTTAGTTAGGAGAGAAGTTTCGGTTGTTTGATTTGTTTCTAATTTATTAGTTTGATTATTTAAAAAAATAAAAAAAAATAAAACATAAAATAAAATAAAATAAAATAAAAATAAACTAAAGTTGTGGCCTAAAATTGCATGGTCTCAGCATTTCAAAGTTTCATATTTATTATAAGAATGCAAATTACAGAAATATCAAATTTGAAGGTTAAGAAGAGAGAAACGTGTAAGTATTAACAAACCATTAAACATTTTAGGAGGCCCAAGTTGCCTCATGATCAGAAGTTCAAACACAGAGTTACAAGCACTCTCTTTGAATGGTAGATGGTTTCATATATTTATTAATTTTTCGGTTGATGAGGATTATTTATTCTAAAATCTTTGTAAGAGGAAAAATAATAGGTAAGAACAATCATGGGCTTTGATCCAACCTCGTTGGTTGGCATAGTATGGTAGGCTGATTTCAATCAAGAGGGGTGTTTAAAATGATCTAAATAAGTATATTTTTTGATTTTTTATAAAAAGATGTGTAAAAAAATAGAGAAGTAATATGATTCAAAAAAATATGACTCAAAAGTATTCTAATATAGGAGATGCCAAATAGTACCCAAGTAACTTAATTAGGTTGTGTAACTTGATGGACAAGACATCTACTATTATAAATAGCTATCAACTCTTAAAAGAATATGGAAAAGACTATTATACACACCCCTTAAAGGATGGAGTGTGTATCATATGTACTTTATAATTACAGAAAAAATAGAATAATTTCATACTTACTTAGTCATAACTAAAAAAAAATAAAAAAAATCATAACCAAACACAAATGAGGTATAACTAAAGATCTCAAAATAATGTCATAACTACGGAAAAAAATTAATCATAACTAAAAAAAAAATAACATAACTAAAGGTGCATATGTTATGAAAGTATGCATAATAGAATTCTCCAAAGAATATATATGCCTAAAACTCTAATTGCAATCAAAGTTATTGGCCTAATAATTGTGTAGCAATATTTTGTAGTGTAAGGCTGGAAGTCAAAATCGATACCCTTTGTGTTGCTTCATTTTCCTACTAACAGCTAACAATTACTAATCATGTATATTGTGTGACAAAGAAAACTCTAGGTTTTTGGTCTCCTTCCCTTTCTGAAGTGTACCATCTTGTTTATCTCTTTGTTAAACTCTTCATCGTCAAGTGATTTTGCTATTTTATCGGTGGCAACTTAGTTGAGATCGGTAAGCTTAGCCATGATATTGGTTGCACTCATCCTTTTATCCTTTATTGATATAATGATCTCATTGTAAATTTGATTGTTATCAATAAAATCTCTTTTGCTGATAAAAAAAAGTATGAGTAAATTTCTCTCCTATAGAGATCTTCTATTCTTATTTATTCACATTCATTTGATCATGTCTTAAAAATTCTTGTACTTTTAATTTTTTGTTTATTTATTTGTGAAAGAATTGAGATAGGTGGACAAAGTTTGTGTTGCTCATTTCTTTGTTAAACTCCTTATCATTAAAACCCGTTTAGAAATTGACTATTTTAATTATTTTTTTAGTTTTTCACGAAAAAACGTATAAAAAAAGTAAAGAAAGTGATGTGATAACTTATAATAACTTTTTGACTAAAAACCAAAGTCCCCAAAGGGGGCCTAAGAGTGGGTAATATTTTTTCCCTGCATAGTTCCCCTATTTAAATTCATTCACATCCGTTTGATTATGCCTTAAAGATTTTTGCATGTTAAAATTTTCACACTATGGTGAAGGAATGAAGACAAGTGGGCTGTGAATGAATTGAGACAATGAAAGTTTTCAAATGAAGGATCCCTTGAATTGTAGATAGATGACATGTTTTGCAATGGATTAGCACCAAAGGTGAGAGAACATTTGGACCACACCCTAGAATGGTAGATCCATTTGCTGCTGAACTATGGACACACCAAACTCAACCCTTCAATTCACATGCATGCATACCAAACTCATGTGTTGGAAAGATGGTGAAAAAGCTTCAAATCACTTGGGTCTATAGTCTAATTAGTTATAAGGTTAAGGATTCAACTCTTAATTATAAGCAAGAATCTCTTCTAATAAAGCTATAACCTCTATAATCAAATTGAATCTCAAACTAAACTATATATCTCAATCTCAAATAAGATCAAGTCCATTAATTTATTTTTGTTGTTATGCTCTTTCAAGGATTATATACTTAGATAAACAAAGTAAATTTATATACCTTTTTAATTTTTTTTTATTAATGAATCTCATTACAGTTTAGGTTTTCCCTTTCCTAACATATTTATTTATGCTCTGTTTGTTAAGGCGTTTAGTATTATGAAAAATGACAGTTAACGAAAAGCAAATCTATTTGATTGAAAAATATTCACTTTAAAAATGGTTTCAAATTAAAAATTTGCCAATAATACAATAATAATTATAATTTCTCAAATAAACTACGCATTAACATAAGTAATAAAATAGTCACTATACATAGATGTCACAAAAATAACAAAATATGTATTTCTACCTCGATATTGATACAAGAAAACATACTCTATATATTTTGTTGTTACTTTCATTCTTATACCAGTAGAAATTGATATTATAATCTATATGTTTTTTATTTTTAAATTTTTTGAGTTTGTACGTTCATCCCCTCCAGATTGTTATCATGAGTTCATCCGTGAGTATATTTGTTTCAAGATCACATTCAAACATAAAAATATTTTTCAAAACAAAAATTTTATCTTTCAAAACAAATTACATTATTCTTCACTGTTGTATTTAGAGATTTTTTTTTTTATGTATAATTTAATTATTGTGGGGATATATTTTTGAGTACCGACATGTGGCAAGGTGACGCCGACGTATCAGCCGAGATGCCACGTGTTCTGGTCTTTTATGCCGAGGTCATCTCTGCTAGGCCAAGGTTATGTCCGAAGATATCGGAATCTGAGATAAGCGGACAAGGGACAAGAGTTCTAGAATAAAGAGGGGACTTAGCCAAGATAAGAATAAAACTCTTAGAGAGTTTATCTTTATCTCTTAAGGAGTCCAAAGTATGTACTGAACATGAGTCCATAGAAGTCAGGCTTCTATTGGGATTAGGATTGAGTTAGCTATAAAAGAGAGGCACCCCCATGGGTCTAAGGTACGTAATTTTATGCTTTAAGCATTGAGTTTAGCACTTGATTTATCTTTGAGAGATATACTGACTTGATCGTCGGAGTGCCCCCGGGTAGACGAACCACCGCCGGAATCTTCTCTTTCTGTTGCAGGTCAGCTAGGTGTCATCTATTCTGCCGATGCTCTCCGGCTGGTTACTAAGCGGGCAGTGTGGTCAGAAAATCGCTCACACAATTTGGCGCCGTCTGTGGGAACGAAAGGAGAATAGATAGCCAGTAACGGACAGAAAGAAAAGGTTGGGGATCACACTCCTGCTGGGAGTGAGAGACCTATTGACCTTGATATCACAGGAGACGAATGCAATGCAGAAACTCGTGACCAAAATCATGGAGCAAAAGACGCCGGACAGACTAGCGACGCACCAAAGAAACCTGATCAAAGCAGATACTATAATGAAGATGACCTCCAGGTTTGGAAGGATAGATGCCTACGGAGGGACGAAGAGGTAAAAGAGATGGCAAACAAATTGGCAGACCTGCAGTCGATCGTCAATTTCATGATGCAAAATAACGTCATGCAGCCACCATACCCGCTGCAGGACACGCCGATTCCAGCGGCCAATACCCAGAAGGGAGGGCGGAAAACAATCCCCATAGCCCCTCAACACAACGAAAGGAAAAGATACACTCACCGACCTTCTAGGGAAGTCGAACGAAGAGAATCAAGAAGAGAAGAATCGCGGAGGACGCATCGCACAAAAAAAGCAGACCCCAAAGGACATCGGCATGTTTAGGGGCAAGCATTTTGCTTCGACACAACTCACAGAGAATGGTCAAAAAGGGCTCACCACGAGGCCGAGAGTAGTATACCGAAAAGACTAAAGTCAAAGGATAGTCGAGCTCCTGGGCAGAGCAAAGAAAACTTAAGAGATTACCTTAGAAGGAAGCAACAGAATGCCTACGCCGAGGTAACCTCCCCAGATAAGCTGAGGACACCATTCTCGGTGGAATTAGACAGGTTTGAGGCCCCGAAGAGATTTAGTATGCCGAGGTTTCAAATATACGAGGTAAGTCAGACCCCAACTTCCACGTTGGACTCTATTTGAACTCAATGGCATTGTATAGTGGGAACGAGCCGTTGCTCTGCAAAGTGTTCCCCTCATCCTTTGGGGAGATTACATCAGATTGGTTTCACAAATTACCGAAGGGAAGCGTGAAGACTTGGGAAGGCCTGGCCGAAATGTTTGTGGCCAGGTTTGTGACAAACAAGCTACAGCCATTAAGGGTGGACGCATTGATGGTTTTGAAGATCAGCAAGGATGAAGGCCTTAGGGCCTATGCAAAAAGATACTATGAGGTGTTCAATCGAATACCCGAATGTAATCAAGAGGTGGCAGTCGTATCTTTTAAGAACGGACTGAAAGACAATTGTCCACTACGAAAGTCTTTGGCAAAGACATTGCCAAAAAGTATGAAGGAGCTCATGGCGAGAATCGAGAAGTACGCCAGAGCCGAAGAAGACACGTCGGGAACCAGGGAGATAAAACAAGAGAAAGGAAACGGCTCGCCGAAGCGAGGCTGAGGTAACAATGGAACGAGCAGGCAAGAGGCAGAACTAAGGGCCACACAAGCAGTAACAACTGTGTTCCGAATCCCAATTCCCAAAGTCTTGGATCAAATTCGGAACCAGCCCTATTTCAGAACGCTAGAAAGGACTCCAGGAGAGTTCATGGGAAGAAACATTGGCAGGCATTGTGCCTACCATAATGAAGATGGGCATACAACTCAGGGTTGTAGAGCCCTGAAAACATATTTGGAAGATCTAGTGAGATAAGGACATCTGAGAGACCTTGTCGATGAAACCCGGACAAGGGAAGAACGAGCAAGATTGCCTCAGGCACCAGCAGCCCCACCTCCCCCAGCACAACAGCCGCAGGCAGGAGGACCTCGGATAATCAACGTAATCCACTCGAAGGTCAACGAAAATGAAATCCGAGGAGAGACCCAGAAAGTGAAGCACCTGCAACATGTCTACCAAGTCAGGGAGAAAAGACATCGGGCAGAAAAATGCCAAGGACCAATGATAACCTTTACTGAAACCGACCTAGAGATGGTCCAGCATCCGCATAATGATGCCTTGGTAGTATCCCTCCAGGTTGGGGAGTGCCAAGTGAAACGCATCCTGATTGATCAAGGCAGCTCTTGCGACATCATGTACGTCCGATGTTACAAAGAGCTCGGCCTTCACCCAGATGATATGGAACAGTCCAATGGCCCAATGGTTGGGTTCAATGGAACGCCGATATGGCCTCTGGGAGCAGTAAGCTTGGAGGTGCAGGCTAGCACCAGGAAGATCAAGACAGAATTCACCATCATCGACACACCCTCCCCTTACAACATCATCTTGGGGAGGCCATGGTTGCACGCAATGGGGGCAGTTCCCTCCACATTGCATCAACTATTACGATTCCCAACAGAGCATGGGATAGAGGAAGTCAGAGGCGATCAGCTGCAGGCGAAGAATTGCTCTATGGCAGCAATGAAATCTACTTGCAGCGTACGAAAGCCAGAGAAGGCAGAAATTGAAGATGAGGACGTGGAAATCCTAGAAGACGTCGGCAAAGAGCCAGCCGAGAAGAGCGAAGAGGCACTGAAGAAAATCCTCGTCCAGGATGGGGATGAAGAATGCTTCTTTCTTCTCGGCTCAGGCTTAGCCAAAGAAGAGGAAAAAAAGTTGGAAACTTTTTTGAGAGCAAATATTGAGGTGTTCACTTGGACACCTTACGAAATGCCTGGCATTCCCCGAGGTCACTTGCCACAAATTGAATGTTGACATGGCTATCCAAAACAGTTGTGGTAAAGAAGAAGAACGGTAAATGGAGGGTCTGCGTAGACTTCACCAGCCTCAACAAAGCCTGTCCCAAAGACAGCTTTCCTCTACCCAAGATTGACCAACTAGTAGATGCTACTTCAGGGCATAGAAGAATGAGCTTCCTAGATGCTTACAGGGGGTACCACCAGATAGCCATGTACCCCCCAGACGAAGAGAAGACAGCGTTCATCACCCCAAAAGGCCTATACTGTTACAGAGTAATGCCTTTCGGGTTGAAAAACGCAGGAGCAATTTACCAAAGGCTGGTAACCAAAATGTTCAAGCACCTGATTGGCCGAACAATAGAAGTCTACATCGACGACATGGTCGTTAAAACCAAGGAGCCTGGGGGTCATCTTGCCGATCTAAAAACAATCTTTGAAATCCTTAAAACATATCAGCTCTGACTCAATGCATCGAAGTGTGCATTTAGAGTTGGATCTGGTAAGTTTTTAGGATACCTGGTGATTAGAAGGGGCATCGAGGCCAGCCCAGATCAAATCAAGTCCATCCTAGAGTTGAAGAGCCTGACGTCGGCAAAACAAGTGCAGATGCTAACTGGAAGGGCCGCAGCCCTAAACAGATTCATCAGCAGAAGCTCAGATAAATGCAGACCTTTCTTCAACTTAGTGAAGAAAGCCACAGACTTCTTGTGGATAGAAGAATGCGAAGCCGCTTTGGCCGACCTGAAGAGGTACTTGACCACAGCTCTAGTTCTTTCAAATCCAGAACCTGGGGAGGAGCTGTTTCTGTACTTAGCCGTTTCAGAACATGCGATAAGTGCAGTACTAATCTGAGAAGAAAAAGGAGAGCAAAGGGCTGTTTACTATGTAAGCAAAACCCAAGCCGATGCAGAAACGAGGTATCTACCCTTAGAGAAATTGGCACTAGCTTTAGTAATGGCTTCAAAGAAGTTGAACCATTACTTCCAGGCCCATAAAATTGTGGTACTAACAAAACACCCCTTGAAATCAAAGGCCAGGTTCTGGCCGACTTCGTGGCCGAGTTCACACCAGAATCCATCGAACATCGGGCTCCGTTGAGCCAGGAAGAGCAATGTCCAGCCAAGCAAGGAGAAGCACAGCCAAAGGCAAAAGAACAAAGGAAAAAGGACAAACTCAGACCCTGCAGCATTTACATCGGTGACTCCTTTCGACTGTTTGTTGATGGGAGCTCAAACCGACAAAGAGCAGGGGCAGGAGTAGTATTGATATCCCCAGATGGGCAGGTACTAGAATAGTCAATTCGTTTGGGGTTCAAGTCCTCAAACAATGAAGCAGAGTATGAAGCACTCATTGCAGGACTAAAGTTGGCCGCAACAGTGCAAGTAGATGAGGTAATAGTTTTTTGCGATTCACAACTAATAGTTAACTAGACAACAGGTGAGTTTGCAGCCCGAGATGAACGAATGTTGGCCTACGCAAAGGAAGTCATCAGACTGTCAGCCTTATTTCAGAACTGCCGACTATTTCAGGTAAGCCGAGATAACAACAGCTACGCCGATGCGTTGGCTAACCTAACTAGTGCAGTACAACCTAGAAAAACAAGGACAATAATGATTGACTACCTGTCGGGCCCAAGCATTGAACCAGTAACCACAGAGCATGAAGCAATGTGCATAGACATGGGACCAAGCTGGATGGACGCAATTATGTCGTTCCTAAAAGAAGGAAAGCTACCAGATGACCGCAAGGAGGCACACAAGATCATATTGAAGTCGGCAAGATTCAGTCTGACAGCAGAAAGACATCTTTACAGAAGGTCCTTCACTGGACCCCTTTTAAGGTGCATACACCCTTTGCAGGTTGAAGATTTTCTATATGAAATCCACGAAGGAATTTGTGGAAGCCACGCTGGGGGCAGATCACTAGCTCACAGGGCCATTACCCAGGAGTATTGGTGGCCTTACATGCAAAAAGATGCAGAAGCCTAAGTGAAGAAGTGTGAACAATGTCAAAGGTTTGCACCCTTGATACACCAGCCAACTGCTGACCTGAACGATGTATCCAGTCCTTGGCCATTTGCCCAATGGGGCATGGATCTCGTTGGGCAATTACCCCATGCAACTGGACAAAGAAAGTACTTGTTGGTAGCAACAGATTACTTCACAAAATGGATAGAAGCAGAACCTCTTGCCAAGATCCGAGATATAGATGTCAAGAACTTCATATGGAGAAACATCATCACCAGATTTAGAATTCCGAGAGCCATTGTTGCAGACAATGGAACTCAATTTGACAGCAAGCTAATCAAGAACTTCTGTGCAAAGTTCAAGATCAAGAACTACTTTTCAACCCCAAGCTTTCCACAAAGCAATGGACAAACAGAAGCATCCAACTAAGTAATTTTGGATGGAATAAAGAAGAGGCTACAGGCAGCAAAAGGCAAGTGGGTAGACGAATTGCCCGATGTACTCTGGGCATATCGGACTACGCCGAGAAGATCAACAGGAGAATCCCCCTTCGCCATGGCTTATGGCACAGAAACAGTCATCCCGCTGGAGATCGGCATCCTAGGAATCAGAACCCAGGGAGTTGAAAATGGGACTAGTGATGTACTCTTAGCCCGAGATCTGGATCTTTTAGAAGAAAAAAGAGAGAAAGTTGCAATCCAACTTGCAGCATACCAGCAGCAACTTGCAAAAACTTATAACAAGAAAGTCAATCCAAGAGAATTTCAAGTCAGCGACCTAGTCCTGAGGAAAGTCGTCGGCAATAAAAAGGATCCCAGAGAGGGCAAGCTTGGCCCAAACTGGGAAGGACCCTACAGAATCATCTCGGTACTAGGTAATAGGGCATATTGACTTGTAGATAATGAGGGCAAAGAGTTGCCAAGACCTTGGAACACTTGTAATTTGAAATTTTTCTATCATTAAAATTTATTTGTTCCTCTGCCATTTGTCGAAGTAAATGAATAAAGATTCTGTTCTCTTTTCAAGAATACTTGACCTTGTCTCTAGAATACATGCATAATAAGAACCCAAGTGGAACTCAGGTTCACATTAGGGGGCAGAGAGAAGAAGAATATGCTTAACACTTGTTGAAATTTGTAGACAATTTATAAGTTGAAGTTAAGCCGAAGTCATTGTTTAACACTTGTTGAAATTTGTAGACAATTTACAAGTTAAGTTAAACCGAAATTATTGCTTAACACTTGTTGAAATTTGTGGACAATTTACAAGTTAAGTTAAACCGAAATCATTGTTTAACACTTGTTGAAATTTGTGGACAATTTACAAGTTGAAGTTAAGCCGAAGTCATTGTTTAACACTTGTTGAAATTTGTGGACAATTTACAAGTTAAGTTAAACCGAAATTATTGCTTAACACTTGTTGAAATTTGTGGACAATTTACAAGTTAAGTTAAACCGAAGTCATTGTTTAACACTTGTTGAAATTTGTGGACAATTTACAAGTTGAAGTTAAGCCGAAATTATTGCTTAACACTTGTTGAAATTTGTGGACAATTTACAAGTTGAAGTTAAGTCGAAATCATTGTTTAACACTTGTTGAAATTTAAATCGAAATTATTGCTTCACACTTGTTGAAATTTGTGGACAATTTACAAGTTGAAGTTAAGCCGAAATCATTGTTTAACACTTGTTGAAATTTGTTTGTGGACAATTTACAAGTTAAGTTAAACCGAAATTATTGCTTAACACTTGTTGAAATTTGTGAACAATTTACAAGTTAAGTTAAACCGAAATCATTGTTTAACACTTGTTGAAATTTGTGGACAATTTACAAGTTAAGTTAAACCGAAATTATTGCTTAACACTTGTTGAAATTTTTGGACAATTTACAAGTTGAAGTTAAGCCGAAATTATTGCTTAACACTTGTTGAAATTTGTGGACAATTTACAAGTTGAAGTTAAGCCGAAATCATTGTTTAACACTTGTTGAAATTTAAATCGAAATTATTGCTTAACACTTGTTGAAATTTGTGGACAATTTACAAGTTGAAGTTAAGCCGAAATCATTGTTTAACACTTGTTGAAATTTGTGGACAATTTACAAGTTAAGTTAAACCAAAATCATTGCTTAACACTTGTTGAAATTTGTGGACAATTTACAAGTTGAAGTTAAGCCGAAATCATTGTTTAACACTTGTTGAATTTGTGGACAATTTACAAGTTAAGTTATGCCGAAATCATTGTTTAACACTTGTTGAAATTTGTGGACAATTTACAAGTTGAAGTTAAGCCGAAATCATTGTTTAACACTTGTTGAAATTTGTGGACAATTTACATGTTGAAGTTAAGCCGAAATCATTGTTTAACACTTGTTGAAATTTGTGGACAATTTACAAGTTGAAGTTAAGCCGAAATCATTATTTAATACTTGTTGAAATTTGCGGACAATTTACATGTTGAAGTTAAGCCGAAATCATTGTTTAACACTTGTTGAAATTTGTGGATAATTTACAAGTTAAGTTAAACCGAAATTATTGTTTAACACTTGTTGAAATTTGTGGACAGTTTACAAGTTGAGTTAAACCAGTATGATGTTCAACACTTGTTAAGAGTTTACAAGTTAAGATTAAAACCAAGAAGTTTGTCTATCCGAGGTGGGTCACCCCGAGAAGATTGTACAAAGAAGGAAAAGTATGTGAAAGACATGCAGAATATTCTAAGTATAGAATCATGCAGAAGCAATGAAGAGAAGACAAGAGTGCAGGCACTTAGAAAAGAAAAGTTGTATTAGCATTCACCGCGAAAAGGGAACATCGGCCATACAAAAAGCTTACATTGTTCCAAAAGATAAAGAAGAAACAAAATACAAGTAAGTAAAAGAAAAACATAAGGCTAAGACTCCTCTCCACCAGTTGGTTGAATTTGAAGATCAGATGATTGTTGAGAAGACATCTCAGCAACCTTATCCGCCGCGAGCTCGGCGTCAATTTCTGCAAGAGTGTCATCAAGGCTCTTATCAGCAAGGGTGGCATCGGCTGATTCCTTCTCATAAGCAGCATCTTTAGGAACCTCATCGCCTTCTTCATCCTGAGTCAAGTCTAGGACTTGCTCATTTTGAAGAGGGGACTTGGCCCCATCAGCATCTTTGGATTTTCTTACCAAAGCCTCATCCTCTTCCTCATCACCATCCTCAGACTCAGATTCGCCGACGTCTTGACTTGGAGGTTGAGCTGGAGGGAATGGAAGAGGAATGGCATCAGCTTTCCTCAATGGTAAGTCCTCTGGGACATTGAGTTTCTTTAGAAGGGACATCCAACCAAGGGTGAAACACTTGTTGCATGCCTCCTTCACTTGTTGTTCGTAGGCATCTGTGACGTCGGCCATGCCTTGGGCATATGCCTTCTCGTCAGCATCTTTTATTTCGGCTTCTTTGGTGGCCAGTGCCTCCTAAAGCTCCTTTTCGGCTTGGACCATTTTTTCCTCGGCTTCTCTCTTCTGAGACTCGGCCACTTTCCTGATAGCCTCAACCTTCTCTTCGGCATTGGTCTGAGCTTTGATTGCAGCCTCAGCTTGGTCCTCCAATTTTTTCATCTTTGATTGAAGACCTTTGTTGGTCTTTTGAAGGGAAGATAACTCCCTCTTCATCTCAACAAGCCTCTCCCGATTTTCAAAAGACTGCATTGAGAAAGAGTAGGCATGCTGGACGGCTTGAAAGAAAACAGAGATATTAAGTATGAAATAAAGGGAAGGAAAGAAGAAAATTACCAAATAGAAGACATTTACCTGAACGGAGTGCTGAAGCATTAGAGCGTAGTTCTCATACTCCCTGTACTGGGCGTTTCACTCCAGATCGCCTGGAAGAAGCAAAGCGGTACTGAGTGCAACGCTGACGTTGTTATCATCGGCACTATCACTTGCCATGACAGGCTTGTCTTCCAGAGTAATTGCGGGAGCCCAGGGGGCATCAGGCTTTTTTTATCCCGAAGTTGTTGCAGAAGAAGACCTCAGTTTTTTTGGTTTTTGAGATTCTGGTGGTTGAGACTCAGAGCGCCTCTTCCCAGCAGAAGGTTGAGATTTATCACTCTCAGCCAACTTTGAGATAGGCAAGGTGTCTTCAGATTCAACCTGAGCTACCTTAGCCTTTGGTTGAGCCTTCTTTATTCTTTTTGGCTTCGGTAGAGGTTGGGTTTGTGCTGGTTGATCATCAACAGATGATGGAATGCTGGCCAGAAGATCTTTTGTAACTGGTTTTGGGCGACCCATCTCGGCAGTAAAGACTGTTCGGCGTCGGCGGCGGCGTTATGATATTGGAACCAAGTATGGAGCTGAAGTTGACGGTTGCTCGGCTGGATCAGAGGTTGACCCCTAGTCTGTCCGAGATGTGGACATGGTCTGTGGCATTGTGGCAGATGGTGGAGAAAGGTTTTTCTTCTTAATCTTAGGGACGTCGGGCAGAGTTGATTTATAGGTTGGGATAAAGTTGAGGAGCAGAAGCGCCTTTCGTTTGTGAATTGGCAAGTTCAGAAGTTTTTTCAAATCCTTGCTGGGATAGAAGGATTGGCGAAAATTCTTTGGAGGCTAAAAACAGCACAGACATTAGAACAAGAATATTGAAAACTTTATGCAGGAAGATAAAAAGAAGCTTAATGAAGGGTGGCCCTTACCAGCTCCTTCCCCCAAAACAGTTCGGGTTAAGGGATAAAGATGGAGGTCGTCGTTTGGCTAAAACTCCCAATTGCCCGAGACAATAAAGTAATCGTCTCCAACTTCCTTGTTGGAGTTTGGGAGGTCGGCTATGATTTTATATTCGGTGGATCTCGGCTTAAGGTAATAGACATAGTACGTGTCTTTTCTAAGACGACACATAGTATAACAGTATTGGAAGTCGGCAAGTGTAATCCTGGCATTCTCTTGTTTAACTAAAGCTATGGTACCAGTAATAACTCGGTAAGAATTGATGGCGAGTTGCATTGGGTTCAACTTATAGAAGTGAAGGATTTGACGGAAAAAATGGTCAAGTGGAAACCGAAGTCCACACTCAATAAAGGCAACTACAGAGAAGGGCATGGAGTGATCAGTAGGCATGATGGAGTCATCATCCCCAGCCAACTTCAGATTGACATCGGCTGGGATTTCAAACTCTTGCCTAAAAAGTTCTAGCTTTGAGGGGGTGTCTACCCGATGTTTCCACATATCCATAATATCGGGATAACTAAAGGTATTGGATTTCAGAAAGAAGATGTTTTCAAAAAGGGTTATTGGGACCTCGGCAAAAAACCTAGGTTTGAACTGGTACAGAAATTTGTAAGGGATGTTTCAGTTTTTCCTAAAATGTGGGTTCTACAAACAAATCTCAAACCTAAAACTATGGAGATGAAGATCAAAAGCACAGATCTGGAAAAGACACAAAAAACAGAAAACAAAGGCGAAGTTTCAGAATCAAGAACAGAGATGGACTATCAAAAACATAAAGAATACAAAGGGTTGAAGGCCAAGAACAGTGGCAAGACGTGCAAGAAAACTATGAACAGTACATGTATTCAAGGCATAAGCAAAAAGTAAAATCAACGCATTCAGATGTATGATTCACAAATTAAATGTTTGAGTAAGGCAGTAATAACAAGAAATTCCAGAAAAGATCAAGAACTGGAATAAGAAGAAAACAGTTGCATACTTGAAAATATGAAGCCGGTGTAAAGATCGCCGAAATCAGACGACGGTCGTGGAGGCAACGAAATGGTGCAAAACACGCCGGAAGGGGTGAACGGAATACGTTTCAGAGCAAGGAAGCTTGAACAATGGTGGACTCGAGAAGAGAAAGTTAGAGAGAGAAAAAATTTTCTAGAAACGAAAATAAGGTGAAAGGAAAAAAAAAACGAAGAGATGTTTTGTTAAAAATGAAAACGGCGGCAAAAAGTAATCAATACGCCTGGAAGAATGTATGTGTCAGACGGCGCACGTGAGAGAGAGACGGCCTACGGGCGCGTCACAAGTACGAACCAGTAAGAAAGAAACGCGTGGCTAAAAATGGTTAAATTATGGTGTATGACAGCTCATACGCGTGAAAGGGTTCTTGAAGTTCTTGTTCTTCAACAAAAACATGTCGGCCAAAATAATGATCTCGGCTGAGATACTGAAAACCGACGTACTGAGAAAACGGAGTGGTATAGGTTCCATCACCTCAGAATACCGAGATAATAGAACCTAGGGGGCAGTTGTGGGGATATATTTTTGAGTACCGACACGTGGCAAGGTGACGCCGACGTATCAGCCGAGGTGCCACGTGTTCTGGTCTTTTATGCCGAGGTCATCTCTGCTAGGTCAAGATTATCTCCGAAGATATCAGAATCTGAGATAAACGGATAAGGGACAAGAGTCCTAGAATAAAAAGGGGACGTAGCCAAGATAAGGATAAAACTCTTAGGGAGTTTATCTTTATCTCTTAAGGAGTCCAAAGTATGTACTGAACAAGAGTCCATAGAAGTCATGCTTCTATTAGGACTAGGATTGAGTTAGCTATAAAAGAGAGGCACCCCCATGGGTCTAAGGTACGTAATTTTATGCTTCAAGCATTGAGTTTAGCACTTGATTTATCTTAGAGAGATATGCTGACTTGATCATCGGAGTGCCCCCGGGTGGACGAACCACCGCCGGAATCTTCTCTTTCTGTTGCAGGTCAGCCAGGTGCCATCTATTCTGCCGGTGCTCTCCAGCTAGTTACTAAGCGGGCAGTGTGGTCAAAAAATCACTCACACAATTATCTTAGAGCATCTCCAATGACAAATGTTATAATAACATTACCATTGTCAAATTATGACAATGAATAGTAGAAAACGGTAGCATTATAGCAATGGTGCTCCAATGGAGAGCTGCTATTTTTGCCATTTTGGCTTAGAAACTGGTATGCTTGACTGACCGATCGGATGTCCGACTGGTCATCCAGAACACAGTGTTTGGTTTTGCAAAAATTGCAGACAGGCGGGAGGGAGAGAGGGAGGGAGGGAGGTTTTGCTTGATGAGTTGGCAGTTATGATAGTTGTCAAAACTTGTATTAAATTTGCCACAAATTTTAACATTTACCAAATTTGGCAACTGCCATTTAAACCATTGGAGCACACTTTTTTCTGCAGCCGCCATATTAAAACAATAGCAATTCTAATAGCAAATCATTTCCAATAATAGTGGAAATGGCAAGGCAAGAGGAAACAATGGCTTGATTTCTAGTCAACCCCAAGGAATTTGGTTTACTGAGAAGAGATTGATAATCAAAGGGCTTATCATTCTAGGATAAATTACTAATAGTTCTTAATAGTTTAACATAATTTTTATTAAATCCTATTAAAAGTTAGTCATAGTAAAATCGTCACTAAAAATAATTTTTTGTGACTAATTTTTCATGTGTCGCTAAAAATTAACAATTAGTGACTTTCTTATCACAATTTTTATAAATTATCACTAAAACTTATAATTAATAACGTTTTTCTGTGACGATTTTTTTTTGAATTGTTGCTAAAAGTTGAAAATTAATAATATTTTTTTGTGGTAATTTTTAAAATTGTCTCTAAAACTCATAATTAGTGATTTTTTTGTAACAATTTGCAAACTATCGTTGAAATTAACAATTAGTGATTTTTTTAATTGTGTTTGATGAAAAAACTTATTAATTATCACAAGATTTATTGGATAATAAGTCCATCAGTTAAAACCAACACGTAAGTATCCCATCATTCTAGTTATTTCAGAGGTCGTAAGGTCAAATTCTATAAAAGTCAAATATTCTAAATTTTGAGAGCACAAGAGGTTTAGTCAATCATTAACTTTAGGATATCGAAATTAATCAAAATGTGCATAAATTATTCAAAATACTCTATTATTAAAAAAAATTAAAAATTATTCTAGTTGTTATTTGAAGTCGCGGCATGAGTCTCAACTCGCACATGTTTTGTCTCTGTCATAGTTATTTTTGTAAGTTTAAAAATAATAATAAATTGTATGTATCGTTCAAAGACTTTCTTTGAAGGGTAAATTATTAATAAATCCCATTTAGAAGTGTTTTAACTCAAGAAGTCCATGAAGGAATTTTTTAACCTATTTAGTCTCATGTGTGTATAGTTTTATTCCATAAAGTCTTTTTTTTTTATTTACACTATTTTCTTGGACACGTATGCCCTTATATTGCCCTTATATTTAATTTTGATACCCTTATAATTATTTTTTGAACGGTTAGCAATTTTATAATGTGAACATTCATATTTTAAAATTCACATAGGTAGGAATGTAAAATTAGCTCGTGGGCGGCCCAAAACCCGTCCGCGAGCCGGGGCGGGCCCGGCCCGTTGACAATGTGAATTTTCACATTGACATGTTAACATTCACATTAATAGGAGTGTAAAATTGGTTCGCGTCCCATGGCGGCGCGAAACCCACCCGCGGCCCATGGGCGGCCCGGGGCGGGCCTGGTCCAGCCCGTTGACAATGTGAATATTCACATTGACATGTTAAAATTCACATTGATAAGAGTATAAACTTGGCCAGCGACCTAGGGCGGGCCCGGCCCGGTCCGTTGACAATGTGAATATTCACATTGACATGTTAACATTCACATTGATAGGAGTGAAAAATTAGTCCGCGCCTCGTGGCTGCCCAAAACCCGCCCACGGCCCATGGGCGGCCCGGGGCGGGCCCGGCCCGACTTGTTGACAATGAGAATATTCACATTGACATGTTAACATTCACATTGATAGAAGTATAAAGTTGGTCAGCGGCCCAGGGCAGGGCCGACCCGGCCCGTTGACAATGTAAATATTCACATTGACATGTTAACATTCACATTAATAAGAGTATAAAATTGGCTAGCGGCCCAGGGCGGCCTCGACCTGGCCCGCTGACAATGTGAATATTCACATTGACATGTTAGCATTCACGTTGATAGGAGTGTAAAATTAGCCCGCACCTCGTGGCTACCCGAAACCCGTCCACGGCCAATGGGTGGCCCGGGGCGGGCCCGGCTCGGCCTGTTTCCAATGTGAATATTCACATTGAAATGTTAACATTCACATTGATAAGAGTATAAAATTGGTCCGCGGCCCATGGGCGGCCAAAAGCCCACCCGCCGCCCGGGGCGGTCTCGGCCCGACCCGTTGTCAGTGTGAATATTCACACTGACATGTTAAAATGCATATTGATAGGAATGTAGAATTGGTCCACGGCCCGTGGGCTGCCCGAAGCCCGCCCACGCCCCGAGACAGGCTCGTTTCAGTCCGGGCCCGAGCATGTCCGAGACCCTAGGTTAGGGCCTACGTCATCACTTTGAAGCCCGGCCTGGCCCATCGTCCCGCTTAAGGCCCATTCAAGGCTCGGTTCGAGGCCTGGCCCGCCCGAGGCGCAATGTATTTTTTTATGAAAAATAATAAAATTTTGGTAGAAAAAATTAAAAAGAATTAAAAAAAACGGCCAAGCCCACCCAAGCCCGACCTAAGCTCGAGGCTAGGCCCAGACCCACCGGCCCGACCCGAGGCTCGATCTATCGGCCCGTCCAAAGCCCGAATACCCTTGTGCCAAGGCTAGGGCCTGGGCCTAATTTTTTGGCCCGTGGGCCGGCTCGACTTGGCCCGGGAAAGGCTCGTTTGGACCCAGGCTCGAGCCTAGTCCGAGACCCTAGGCTAGGACCTGGGCCATCACTTTGAAGCCCGGTCCGACCCGACCCGACCCATTGGCCTGGTTAAGGCCCATTCAAGGCTCGGTCAAAGGCCCGGCCCGTGCCGAGGCCTAGTGTCTTTTTTTGTGAAAAATAATAAAATTTTAGTAGAAAAAATTAAAAAGAATTAAAAAAAAATGGTCAGGCCCGCCCCGGGCCGCCCACGGGCCATGGGCAGATTTCGGGCAGTCACGAGACACGGGCTAATTTTACACTCCTATCAATGTGAATGTTAACATGTCAATGTGAATATTCACATTGTCAACGAGCCGGGCCGGGCCGGGCCCGCTCTGGGCCGCTGGCCAATTTTATACTCTTATCAATGTGAATGTTAACATGTCAATGTGAATATTCACATTGTCAACAGGCCGGGGCAGGCCCGTCCCAGGCCGCCCACAGGCCGTGGGCGAGTTTCGGGCAGCCACGAGGCGCGGGCTAATTTTACGCTCCTATCAATGTGAATGTTAACATATCAATGTGAAAATTCACATTGTCAACGGGCTGGGCCGGGCAGGGCCCGCCCCAGGCCGCAGGTAGGCTTTTGGCCGCCCATGGGCCGCGGGCCAATTTTATACTCTTATCAATGTGAATGTTAATATGTCAATGTGAATATTCACATTGTCAACGGGCCGACCCCGAGCCGCCCATGCGCCGTGGGCGGGTTTCGCGCCGCCACGGGATGTGAGCCAATTTTACACTCCTATTAATGTGAATGTTAACATGTCAATGTAAATATTCACATTGTCAATGGACCTGCCCCGGCCCGACTCGAATTTTTTCGGGCACCGACGAGGATCGACATGGGCTGGACCCCTACACATTGACGATATAAACATTCACATTGATGGTGTGAACATTCACATTAGGGGTATTTTGGTAATTATGTCAACCATAGAACTTATTAAAACATAAGAAAATAATGTGAACTAAATGGAACATAAGTAGAAGAAAAGAGTATTTTGGTCTTCTTATCTCAAATAGGACCTAATGGAATAGTCAAGAAGAATATGGGTTGGATGGAATAAAGTTTTTAAAAAGTGAATTTATCAAAAAAGCTCCCTTCTTAGAATGACCTGTTTTTTCTATATCGCCGGTCGTACACAAGGACAAAACCGTTTACAATGTTGGTCACACACAACAACCTTCATGTATCAACCACGCCCATTCTGTGCTTGGTTGAAAATTTAAGAAATTAAAAATTTTAAAATTTATATTAAAAATTAATTTTTTTTTTTTTACTTTTACATATCTTTTCTTAAAAAATCAAAAAGTTATTTCAAACATACTCTATTTTTTTACCTCATATTTTAACCAAAAAAAACTAAAAAATTACTAAAATAATCTATTCCCAAACGAGACCTTAGAAAGAAAAAAGAAAAATATGAATATATTTTATTTACATTATACGTTTTCTTTTCCCAAGCCTCTTATTAAATCTCTCGATCAAACACCACGTAACTGGATGAGAAATTAAAATAATGTAAATTACACTTTGTATCCTTTACTTTTATATCATTTTTTATTTTTATTTTTTATTTTTAAAAATTATAACAGTTAATTCATTATATTTTTTATCAAGTTACAATGTGATTCTTTTGTTATTTATTTATTTTTTTTATCATGTCAATTCTTTTGTTATTTTTGTGTAAAATTACCTAATGAAAATTATTATATGACCCTCGCATTCAACATTTTTTTGACAATAATAATGAATTTTTTTTGTTATTTTTGTGATGATGAGACTAAAGTAGTATAAACCTTATTGTTGCCTTCAATTGACAGAAAATAAAAGTAAAATAAAAACTATATTATTTTTGGGTTATGATTCATCCCTATAAAACTAGAGTTCTAATTGAGCTCTAGTGAGGTGAAAAGTCAAAAAAACAAAAACAAACAAAACCAAAACAACACATCAGAATGAGACTCACCTTCCATTAGAGCTATTAGAGCTCTTATATTAGAGCTCTAAAGTATTTTTGTTTATTTTTCTGTATGCGTGCTCAGTTGTTACACGAAAATATAAATCTCGCCGTAACTGTATTTATTTTATTTTTTATTTTTTTTTAATCTCTCTCTCTCTCTCTCTCTCTCTCTCTCTCTCTCTCTCTCTCTCTCTCTCTCTCTCTCTCTCTCTCTCTCTCTCTCTCTCTCTCTCTCTCTCTCTCTCTCTCTCTCTCTCTCTCTCTCTCTCTCTCTCTCTCTCTCTCTCTCTCTCTGTGTGAAAGAAACACTCTCAAATGATTTTTTGTAATAAGTACAAGATTGTGCTAGCATAAAAGTTTAAATTGTGTTTGTGTATAAACTCTCTCAGTTATCAGAAGAAGAAAAAAAAAATCTTTTTTTATTGTAAATTTTTTTTTAAAAAAAATTCCCTACAATATTTTTGACAACTTTAAAAAATAATAAAATTTATCAAGATTTTATTGTAGTGGCCCTAGCGAGTAGTGGCCACAAGCGAGTCAACGACTTCAGATGGGCCTAGTTCTTTTAAAAATCCAGCTCCTTCTCACTTTGAGAGAGAGATTCAGTCTGGTCCAGTCAGATTTTGTGGGGCATATCATTATGAAGGAATTGGACTGTCTCCGGTCATAATTGGACTGGACAATTTAATCTAGTCTAATGGACTTACTTGTGGATTTATTTTAATAATTAACTTTTTATATTTCAAAATTTATTAAGTAATTTATCTCTATAAAAAATTAAGTTAATTGTATAACGGAAATCATGTGTTCGAATTAATTTTGTACGAATCTTTTATTTTTTTACCGTATATTTTTTTTCATATAAAGCTTATACAAACATATAGTTGCCGTTATTCGATCAATTTGATTTTTTATAGAAATGATGTACTCAACGAAGTTTAAAATGTGAACGGTTTGAATAATTACAATGGAACCCAAAAATGGGCCCATAAGGCCCAACAACACCTCTCTAATTCGATGGAAGACGGGAGAGAAGCCACGACATATTAGGAATCTTATTTTGATGATTTAAGTTATTTTGTAAGATTTTATGTGTAAATTATTTATTAAAAAATATATATTGATATGATAATCACAAACATGTAATTTTATCATTATTTTTTTAACACAAAAATGATAAATCATATACTTAGAATTATTTAATCAATTTCATTTTTTTCTATTTGAACGATGTATTACAAATTGAATTACTTAGATGACTGGCATGAAAACCGTAATGGGCAGCCTCACAAATCAAACTTACTAAATTGGATTTCTCTCCGATTGATCTTCTAGCCAACATAGGAGTAGCTCAAAATGAGCATGTTGTATTTCTTGATAATTCTCCAGTTGAAGTTGCAGTTTTCCTTATTGATGACATGATTGGAGTTAGCTTTGTGAGAGATTAGCCCTCTCTTTGTTGTAACTTTAACTCCTTAACTCTTGTTCTTCACTTTTCATATGTGAAAAATCTAGAAATCCCCTAGATGTTGATTTGTGATTATGTATCAATTTTAAGCAGAATATAACAATCCCAATCAAACAATCAAGACAAAGAGACACAACGATTTAACGTGGAAAAAACCACAATTGGACACCTCCAACTGTGATCAAAAAACCACGGGCAACAGCCACAAGAACAATCCACTAAGAAGATTTAAAGGAATTACACAGGTATACTCTCAATTACCTAGCGAATCCACAACGCCTAATTGAACCAACCTCTATGTGCCTCTTCCAACCCCATCTTCACCACGGAATTGTCTTTCTGATGAGCCACTCCGGATTCCGCCAAAGCTTCAGGCTCGAATTCTTCAGAATTCACAACTGAAGAATAACTCTCTCTTTTGTGTATAGCAAACAAACCTTTGATGTACTCTCTTTAAATCATGAGTTGAAGACTCAATAAAAACATCAAAGAAAACAAACAAAATATCCCCAGATATAAACTTTAAGAACCAAAAAGAAGATCTGGAGGACTTCAATCAATCACTTAGTTTTGGGAGAAAACCAAGTATTTATAGAGAACCAAAAGTAATCCAAGATTGGGAAGAAAACAAACTTCTTGAGAAATCCAGATTCTGAGGTTCGCTCGATCGAAGCTTTTCTGGCTCGAGCGAGCAGTGTATTTTTCATGATTTCTACTAGTGCCTTGGCTCGAGCGACGGATCCTTGGCTCGAGCGAGGAATACACTTTTTCAGGTTTTTGTATGGACGCAATCCTTGGCTCGAGCATGCATTCCTTGGCTCGAGCGAGACCTAGCTCGAGCGAGAACTCCTTGGCTCGAGCGAGCAACGATGGACATGCAATTTTGAATGCAATTTTGCGTTTTGCTTCGGCCGCAAGCTGACCGGGCAGCTCGACCCCCGTAATAATCAGCGAAGTGGCAATCTTGAAAGCATTAACATCACAAACTTCTCTGCATGGTTCGATTCGGGTTTGGATTCGCATCTAATAAACTCATAGCCTCACTGAAATAAAAGTGCGAAAATAAATACATCTGAAAGGAGTTTTGTCAAACGGGGTTGCCAAGAATAAAAACCTAACAATATGAATCTAAAAAAAAAAAAAAAAAAAGGGGAAGAGAAGCCAAACCACAACTCTTTATTATTATTATTTTTTTTTGAGAGAAATTTAAACGAAAATGTTTGGCTGTATTTGGAAAGGTGTTCCAAACATATTTCCACCCACATTTTTTAGTGTGGTGTTTGTTTTGAACTTTTAAATTATAATTTCACGCCCACTTTTGAAAACTCCTTTCCAGACGGGAAAATATGACTAACCCAGACGTCCCCCGAACGTTCGGCCGGTTGACTGGAACAGTGTTCCTTTTTTTTTTTTTTTTGCTCCTGTTATTTTAATATTTTAAATAAAAAATATTTTCGAATTTTTTTTAAAATTTTTTATGAGTTTTGAATAAAATTTTGAGTTGTGTGTTTGGTTATACGTTGTAAATTTTTACATCAAGTATTACATGTCACATCATTCATTTTAAACTCAATTCAAAACTCTTTTTAAAACACATAACCAAACAAATGTTTTACACTCAAATCATAATTTTAAAACT
Source organism: Camellia sinensis (assembly GCF_055761805.1). Lineage (NCBI taxonomy): Eukaryota > Viridiplantae > Streptophyta > Magnoliopsida > Ericales > Theaceae > Camellia > Camellia sinensis. Next base: position 51,374,024 of record NC_138970.1, read on the forward strand.
CACAAACTCAAAATACAATTCTATTCTCAAATCATAATTCTAAAATTTTATTTTATTTTTATTTTGCCAAACTGGTGGAGTCTTACCAACAACTCGAGTGGGAAAATCAAAGTGGACGTTTCAATATTTGAAATTCTGTTGTTAAGACTGTTAGGAGCATTTTTTTATAAAAAATTGAGGAAGAACACTAAAAGACGAGTACTAATATTGGTATGAGTCTTATATGATGGGATGTTTTGCTTCTTTTTTTTTTTTTCACCTCATTAATGGTGGTTTAGTGGTACCAAATCAGTGGTGCCAATTACTACTGATTTTTTTAGAGAGCCCTTCACATCCCTTCACATAAAAAAAGTTGTTGAAATATTGAATAAAAATTGTGGCTCCCTTGAGTAAAAATTCAGTGTAATGGTAATATAACATCATTATTGACAATCACCAATCAATTATAAACTTATTAATAATGTTCCGGACCCCCTTTCCCTTTTACTCCCTTTGACCCCCTCTTAATATAATTGGCCAGTTTTTCTTTTTCTTTTTCTTTTTTTTCCTTCTCCTCCAATCACCACCTGCCACGTGTGTGTGGGGTGGTGAGAGTGATGATTGGAGGGGGTCTCAATCATGACCCTAAACTTATATAGAAAATGAAAAAAAAAAAAAAAAATTACAACCAACAAACTAGGTCCAAATCCAAATCTTAAAAAAAAAAAAAACCTAGGTTCAAATCATTCTTTTTATTTTTGAAAACACAAAACAAATAAATAAATCAATCCTACATCTCTACGAATGATACGTAATATAAATTTTAAATTACTAATTTTACACCTAATAAATGAAAAAATATGAATTTTGAACAAAGAATTGCAATTTAAAAATTTATAAAGAATCTCACTAAGATTTATTTACTTTAAACTTTTAAGGTTGTGTTTTGTTCACAGATTTGATAAGGAATTTAGAAAGGGAAAAGATAACCAAAAAAAAAAAAAAAGAAATAAGTGAAATGTAAATAAAATATAACTACATTTTACTTACAATTTATATACATTTTATCTTTTCCTTTTCAAATCTTTCCTTAAATTTATGAACCAAACACAACTTACGACGATGCTAGGGGCCTCGACTTGTCGAGGCTCGAATGTCTCGACAATTCCTCTCTTTCCTTTTTTTTTTTTTCTTCTTTCTATTTGCTGGTTTTGGTTTAATTTTTTTTTTTTTTTTTTGGAAGGATAGTTATGTGTAGGGATGTGCCAAAAAACTAGACATCTCACACCAATTCAGCCTAGGTTGAACTGATTGGGTAATAAAATTGACTGATCAGTTAGATTTATTACTTAAAATTTGTTAATTTCATATAATTTTGTACGAATCCCTACTAATTGAAATAAAAATATAGCCAGGACTTGTACAAAATCATATGGAATTAACAAATTTTAATCAACAGCCTAACTGACCTGTCAATTTTATCATCCAACCAGTCCAGTCGAACCCAACTCATTCACCTTATCAAACCACACTGGCTAAGTTGGTGTGGAATGTCTAATTTTTTGGCACACCCCTACTCATAACCACCCTTCCCAAAAAAAATCAAACTAACACAGCACAAAAAAAAAAAAAAAAAAAAAAAAAAAAAAAAAAAAGGAAGAAGAAGAAGAAGGAAGTCAAGGCAGTCAATGGGTAATTATTCAGTAATCCTGAAATATAGACACATGATATTCAATAGCATTGTGATTGGTGGAAAAAATGAGTAGGTGAGATATTGTGTTAAGTAATTGAAAAATATAAGAGACATTAAATGATAATTAGTTAAACAGTACGAATACTTAATATTTTGAAAAAATTGAGCCTCCGTTTGGGAAGTGGGTTGGCTTTTTAACTTTTTGACTTTTTTTGTTATTTTAGCCTGGGCTAAAAAGCTTGATTTGGAAAGAATTTTTTGACTTTTTTGACTTTTTTTGTGAGAGAAAAGTATAATAATTATGGGTTAAATGTGGTGTTTTATTTGTTATAACTAAAATAACTTATTTTATCTTTTGTGACTACAATAACCCCAAACCTCTGGCCAAACGGAGCCTCCCGGCATTTGACCTCACAATTCGAGCCCAAACATTTTCCCACAGCTTAATAGGTTTAAGCCGCCAATGGAAGTACGAGCTTCTCAATATTTTTGACATCCCTGTCTAGTAGTAGACACGAGGCCCAATTTCTTTGATTGGACAAAGCCCAATAAGAAAATATGGCCAGTGCCTGATCTTCAATTAAATATGGACCATATAGCTCCACAATAAATCTGCTCTTTTGGGCATGTTTGTTTTAGAGATAGAATGGAGGGGATTCATAATGAGAGGATTAATAGTGAGAGGATTGTTAGTGAGGGGATTAATAGTGAGGAATTGTTTAATTATTTTTATATAAAATAATAAAACAAATAAAAAAATATAAAAAATTAAATATTATATTTATAAAAAAAATTCCCAATATATAAAAAATAAAAAAATTTTTAATCCCCTCACTATTTTTCTAATACCATCTCTACCTTCTCCTTACCAATCCCCATTCCTCCTCCTTACTAATACCAAGAGATTACTAATCCCCTCCCTATCTCTCAAGCAAACACCACATTCTCAATCCCCTCCTCACTACCAAACCCAATCCCCTCCCTATAACCCCAAACAAACAAAGCTCTGGTCACACAACAATATAAAAAAATCACTAGACATAATTTTATAATAGCATATGGAAATTCAAAAACTTTACTCGAAATTTAAAGAAATTGAATGTTTGGTGTAGATTCAAACTTGATGTATTGTCGGCCATACTTATAATCAATCTGTACTACGCTATTTAAATTTTGAATAATTTTTTAAATATTTTTCCAAGCACATAATTGTATTACACTCGTTAACTCCACAATGTTTGTCTCCATCTTTACAAAAGAGAACTATCGCAAAAGGAGAGTCAAGAAAATTGGATCTTTCCTGTGTAAACACTCTTTTCTCTTTCAAGCACATCCTTTCCAACCATAACTCTCTCTCTCTCTCAACTTTATCACAAAAAAAGAAAAAGGAAGTAAAGCAATGACCATCTTTGCCTTTTTCCCCCATCCCTCCACCTTTGAAAACCAATATACTTATGATTTTCATGCAATTTCTAATATAAAACACTGTACAAAAAGCCCTTTTTTTTGCCCCTTTAATTTGTAATTTCAAGGCGTGTCAGTGAACAATGTGACTCTAAAAACATATTTACAACAACCACAGTAAAGATCTGTTTGGAATTTTTGTAAATCCCTAAGAAGGTATGCCTACCTTCCTCTCTATACAATGCCCTTTAGGAACATGCCAAACTCTACATTCTTTCTTGGGATTCCTTCACTCTCTCTACATGTATAATCAATATCATATCATTTAAGGTTTATGAAATTATAATGGGTAATTCCATGAGGCATTATAAAAGGCTACCACAGTGTACCAATCAATGAATGTTATTTAAAATAATAACAATAAGTTATAGCCTCATTGCCAAGTAAAATTTTAGGTAGTGAATTGTGGCGTCCGAACATTTGGACCATGTATATAATCATGGGGTTAGGGCCCAAAAATGCACCCACAAATTATAGGGCTAGAAATATTGATCAAACAAGTTTTTGGATGAGTAAATGGAAGCTTCTAATTACAGACAATTTTTTAATTTTTTAATTCTTATATATTTCCACGTACAAGTATTTATGTTTAAGGTAGAAAATTTAAAATGTATGTGATGTATGTACAAAAAAAATTGTGTAATTAGAAGCTCCGCAGACGGGGAAGTTATAAACTCAATTTCTTTCAATACTGTACCTTATTTGTATATGTGGATGTAGAGAAAAAAATGTTGTGTATTTAAAAGTTGCCCACATGTAATTGGGATTGCCTCCCTATACCACATGCATAGACAATTTGTAACAAATCTATCATTTAAATAGAGGTATGTCACGACCATCAATTCTCTATTCTTCAAATATGTTCAACTATCTTAATACACTTTTAATGAAAAATGCTTTTGACCACCAATAACCCTGACCCCCACAACCCCTAGTTGATGTGGACAATCACGTGATCTTTCACGTGTATCACAGCCCCACGCACCTTCTCTTTCTCTCTCCTAATTCAGAATTCAAAATCTCCCACTACAATACAGATCAAAATCTCTCTCAAATACAGATTTCTCATCTCCATGGCTGCGTCTCCCTCTTTCCCCTAACTTCGACGAGAGAAAGCCCGACAGCTCCTTCCATTGACTCCGACGAGAGAGAGCCCGACAATGAATTCCCTTGACTTCGACACCCGACTCCTTCTTTCCCTTGACTCTGACACCCAACTTTCGACTCTCTCTATTTCTCTACATGATTATATAAATGCTTTATTTCCTTTTCTCTCTATATGTTAATAATTATATACATATATATATATGCTTTTTACAATCTGAAAAATTAGAGGAAGAAGAAAAAGAAAAAGAAGAGGAAGAGGAAGTGGGTTTGTATAATTGAAAATTTTCTTGTTTGATTTTTTTGTTAAACTGTTGTTGAGTATAGTTTTGAGAATTCTAATTGTATAAACATGTGTTTATGTAATCATGGTGAACGAGTTTCTTTCTATACTTTTGGTGGGTAAAAAAAGAAAAAAAGTTGGCTGGCCAGCATTTTTTTTGGCCGGCCGAATGGTTTTTTTCGGTAATGGCATCGGACTGATGGGAAATGGAGCAGTGGTGGTCTTTATGAGACTTATTGGGGGAACAAAGATGATGGAGAGCAAGAGACTCCAGAGATGGAGGAGAGGAGAGGAATGGAGAGAGAGAGAGAGAGAGAGAGGGTCGCAATGGGTTTGCGACGGTGATAGCGGCACCGGTGGGCGGAGGGAGTTGCTAGAGAGGGGTGAAACAGAGGATGCAAGAGATGAAGTATGTCAGAGGATGCTAGAGTGAGAAAGAGAGAAGTATATGGGAGTGAGAAAGAAATTTTTTTTTTCCTTCTCACAAATGCGTGTATCACACCTTCTACCACTGCAATTCTTCTTCACATGCCCAGATTAATTGCCACATCGGTGGAGGTCATGAGGGTCATATTTGTGTGGGGGCCTATAGCGGGATTGTTATGAAAAATATTTGAGATATCTAATTTATTATCCCTAAAAAAATACCCTAATGATGTGTCTGACAAGTTTTAAATTTTGATTTGTTAAGGGTGTGTTTGGTAACGTTTACGTTTTCAGTTTATATTTACAAAAATTTTATAAATTGATTTTTTTTTTATTTTTAGAAAAACATAAACTACAAACGCGTTTGGTAATTGACAAAATGTTTAAAAAAAAATTTTTAAAAAAAAGTGAGAAATGGCAAGTGATGGCAAGTGGCGGCGGAAGATGGTGGTGAAAGTGGTGACGGTGGGTGGTAGGTAGCTGGTGGTGGCGGGTGGGTGGATGACGGTGGCAGGTGGTAGCGAGTAGGTGGTGGTGGTTGGTGGTAACGAGTGGGTGGTGGTGGTGGTGGCAGCAAGTGGTGGCGGGTGGTGGCAGGTGGGTGGCGAATGGCGGGTAGTGGTGGCGGGTGGTGGTAGGTGGGTGGCGAATGGCGGGTAGTGGTGGCGGGTGGTGGGTGGGTGGGTAACGGTGGTGGGTGGCGGGTGGTAGCGAGTGGGTGGTGGTGGTGGTGGCAGGTGGGTGGCGAATGGCAGGTGGTGGCGGGTGTGTGGTGATGGTAAGTGGGTGGGTGACGGTGGTGGTAGCGAGTGGGTGGTGGTGGTGGTGGTAGTGGCGGGTAGTGAGTGGTGGCGGTGGGTGGTGGCGGGTGGGTGGGTGGGTGACAGTGGCGGGTGGTAGGTGGTAGCGAGTGGGTGGTGTTGGTGGTGGTGGCATGTGGGTGGCGGGTGGGTGGTGGGTGGTGGGTGATGGTGGTGGTAGTAGTGGTAGTGGTGAGTGGTGTGTGGTGGTGGCGGGTGGGTGGCTGGTGGTGGTGGGTGGCTGGTGGTGGCAAGTGGGTGGTGAGTGGTGGTGGCAAGTAGGTGGCGGGTGATGGTGGCGGACGGTGAATGGTAGTGGCGGGTGGTGGGTGGATAGTTGGTGGGTGGTGGTGGTGGTGGCGATTGGGTGATAGGTGGGTGGTGGCTAGTGGTAGGTAGCTGGTGGGTGGTCGGGCCGGTGGTGGGTGGTGAGTAAGTGGTGGTGGGGGATGGGTGGTGGGTGGTGGTGGCGGAAGACAGTGGTGGAAAATAGTGGTAGGTGGTGGCTAGTGTTGGGTGGTAAAAAAAAAAAAACTCAAAACGGAAATACATTTTTTGTCTTTACATTTTTTGGCAAAATTTATAAACTGAGACCACTTATTTATAAATAAAAAATTTTACCAAACAAGTTTTTATTTGAGTTTTTTAAATTTTTGTAAATCTAAACAGAAAACTGAAAACGTAAGTGTTACCAAACGGTACCTAAACATTCCATCATGTGAGATTTAACCTCAATGTCACATCATTAGAGATTATTTAGAGGTGATAAATTAGGAATGTAGCATTATTATTTAGGCCAAGTTTGGCTACAAAGAAAAAAGTGCACTTATTTCATCTTTTTATCTTTTTTTGGTCACATCAATCAACATCTCCTCTCTATTTTTTCTACACATAATACAAAAAAAAGTCAAAAAGTGCACTTATTTAGTCTTTCCAAACTAGGCCTTAATTATATAATATGATAATCTCAAAATATGAAAATTTTAAAATACAATCATGTAATTGAAAATGCATTAAAAATAAAAAAATAAAATAAAAAACTCAAATTTTGAGAATAAAACATCTCAACATATCGTGTTGAATTCTCTTCAGTGTAAAAATTCATCCTATTGTGGCAGGATGTGAACAAAGTTTTGAATAGGCATGTTGGGGTCCAAAATGAAGACTTTGTATATATAGTGGGATATCATTCAATATGTTGTTCTTTATTTATTCAAAAAAAGAAAATAAATAAATGAAAATGGTCACTGATTTATTTGCATTATATGTGGGTGGGGTAAAGTAATACTCAATTGGATTGTCCTTTTGCATTCCTTTACCTTTGTAATGATGAGGCCTTACCTTTTCTCTTTTATGCACCTACAGACCTCTTATTGGCTAACATATTTTCCTGTTTGTTTATTGCCAAAAAGCGAAAAACAATGGAAACAAATTGTTCCAATTAGAACCATATCAAAAGGACAACACAACTTTATATCAGCATATTGTTTGTGTAATTATGAAGAATAATGTTCTGTGGTGCATTATAAGATAACATAATTTGGTATAATTATTTTGACAAAATTTGTGAAATCTGTATGTGTGCTTGCGTGTGCGTGTTGATCTCCACATTATTCAATTGACACTGTAGATACTAACTATTTCAAATTGAGCACAACTAATGATGCTATTAGAGGGGTAAATATTCATGGTACAAGCAATGTAGAAAATAGCAATTCATAGGCATTAGGGGCATGTGTCAAATGATAGCATTTTCTTTTGTTGCATGTTGTCTATCTCCATAGTCCAGTGGAACATGGAGCCTCCTGAAATGATTGGTAAATTAAGATATTTTGGTTTTAACTTCTGTTGATGTTACATTTGAACTTAATTGATACAAGTAATTTGTGGGTGATTTTGTATATTTAGAATTTACCTTACAAGATGAGTCCTATCTTTCCATTAAAAAAAAATTTCTACCTTGATTGAAAACTGTTATTACACACATCTTCATTAAGGCCAAGTTTGGGATGTTCCAAAAAAGTTAAAAAGTCAAAAAGTTACTCAAAAAGTTAAAAAGTTAACACTATTCATCAAAAGTCAACAATTACGGCTGCACAACTCCCAATTCAAATTTTTCCCTACAAATCAATTTTTACAATTTTTTATTACACATTTTTCAATAAAAAGTCAAAAAGTTAACCCAAACATCCATATTTTCAACCTCAATTTTTTAGTCCAAAAAGACAAAAAGTGCACTTATTTAGGGGTGTTTTGGGAAGTTGGTAAAAAGCTGACTTTTTGACTTTTTGGCTTTTTTAGTGGCTTTTTTGGCAAAAAGTTGGGTTGTTTTGGGTAAAAAAGTTGGCTTTTTTTGCTAAAAAAGCTAAAAAGCCAACTTTTTGGCTTTTTACCATTGTTCCCAAAAGAGCCCTTAGTCTTCCCAAACTTGGCCTAAATACATTTACGTTCTAAGTACATCTATTTCACAAATTTAAAATTTTTTAATTTTATAAGGACACTCTTTAATATTGAATGACCTTAACTTTTGACTTTCCAAACCCTAACCTCACTCCCACTCCCCAACCAACCGCCACCATCTTAGCCACTCTAATCTTTCCCTCTTTTCATTTTGTCACCCTCGATGTTCACTTTTACCTCTTTGCCACTCTCACTTCTACAGCCTACAACCCCTCCTTTTGCTGCTTGGGAGGTGAGAGAAATAGTAGGAAATGGTAGGAAATAGGAATGGAAAAGGAGAAGTGGCAAGGGGCTATGAGGGTGGGAAGGTAATAGCCAGTAGAAACAGAAAAGATAATAAAAAGGTGATGGCAATTAGATTTACAAAGATTTTTTTTTTTTTTATAGTTTTATCCTTGATAGTAATAGTATTCTAAGAATAAAATCGTAATAAAAAAATTAAATATTTTTAATGAATGAACTTGAATGTTCTATGTGTGCAAATAAAGTTCCCCTCCATTTGTTATTATGGATTGTAGTTGTCTAAAATGGAGAAAAGAAGTGCATCCATGCTCTTTGATGAACTTGCCTGCCATTTATTAGTTGTATTATTATCAATAAACAATAGTAGTAGTTGGTCCCTCAGCCTTAATATTAAGGAGTCAAATCATTTTATTCTCTTGCAAAAACAATGAGTAAAATGCAGTTGTAAGGGGGGTTTGCAATGTATGAGAGTGTGTTGTTACTTGTGACAATGGATTGGATTTGGGCCCATGATTGTCCTCTCCCATAGTGATAGTGGACCCCATTGCCATGTGGTATAATTGTGTCTTGGGCTCTATTTATACACTAGGGCAAGCAAAAGCCTTTTACACTTGCCCTCATATGGAGCAAGGATCCTCTTGCATCTCTCTACTTGGATTTGGTGGGTCATTAGGCTTACTTTTAGGCTTAATTTTGATAATTCGAATCATTTATATTTTAGGATTTGTCGAGTATATCATACCTGTAAAAAATCAAGTCGATCAGATATCAGAAATCACGTGTTCAGATCATCGAACTAAAAGTTTTATTAAAAAATAAAAATGTTTATTAATTTTTTTTTAATAAACAATTTTTAGTTCAATGATACGAACACGTAGTTTTCGATATCCGATCAATTTAATTTTTTACAAATATGATATACTCAACAAATCTTAAAATGTAAACGATTCGGATTATCAAAATTGGATCCAAAAGTAGGCCCAATAACCCACCAAGTAGGGAACCAAGTAGAGATAAGCAGAGGATCTGTACTCCCTCATATGTCCCAGGCAATAGCCCCCTTCCTATTAGGGACAATAGTTGGTGGATTAAGAGATAAAGATATGCATGCCATATCATAATCATTCTTGAAAAGGTGGCACTGCATTATAAAACTACAATTAGATCTATATTTTAAGTGTTTTTAATAAAAATAGTACTTTGGCACTTTCAATATCTATATAATTTTAAGTTGGCCTCTTCAAAATCTATATAATTTTATTTTTAACCTCTCAAAATTCACAAACACCTCATTTAACAGATGTTATTTTGAGTATTTATAATAAAAATTATCAATTTTCTTTTGAGAATCTATATAATTTTATTTTGACTCATAAAAATTTAAATAATTTTACTTTTAAGACTCTTCATTTGAACAATTTCTTAATCCGTCGCTGCTGATCTGAAAATACTCTCTCATAACTACCTGAACTATAGCTCGGAGTCCAGCATTCCCATATTGCCAATGCCATGGACATTTCTTCATTGATTTACCATGTATATATATCTATATATATAATATGTTTGTGTGTTTAAATGCTTATAGTGTATTTTCCTCTTGTTCCTTTCACTGAGAAAATGACAAAGAAAGTGTAGAAAGGAAAGCTAATTCTCACTGCATGAAGCTCAGAGACAAAAAAAAGAAAAGAAAAAAGAACTATATTACTCTGACCATTAAAAATCTGCAGTTCCTCACAAAAGAATAGAAGATAAGCTTTAATTTAAATTATTAAAAGTGAATTAAAAATAAATTGCCAGACAAATCTAAAAGTGCCATAATCTTAGGCTTTGCATGCTTGTAACAGTACTAACAATCTCTTTTTTTTTCTTTTTTCTTTTTTTTCATTTAAAAAAAAAAGAAAGAAGAAAGAAGCTGACGCAAAGAGAATGTGATTGATCAGACAGCGGGCCCTCCAACAGCTTTGGTGTGGATTCACAGGGCTGTTTGGCGCGAGTAAGGATCCTCTAGAGTGATTTTTTCTTAAAGTTTCCTAAAGTGCTACAGTGTATGGTTGAGATTTACTGGCAAGTCACATCAATTTTTCTGATGTGACTTGCCAGTAAATCTCAACCACACAATATAGCACTCTAGGAAACTTTAGGGAAATTTCACTGTAGAGGATCCTTGGTGATTTGGCGCAGTTCCAATACTAATGGGTGGTTCTGTCATTTCTTATGAATACAGACACCTCAAGTAACTCGGTCTTACAATTTTTTACTATTTGCATATGGCTTAAAACAAAGAGTACGGCTTCTGTCCAGTCTGGATCAGATTAGACTATGTTGTTGGGTTTGTGGAGATCTATCACGGGTCCCGTTTTAATAATCTGAATCGTTGAATGTATAGAAATAGTCGAGTACTATATGTCTGTAAAAAACCACGTTGATCAGATATCGATAACTATGTGATCAAAACAGTTTTTTGTCAACCGCTAATTTGTTCACCGTCTAATTTTTTTAATCCGAAACTAATTTGATCATATAGCTATCGATATCCGATCAACGTGATTTTTTATAGATATATAGTACTCGACGAGTTCTACACATTGTACGGTTCAGATTATCAAAACGGGACCCGTGGTGAGTCCCCACAGATCCAACAGTACGGTCTAATCCGATCCCGAACTAAACAGAAGCGATACCCTGAAAAGAAGTAATCATTCTCAATAAAATCAATTGATTAGGGTAAAATTGTATCCCTAAAAAATTGTACATGCACCTTTTGACACGTACAATTTATAATTTATTTTAATTTGGTAGCATATGTCAAACGGTTTGATATAATTTTTTTTTATATAATTTATTAGGTAAAAATAACTTAAAGAAGTCAAAAAACTTAATTACAAGAAAGCTAAAGAAATGATACTTTTTTTACTTCTATTTTTTTGTTATCAACTTTTAATTTATAATAAGTTATACCAAACAAGCTAATGTTTGAAACTTGTATTAGTTCTATATGGTATCTGATTCACAAGTTTGACTTGATTATTATGGGAAAGAGGAAATTAATAAGAACTAAAACAAAATAAAACAGAATAGACATACGAGCACAATCATTTGTTACATCTATGGCGAAGAATGGTGAAATAGTGTCACTATAAATATAAAGATTACAATAAATCAGTTCTCCCAACACAACTCTGTTGCAAAAGTTTCGAAAAAGATCATACAACTTTAGAATTTTAAAATAACTTGATATAGAGAAAGATTTGAATAGAAAAAAATTATGTCAAAACATACCCAAATACAAAAATTGAGTTAGATTTTTAGAGTTATGCAAGTGGTCGACGTGTAATATGGCGTACTTGAATTAAATTATTTTAAATCATAATTAATACTTCTTTAAAACATAATTAGACATATATCATATAATTTTTTTTCTTATTATATTTTTTTTCACTTTTAAAAACAAATAAGTAGATCTCCTATGTAATCCATTGTCCTGTGTTTAAGAATAAAAAATAAGATAAAAAATAAAATTATGTACTATATTTTTTTTCAATCTATCAAAGAATTGAAGATGTAATAATAATTGTAACCAATCAAGTGGTGGCATAATATAACGATGGACAGAAAAGACTGATGAAGTAGTGTTTGGAGTTTATAGCTCCATTTGGGAAGAAAAAAGGCCGGTTTTTTTGGCTAAAATAGTCACAAAAAATAAAATAGGCTATTTTAGCTATAAAAAATAAAACATCAAATTCAACTCATAATTATTACAATCCTCTCTCACAAAAAAGTCAAAAAAGCTAAAAAGTCAAAAAGTCCTTCCCAAACCAGGCTAAAATAGCCCAGGCTAAAATAGTCAAAAAGCCAACCCACTTTCCAAACGGAGGCTATGTTTTTTTTGTGATTTTTTTAACTTTTTGATTTTTTCGAAGGGTCTTTTAAAAAAATTAATGCGTTTAAAATATTACAAAATAGTTGTTTTTTAATTAAAAATTAATGTAATATTTGAATATTTTGATTTGACATATAATTTAGTGACCTTTTAATTTTTTTTTAACCTCATTTTTTTTCTTGTTGAAAGAAAAGCTATGATTTAGCAATTACTTATTTTAGTAAAAAAGTCAACATATCTCTCTCTCCTTTTTTTTTTTTTTTTTTTGACATTATATTTCATAAAAAATTAAAAAATTAATTAAAATAGTTAATTATCAAAAACAAGTTGAACTCCCAATTATGAAAGACCAGCTAAAGATCTTTCATAAAAAATTAAAAAATTAATTAAAATAGCCAATTATCAAAAACAAGTTGAATCTCCCAATTATTGAAAGGCTCACTAAAGAACTTTCATGTTGTGATGGTTTGGTAGTGACTAAGGTGGACTATGAAACTAAATGGATCACAATTTTGAAACCTGGAAAATGATTTCTTTTGAAACAACAGATCTATGTATATGTGTATATATACATGTCCATACTTCATATAAGATGGCTTTCAAAACAAAAGATGGGCTGATTAGACAAAAGAATGGCCCACACACTAGGGGTGGAGAATTTTTGTCCCAAATCTTTGATATATAGGAGTTTATTATTTTAATCCAATCATATAAAATGAGCAAACAAAACAAAAACAAAAACAAAAACTATAGAAAGACAAATCCCCATAGTGAGAAGAATAGATAGAAAAGAAAGAGAGACAAACATTAAATCTTTTTGTATACACATAAATTAAAGAAAAGTTAACAAGGTTGAGGACAGGAGGTCACTTTATGCCTCATATGCCAATGCAATTTTCTTTTTTTTTTGATTTAATTATACTTATTTTATTTTCTATAATCACAGGATGGTTAACTTAGTGAGTGACGATTGAGAATTTAAGATTTACTCTCTCCCAGATCTCAAGTTTGAATTTCTTAACTAGCAAACACCTACCTTAGAATCACGAATTGCAAGACGTAAATCATATTCAGAATATAAGAACTTAATCTGGTATGCCGGATATCCTACATAACAAATATATATATATATATATATATATTATTTTATTTTGAGTAATTGCTTTATTCCAATGTACTAATAATTACACGGGCATTGAAGGATTGATAAAATTCATCATAAAAAATAAATAATAACAAACGTACATGTAAATGTAGTTGTCATTGACAAAAAGTTGTTATACTCGTATTATTTTAATATATTTTTTGTGATTGATTTTACAATTAATTGTGTCTACAAAATTTTTTATTACAATTTATTTATCATTTAGTGTAACATATTTACTAGTTGAATATTACAAAGATTTAAATTAAACTAATTACAATTATTAATATATTAATGACAAGTATAAAATAAGAAAATTCTTAATAAATTCTACTTTGCCATCAAGATTATCAGTGAGTTCTATTAAATTTCAATGTGAACAACTCTATCTTGAAAAAAAATTGTGGACAAGACAAGTGAACTCTCTGGGAATAAGTTATAAAAAATTAGGACTTTAGGCCCCGTTTGTTTCCAGAGATGGAATGGAGGGGATTGATAGTGAGGAGATTAATAGTGAGGGGATTGTTAGTGAGGGTCGTTTGTTTTCAGAGATAGAATGGAGGGGATTGATAGTGAGGAGATTAATAATGAGAGGATTGTTAGTGAGGGGATTGATAGTGAGGGGATTAGTAGTGAGGGGATTGATAGTGAGGGGATTAGTAGTGAGGAATTGTTAAATTATTTTTATATAAAATAATAAAACAAATAAAAAAATATAAAAAAAATTAAAAATTATATTTTTAAAAAAATTTCCAATATATAAAAAAGAAAAAAATTTCTAATCCCCTCACTATTTTTCTAATACCATCTCTACCTCCTCACTATGAATCCCCTCCCCAAGGGTATTAGTAATACCAAGGTATTAGTAGTACCTTCCCTATCTCTCAAAACAAACAAGGTATTAGTAATACCAAGGTATTAGTTAGTCCCAAGGTATTAATAGTCCCAAGGCTATCTCTCAAAATAAACACCCCATATACTAATCTCAAGATCTTAGTAATCCTAATCCCCTTGCTATAACCCAAAACAAACGTACATCCTATTTCAATTCGTTTAAACAATTTGTGTTACTCAAAATCTATGTTTTTTTAATTGTCAAAATTAATCAAATTGCATCAAACAAAATCATAAACAACAATTTGATTAAAAAACCTATGTCATAAGACAAATCATTTTTTTACCTCGCATGGTCAAAAAATAAATAATAAATAAAAAAGGTAAAAAAATTTAAAATGTGTCCAATTTTATTAATTTCTACTAAACAATTACAAAAAATAATACCGTGAAAATTTCATATATTTTTCAAAAGTGTGAAATAAAATAAAATAATTTTTTTCTTAAACTTTTGTTTCATAGATTTTGTTTAATTTCAAAATTTCTAAAAAATTTTAAAAACTTAAAAAATTGTTGTTTATATTATAATGAAGAATTTAATTTTTAAGAATAAGGTATGTCTACTTAGGCCTCGTTTGGGAACAGGTTAATTTAATAACTTTTTGGCTATTTGGCTAAAAAGGTAGGTAAAAAAAACTTATATGTTTGGGATGACTTTTTGGCTAATTACGAAAAGATGTGCAAAAAGTAGAGATAAAAGAGAATCTTTGACTTTTTGGTATGAGTTGTTGGCTTTTTGGCTAAAATGGTAAATTTTTTACTTTTTGGCTAAAAAGGTAAGTCCCCAAACGGGGCCTTAGGCTTCGTTTGAGAAAAAGGGGTTGGGTTGGGTTGGGTTTGGAGCTATTTTAGTTTAAAAGACAAAATAAGTTTTTTAATTTAATAAGATAAAACATCACATTCAAATCAGAATCATTACATTCTTTCTCTTATAAAAAGTCAAAAAAATTCTAAACAAGATTTTTTAACTCTAAATTAAAATAACTAAAAGGTCAAAAATTAATCTATTTCCCAAACGAACCCTTAAAATTTGAAAGAGTCACTTATAATTTGAAGAGTAAAGTAAAAATTGTTGATATTTTTTTAATAAAATAATTATTCAAGTATTAACATCATCTCTCTCTAATTCCATGAGAATGTATGAGAGTAAATGGGCCCCCGTGCATGTAGACAACCGAAAGAAAGAAGTGGGCCCGACAGGCCGACTGATGGGAATTCGATGCCGGCGCTCTTATCTCGTGAATCAGCGGCGGGTCTGATCTCTCTCTCTCTCTCTCTAAAATGCCCATCAATCACTTCCCCTTTAATTCAACCAACACACATAAGAGCTTGTTTGGAAAGAAATTTTGGACTAAAATAGTCCTATTAAATAAAATAAATTATTTTAATTAAATAAAATAAAATAAAATTTATGGAGACTTATTTATAAGTTTTTTTGTCAGATACTTATAGTAGGTTAAATTTTGTGTAATTTCTTATAGAGTCTCATAACGTAACGTGACACCTATATAAACATAACGTGACGTGACACCTACATAAACGTAACGTAACGTTACGTTTCACAGACTTAATGGGTTTTTATTTTTTTAAATTGAATGTAAAAATGTTGCCGGTTTATGTTGGTATCACGTTACGTTTCATATAAATATGATATATGGTAATATTTAATTTTTTATATAGGAAATTGAATGTTGACATAGATTATAGATGTCACGTTACGTCTATGTAGGTGTCACGTTACGTTACGTTTATGTAGATATGATCTATGTTGCATGTTACCATAGATCATAGGTGTCACGTTACGTTAATGTAGGTGTCACGTTACGTTACGTTTATATAGATATGATTTATGGTAACATTCGATTTCCAATATATTATTTTACTATTATTTATGATATTAACAACTAATATTGAGGGTAAATGTGTCAACAAACTTCCCACAGGACTTATGGGAACATAAGTTTTTTAGTAGGACCATATGTAGCATAAGTCTCCCTAATAAGACTTATAAATAATTTTTCCTAAAATTGAATATTTAATTTATAATTATTTTATTTTTTCTTTTACAAAAATAAAAAAAATAAAAAAAATTTATTCCAAATAAAACATTTTAATCCCAATTTAAAATAATCAAAAAATTAAAAAAAAACTAACCCACATCCCACATGAGCTATAAAATATCCATCAATGCATTAAAATTATTCAATATATATTTATAATTAGTACATATATATAATTAATGTTTTTTTTAATTTTTAATGAAATATTAAAATAAAAATTTATGTAAAAGAAATTTAAGATGAGAAATTTTTTTTATAATTTAGTGATTATATATATATATATATAATATTATACAAAATTAGTTTATATTATATATATAATATTATGTAAATTAGTGCTATATATTATTCAAACGCTCGGTAATTATTTAAGAATATTTTCCAATGAATTAGCAAATTGAAACCGTCTCAAACCACAATTTGATTATTTACCAAGCTGTCATTCATAGTTTGATTTATAATTTTATTCTCAAGTCATCTGAATTATACCCTATAAAATTTACAGTAACACTAGAAAATCAAAAATTTTATTTAAAAAAATAATATTATGATTCAAATTTATTTTACATATAAATTTATAATATATTTATTTAATTTTTATCACATTTTAATTATGGATAAAAATTTGTACAATAATTTTGAATTTTCAGAGTTTCAGCTTTTTGGTTTCAGGATTCAAAATTTACTTTTTAGAAAATTATAATTTTTTTTTCACTAATTTTTTTTGATATTTTAAGTAATTTTTTTTAATTTTTAGACACACCTAATATAAATACACTTAAAAAGTATAATATTTGTGAATTTTTTTTAAATTCACTAAATATCAAAAATACAAAAAAAAATGATAATTTAATATATTTTCGTATTCTTGTGTATTTATTGATTTTTAAAATATTTTTTATGAATATTTTACCTTTCAAATACATCTAAATAAGATGCATCTAAAAAAGTTTTAAAAAAATGCTTAAAATTTAAAAAATATTCACTAAAAATAAAAAAAATAAAAAAAACATGAAAAATAAAAACTCAATTTTCAAAAAATTAAAACCAAATACAGTGATTCATAAAATGTAGTCTCATTCTTTTTTGGGCAAAATTTCAAATTAATGTAGAATTTTAAAAATAATTACAAATTAAATGTTAATAATTAAAATTATAAAATTTTGTAATACTTTTCTTAAACTACCACTGACAGGGAAATTTTTTTTTTCAAAAACCATAACCTAGTAAAAAAATAAAGTAAAAAAGGTTGACTTTTGAGATTTAGAGAAAAATATTTTGAGTGAGTAATTTTTTTTTGATTAAAAAAAGTTAAAAAGTTACAAAAATAAAAATGTCACATTATATATATATATATATATTATTTTTTTTCGTCACAAATATCTATCAACTAAAAAAAATTCCAAACACTAATTTTCTTCATAAAAACTAAATAGTCAAAATTTTATTAAAATAGTGAAGTTGCCAAACTAGCATTGAGTCTCATAAGTTTAAGATAATTATATTAGAAACTTTTAAAGTTTTAATTATAAAACACTTAATCATCTTTTTATCAATAATTTGTAAGTTGTCTAGATAATAAAATAATTGACATTTCTTTTATATTAAAATATATATTGTACTTATATTTATCTCCATGCCTAGAAATCATCTACATAGTTTTTTCATCGCTTTAACTTTAATAAAAGAGATATTGATATAATTATATCAAATTTATTGTAGAATTTTTATATTTTCTCTAAATATCAGTGGTGATCATTGTAATTTAATAAAAAAATTCACACATTTCTTTCCCTTTCTTTTTTTTTTTTTTTTTTTCCTTTTCCACATGATTTGCATCAATAAAGATTAACTTGGTAGTGGAGAAAGTAAATAATATCAAATATCCAATTTCTCTCAATATAATTTTAAATTGTAATTTTACATAACAAAATGACTCAGCACAATCTATCCACTAACCAACAGGGGTGGTGGCCTGATGGAGAAAGCAACTCATCTCCACAGGGTTGAATCCTGGGGGGAGGCGGAAGTGCTCTCTTTGAGACCCTCCTCTGTACTCCGATTCGAACCCTTAGCGGGTCTGTGGCGTATAGTTGAGCTCCATTGATACATCAGTGGTAGGTTCATTCCTTTGGGTTGGGTCAAGTCAAGCTGCCAACCGATTACCCCGGGGCTTGGGCCTACAGAGGCAGTGATGACACCTCAAAGCCTCCTTTTTAAGCTCAAAAAAGAAAAAAAATCTCTCCACTAAAGGCCCTAGTTTCATGCCTTTCCCATCACGATACAAGATTCTCTAGGGAAAAAATTAAGGGGAAATTATCTCTTAGGACATTTCCAACGATTTTTTAAATATTTTATCAAATTTAAGTAAAAAAAACTAAGAATTCCTCTATCTGATATCAACCACCCCAACGGGTGAATCTGTAATTGTCATCAAAACACAGGTTGTCCGGGAGACAACCGGTCAATTGACCGACAAGAGCAAATGAAAATCAGAGCATTGTATGAAAATCTCTAGTTCTTTCTATCAAATTTAGCCAATTTGATCCACAGGACCAAACACAATAATAGTGAAATACATGACAAAAACATATCAAAAAGATCCAAAACACAAAAACTTAGAAACCTCTTGTGCAGAATCTCCACAATTCTCCAATAATCATCAAGAAGAGCAAGAACAAAACAAGGTTCTAAAATTGCTCTGTGAAATTGTATTACCTTGTAAGAAGTGGCATCTCTGAATTGATCATCATCTGATAGCCAAGATGCAATAGATTATAAAGGTTTCACTTATCATTTGACCAATATATATATATAAATTAAAAAATAAATAAATACTCATAAAATGACATTTATAAAGGATAATATAGCACAAATTGCGAAGAATGGGCTTGTGAAAGAAGCTCATGCAGTTCTTGAGAAAAACCCATTTGGTGATATGTCCACAATAAATATGATCATTGGGTATTGTTGGACTATTTTAATATCTTTTTATTTATTTATTTATATATTTTGTTCATGAATCTTCTTTTGTCTTGATCATGAATCTCATCTTGTTCATGAATGGAAATTCATTGTTTTGGTAACCTTTTGTCTTGCTTATGAATAGAGATTAATTAGAATTCATAAACTTGATGGTGAGTTAATATTTGGATACACTCTCCCTTTTCTCTAGGTTCATGATCATTATTATTTTTTGGTGTATTTTGTAAAGTCATAGTGGTCTATAAGTAGTTCCTCTCATCTACTATTTTCTACACCAACACACCAACTATTTTCTATACAAGAGAGATTACTAGCAAAGAAGGGTGTTTTTCTTGGTGGAGCTTTGGGTTCACCATCTTATGCAGAGTTGGCCTGAACCATACGACAAGTGGTCGGGCTGTTGTATCCTGGAGGGGACAAGTCATAATTTTGTGACTGCTGCATCGATATTTGGGTTCCTCCTACCGTAGTGGGCTTGATCTCCTTAAAGAAAACGAGATATCCGTGCATCGGCCTGATCAATTTGTATCTCATTTTCTTTGCATTATTTATCAATAAAATATAATTTTTCTTGATATTTTCACCAACAATTTTAAGGAGATCAACCATGGAACAAGTACCAAAAAAAACCAATGATGGAATTTGAGATCTCAACAAGCCTTTCAAGTTCAAAGGAGTTCATTTTAAGAGGTAGAAAGGAAAAGTTCTTTTTTACCTCAGCCTTTTGAAAGTTGCATATATTCTTACCGAGAAGAACCCAAATAAAATCCCAACCGAGGAGATAAATGATGAAGACTACGAGGCACATGAAGCAAAAGTGGCTTCCTACAATACAGATAAGTATAAATGTCATTTTTATCTCTTAAATTTTCTTCCTGATTAATTTTATGATTATTACTATGACACCACTTACACTTTGTTTACTATTAATTTTTAGCATGCTCGCTTGTGTCATATTAACAGTAAATATGTAGGAATCATGAGTAGTTTAAGATTAATTCCTAAAGTGACAAAAAAATTGAGAAATGTAAAGTTTGCAGTAAAGCAAAAATTATCAAGAAGCGTCATAAAAGTATTGAAAAAACATACCGAATTGCTATAATTATTTCATACTGATTTGTGTGAGTTTAGAGAAATTTTAACTCGTGGTGGTAACCGATATTTTATCACTTTTATTGATTATTTTGCAAATTAAACAAACGTATATTTATTAAAAAATAAAAATGATGCTTTTGAGAAATTTAAAGAATTCATTCTTGAAATAAAAAATCAATTCGGTAAAAAAATTAAGAGAATTAGAAGTGATAGAGACCGGGAGTGTGAATCTCTTGGATTCAACTCTTTTGTTCAGTCATTAGGAATTATTCATGAGACTACTCCACCATATTCACCTTCATCTAATGGCGTAGCTAAAAAATAAAATAAAATTTTAATTGACTTGACGAATGCTATGATTATTTATTCAGATACTACCTCAAATCTTTGGGGGCGAGGCTATTTTGATAGCTTGTCATGTGATAAATAAAATGCCACACAAAAAGATTAAAATTGTACCTTATGAGTTGTGGCGGGGGCATAAACCAAATCTAAGTGATTTGAAGGTTTGGGGTTGTTTAACTTTTGTGAGGCTTGTAGATCTTAAACGACCTAAATTGGGTAAACAAGGTACCACTTGTGCTTTTTTTGGGTATGCGTTGCATAGTACAGTATATAGATTTTTTGATATGGAAAATAATATTCACTATGCTTGGTTTCACTTTTCAAAAAATTCTACTTTCTTATTTTCCGTATTTTTTTGTTTTTACTATTTTTTTTAATATTTTAAGCAATTTTTTTAATTTTTAGGCATACCTAACTTAGATGTATCTAAAAAGTAAAAAATTTGTGAAAAAAACCTTTTAAAAATTCACTAAATACCCAAAATACAAAAAAAAAAAAAAAGAGAAGAGAATTCAGTACATTTTTTATATTTTTATGTATTTATTAATTTTTTAAAATATTTTTCACAAATTTTTTACTTTTTAGATACATCTAAGTAAGGTGCATCTAAAAAGTAAAAAAATGATTAAAATTTTAAAAATATTCACTAAAAACAAAAAAACACAAAAACCAAAAAACTTAATTCAAAAAACTCAAACCAAACACACTGATTATTTTTGAATCAGGTGATGCTATTTTTCATGAAAATAAATTTCTTTTCAAATCTAGAAATAGTGGGGGTCAAATAATTTCTGAAAATATTTTATTTGTACCTAACTCTTCTACTCCATCTTAAGTTTTTTTAGAACAAAAAAATTTTCAAATCCAACCAAGAGGAAATAAACGAGCTAGAGTTGAAAAGGATTTTGACCCTGACTATTATCTTTATAATGTGGAAGAAATTCCTCGTACTGTGTAAGAAACTTTATCATTACCTGATGCTATTTTTTGAAGAGAGGTTGTAAATGATGAGATAGATTCACTACTTTCAAATAAAACATGGAAGCTAGTGGGTTTACCTCCATGTTATAAAACTATTGGGTGTAAATGGGTCCTTCGTAAAAATTTAAATCGGATGGAACTATAGATAAATATAAAACGAGGCTTGTCGCTAAAGATCTTAAGCAACAAGTTGATCTTGATTTCTTTGATACTTTTTCTCTGGTTACTAGAGTGACATCCATTAGACTATGGATAGCAGTGGCTGCAATTCATGATTTAAAAATTCATCAAATGGATGTGAAAACAACATTTTTAAATGGAGATCTAGATGAGGAAATTTACATAGACCAACCCGAAGGCTTTGCGGAGCCTGGCCAAGAAAGCAAGGTGTGTAAGCTAACTAAATCCCTTTATAGTTTAAAACAAGCTCCTAAACAGTAGCATGGGAAATTTGATTCATGCATGTTTGAGAATGGCTATAAGACTAATGAATATGATAAGTGCATATATTATAAAACTTGTGAGAATGCACATGTGATTATTAACCTATATGTGGATGATCTACTTATCTTTGGCTCTAATTTGCATATTATAAATGAGACTAAAAATATGCTTAATAGCCACTTTGATATGAAAGATCTTGGTGAAGTCAATTTTATTATGGGAATTAAAATTACCAAGACTAATGATGGCATTTTTCTTGATCAATTGCATTATGTTAAGAAAATTTTAAATAAATATAACTTTTTAGACTATAAACATGTTGTTACTCCTTTTGATGCAAGCATACATTTATCTGTTGTAACAAATGAAAAAGATGTGATTAATCAAAAGAAAAATGCTAGCATGATTGGTAGTTTGAGATATGTTACTAACTGTACTAGACCTGACATTGCATATGTTGTTGGAGTACTTAGCAGGCTTACTAGCAAGCCAATTCGAAATCATTGGTTAGCCGTGGGAAGAATTATGAGATATTTATCTGGTACCAAAAATTATAGTTTGTTTTATAACAAGTATCTTGCGGTACATGAAAGATGTAGTGATGCCGATTGGAACACTTTGTCAGGTGATTCTCTCTCTACCTCGGGTTTTATTTTTACCTTGGGTGATGGTGCTATATGTTGGAAGCCTAAAAAACATACTATAATTGATAATTCTACTATGGAAGCTAAACTTATAGCGTTAGCTTCAGCATGTGAGGAAGCGAATTGGTTGAGAGATTTGTTACATGAAATCCCTTTTTGGGAAAAAATCAATTCCTCTTGTGTTAATTCGTTGTGATAGTACTACTGTTATTGGTAGAGTGAACAATCATTTTTATAATGATAAATCCAGACCTATTTGAAGAAAACACAGTAATGTAAGATCCTATTTGAGTAATGGCATCATAACTGTGAATTATGTAAGATCTTATGATAATCTTGCGGATTCGTTAACCAAAGCCTTGGCGAGAAATAAGGTCTAGAATACATCGAGGGGGATAGGTTTGAAACCTATAAAATCATAAATCATGTATGAGGATACCCAACCTAGGGACCAGAGATCCTGTAAATAGGTTCGATGGGAAGAACGAGTCATACGGTGGTTGTAAAAAATGCACTCA
Organism: Camellia sinensis; assembly: GCF_055761805.1. Taxonomy (NCBI): domain Eukaryota; kingdom Viridiplantae; phylum Streptophyta; class Magnoliopsida; order Ericales; family Theaceae; genus Camellia; species Camellia sinensis. The sequence continues at coordinate 51,397,466 of NC_138970.1, forward strand.
TTAATATTTTGTTATCCATCCCTATTATGTAAATGCATTTGTCCTGTAATGTTAGAGGGTTGAGTTTTTACACTCTTAATGAAATTCTGTAGCTCTTGTTGAGTGGGGTGTGTCAATTACAAGAACATCCTTAACAGATTTCACCTATATGAGCATGAAAGTGGGGCCACTTTCTATGAGAACAAAGCTTATTCTCAAATATGCTCATGAAAATTGGGATAAGCACAAGGCCGCAATGTACTGGCTATTAAAAACTCATGTCAACACCTGGATTATTATGTGTGAGCAGTAATACTTTATTTCCTCTAAGTAGTCATAGTTCAAGTCTGAGGCCACTACTGACTCTAGAGTAGAGGTTGTTGTTTCACTAATGAAGGTTCAATGCATAGCACACCTTCATGATGTATACTAGTCTATCTTTGTTTGGTAATCTCTCTTGTCCATATTGATATTAAAATGAGTGGGGGATTGTTGGACCATTTTAATATCTTTTATTTATTTACTTATATATTTTGTTCATGAATCTTCTTTTGTCTTGATCATGAATCTCATCTTGTTCATGAATGGAGATTCATTGTTTTAGTGACTTTTTGTCTTGTTCATGAATAGAGACTAATTAGAATTCATGAACTTGGTGGTGAGTTAATATTTGGATGCACTCTCTCTTTTCTCTAGGTTCATGGTCATTATTATTTTTTAGTATATTTTGTAAAGTCCTAGTGGCCTATAAATAGTTCATCTCATCTACTATTTTCTACACCAATATACCAACTATTTTATATACAAGAGAGATTACTATCAAAGAAGGGTGTTTTTCTTGGTGGAGTTTTGGGTTCACCACCTTGTACAAAGTTAGCTTGAACCATACGACAAGTGGTCGGGCTGTTGTATCTTGGAGGGGACAAGTTATAGTTTTGTGACTGCTGCAACGGTATTTGGGTTCTTCTTACCGCAGTGGGCTTGATCTCCTTAAAGAAAACGATATATCTGTGCCTTAGCATGATCTCTTTGTATCTCATTTTCTTTGCATTATTTATCAATAAAATATAATTTTTTCTGGTATTTTCACCAAGAAGTATTTTCATATTGGCGAGGTTCAGATTACAATTGAACTTTTTCAGTTGATGCCTATTTTGGATACCGTGGGGAAATATTTTCTGAGTACCAACACGTGGCCAAGGTGACGCCGACGTGTCAGCCGAGGTGCCATGTGTCTTGGTCGTGACGCCGAGGTTATCTCAACTAGGCCGAGGTTATCTCCGAAGATATCGGAGTCCAGGATAAGCGGATAAAGGACGAGAGTCCTAGAATGAGAAAGGACTTCAACCTAGATAAGGATAAAACTCTTAGGGAGTTTATATTTATTTATTAGAGAGTCCAAGCTAAGCACTGGGCAGGAGTCCATTGAAGCTAGGCTTCTATTTGGACTAGGACAGTGTTGGCTATAAAAGAAAGGCACCTTCATGGATCTAAGGTATGCAATTTATATTCAGAACAGTGAGTTAAGCACTATTGATTATCTTTGAGAGATATTTGATTACTGGCTTAATCATCGGAGTGCCCCCGGGTGGATGAACCACCCCCAGAATCTCTTCTTTCTATTGTAGGTTAAACAAGCGCCATCTATTCTGCTAGTACTCTCCAGCTGAATACTGAGTTGGCAGTGTGGTCAGAAAATCACTCACACAATTTGGCGCCGTCGGTGGGAAAGAAAGAAGAATAAATGGCCAAGTTGGACAGAAAAAAAAGATTGGGGATAACACTCCTACTGGGAGTGGGAGACCTATCAACCTTGACGTCGAAGAAGACAACTGTAACGAAGAAACTCATGACTAGAATCACGGAGAAAAGGACGTCGGCCAGGAAGGCGACGTACCAAAGAGAACAGACCAAAGCGAGTACTATAACGAGGACGACCTCCAGGTATGGAAAGAAAGATGCCTGCGAAGGGACGATAAGGTAACGACCATGGCGAACAAACTGGCGGACCTGCAAACAATGGTCAATTTCATGATGCAAAATAACATCATGCAGCCACCGTTCCCACTGCAGGACACGCCGATTCCAGCGGCCAATGCCTAGAAGAGAGGGCAGAATACAATCCCTGTAGCGCCCTAGCATGCCAGAAACGAAAAACACTCTCACCGGCCGTCAAGGGAGGTCGGGCGAGGAGAGTCAAGAAGAGAAGAATCTCGAAGGATACATCGCACCAAGGGGGTAGACCCCAGAGAACATCGGCACGTTCAAAGGCAGGAGTTATGCTTCGGTGTGACCAAAGGAGAAAGGTCAAAAAGGGCTCACAACGAAGCTGAAAGCAGTGCTCCTAAAAGATTGAAATTATGAGATAGCTGAGCTCCTGGACGGACTAAGGAGGACTTGAGAGATTACCTCAAGAGAAAGCAACAAAATGCCGAGGTAACTTCCCCTGTTAAGCCGAGAACACCATTCTCGGTGGAGTTAGACAAATTTGAGGCACCAAAAAGATTCAGTATGCCAAGGTTCCAGATATACGATAGGAAGTTGGATCCCAACTTTCATGTCGGATTATACCTGAATTCGATGGCACTGTACACTGGGAACGAGCCGTTGCTCTGTAAGGTGTTCCCCTCATCCTTCGGGGAGATTGCATCAGACTAGTTTCACAAATTCCCGAAGAGAAATGTGAAGACCTGGGAAGGCCAGGCCGAGATGTTCGTGACCAGGTTCGTGACAAACAAACTACAGCCATTAAGGGTGGACGCCCTGATGGCTCTGAGAATTAGTGAGGATGAAGGCCTTAGGGCCTACGCATAAAGGTATTATGAGGTGTTCAACCGAACACCCGAATGTAACCAAGAGGTAGCGGTTGTGTCTTTCAAGAACGGCCTGAAAGATAATTGCGCACTACGAAAGTCATTGGCAAAAACATTGCCAAAAAGCATGGAGGAGCTCATGACTAGAATTGAGAAATACACCAGAGCTGAGGAAGACACACCAGGGATTAAGGCGACAAAATAAGAGAAAGCAAACGGCTCGCCAAAGCGAGGCCGAGGTAACAACGGATCTAACAAACAAGAGATAGGACTGAGAACTGCACAGGCAGTCACGACTGTATTCCGAATCCCAATTCACAAAGTCCTGGATAAAATCCAAACCCAACCCTATTTCAAAGCACCGGCAAGGGTTCCAGGAGAGTTTATGGGAAGAAGCCTTGGGAAGCATTGTGCTTACCATAACGAAGATGGGTATCTGACTCAGGGTTGTAGAGCCCTGAAGTCACACCTAGAAGACCTGGTAAGGCAAGGCCATTTGAGGAACCTTGTAGATGAGGCCAAGACAAAGGAAGAGCAAGCAAGACTTCCTCAGGCACCAGCAGCTCTACCTCCCCCGGCACAACAGCCGCAGGCAGGCGGACCTCAGGTAATTAATGTAATTCACTCGAAGGTCAACGAAAACGAAATACGGGGGGAGACCTAGAAGGTGTAGCACTTGCAGCATGTGTACTAGGTCCGGGAGAAAAGACCTCGGGCCGAGGAGTGTCAAGGACCAGTAATGTCCTTTACTGAAGCCGACCTGGAGATGGTACAACATCCGCACAACGATACCTTGGTAGTATCCCTCCAGGTAGGGAGTACCAAGTGAAGCGCATCCTAATTGATCAAGGCAGCTCTTGTGACATCATGTATGTCAGATGTTACAAAGAGCTTGGCCTTCACCCAGATGATATGGAGCAATCCAATGGACAAATGGTCGGGTTCAATAGAACGCCAACATGGCCACTGGGAACAGTAAGCTTGGATGTACAGGCTGGCACCAAGAAGATAAAGACAGAATTCACCATAATTGATACACCCTCCCCTTACAACGTTATCCTGGGAAGGCCATGGTTACATGAAATGGGGGTTGTTCCCTCAATATTGCATCAACTATTGCGGTTCCCAATAGAGCATGGGATAGAAGAGGTCAGAGGGGATCAGCTACAGGCAAAGAACTGATCCATGGCAACAATAAAATCCACCTGCAGCATACGAGAACCAGAAGGGGCGGAGATCGAAAATGAAGACGTGGAAGTCTTAGAGGACGTCGGCAAGGAGCCAGCCGAAAAGAGCAGAGAAGCCCTAAAGAAAATCCTCGTCCAACAGGGGGATGAAGAACGCTACTTCCTTCTCAGCTCAGGCTTAGCCGAAGAAGAAGAAAAAGAACTGGACGCGTTCTTGAGAGCAAACATTGAAGTGTTTTCCTAGACACCTTACGAGATGCCTGGCATTAACCCTGAGGTCACTTGCCATAAACTGAACGTAGACAGGTCGGCCAAACCCATAATCCAACGAGCAAGAAGATCAACGTTGATGCATGTCGAGGCAGTGGAAGAAGAAGTAGACAGACTTCTGGTAGCCAGAGCCATTCGAGAGGTAAATTACCCGACATGGCTATCGAACACAGTGGTGGTGAAGAAAAAGAATGGTAAATGAAAGGTCTGCGTGGACTTTACCAGCCTAAACAAGGCCTGTCCCAAAGACAGTTTTTCTTTACCCGAGATTAACCAATTGGTGGATAACACTTCAGGGCATGGAAGGATGAGCTTCTTGGATGCCTACAGAGGGTACCATCAGATAGCTATGTATCCGCCAGATGAGGAGAAAACTGCATTTATCACCCCAAAAGGCTGTATTGCTACAGAGTAATGCCTTTTGGATTGAAAAATGCCAGAGCAACTTACCAGAGATTGGTAACCAAGATGTTCAAACATCTAATTGGTAGAACAGTGGAAGTCTACATCAATGGCATGGTCGTGAAGACCAAAGAACCTGAGGGTCATCTAGCCAACCTAAAAGCAGTCTTTGATATCCTTAAAACATATCGGCTCCGACTCAATACATCGAAGTGCGCTTTTGGAGTAGGATCTGGTAAGTTCTTGGGGTACCTGGTGACCAAAAGGGGCATTGAGGCCAGCCCAGATCAGATCAAAGCCATTCTAGAACTGAAAAGCCCAACATCGGTGAAGCAAGTACAGATGCTAATTGGAAGGGCCACAGTCCTAAATAGGTTCATAAGCAGATGTTCTGACAAATGCAAACCCTTCTTCAGCTTAGTAAAGAAGGCTACAGACTTCTTGTGGACAGAAGAATACAAAGTCGCCCTGGCCGACTTGAAGAAGTATTTAACCACGGCTCCAGTTCTCTCAAATCCACAACCTAGAGAGAAGTTGTTCCTATACTTAGCAGTTTCGGAACATGTGGTAAGCACAGTGGTAATCCGAGAAGAAAAAGGGGAACAAATGGCTGTTTACTATGTAAACAAAACCCTGACTGTTGTAGAAACCAGGTATTTACCCCTAGAGAAGTTAACGCTGGCCTTAGTAATGGCTTCAAAAAAGCTGAACCATTACTTTCAAGCCCACAAAATTGTGGTGCTGACTAAATATCCTTTGAAGTCCCTGTTACAGCAGGGAGATCTGACAGACAGATTAGCCAGGTGGGCAGTAGCTTTGGGCCAGTATGACCTGGAATACAGACCCAGAACAGCAATCAAAGGCCAAGTCTTGGCCGACTTTGTGGCCGAGTTCACTCCAGGAGCCATCGTACCTCGGGCTCCGTTGAGCCGAGGTGTACGATGTACTAGCGAGCAAAAAGGAGCCCAGCCGAAGGAACCAGAACAAAGGAAGGAAGAAAAACTTAGGCCCTACAACATTTACATCGGCGACTCCTTTCGACTGCTTGTTGATGAGAGTTCAAACCGACAAGGAGTAGGAGCAGGAGTAGTACTAGTATCTCCAGATGGACAGATACTAGAACAATCTATTCGTTTGGGGTTCAAAGTCTCAAACAATGAAGCAGAGTATGAAGCACTGATTGCAGGATTGAAACTGGCAGTAGCAGTACAAGCAGATGAGATGATAGTCTTCTGTGACTCTCAACTTATAGTCAACCAGACAACAAGCGAGTTCGCAACCTGAGATGAACGTATGTCGGCATACGCAAAAGAAATAGGCAGATTGGTGGCCTTGTTTCAGAATTGCTGACTACAACAGGTTAGCCGAGATGATAACAGTCACGTCGATGCCCTGGCCAACCTGGCTAGTGCAATACAACCTGGGAAGGCAATGACGATGATGGTCGACTACTTGTCGGGCCCGAGCATCGAACCACTAACCACAGAGCGTGAAGCAATGTGTGTGGACATGGGACCATGCTGGATGGACGCAATAATAACATTCCTGAAAAAAGGAAAATTGCCAGATGATCACAAAGAGGCACACAAGATCATATTGAAATCGGTAAGATTCAGTCTGACAGCAAAGGGACATCTCTACAGAAGATCCTTCACTGGACCCCTTTTGAGGTGTGTACATCCTTCACAAGTTGAAGATTTTTTTGTACAAAATACATGAAGGAATATATGGAAGCCACGCTGGGAGCAGATCACTTGCCCATAGGGCCATCACCCAGGGGTATTGGTGGCCTTACATGCAAAAAGATGCAGAAGCCTAGTCAAGAAGTGTGAAAAGTGCCAAAGGTTTGCACCTCTGATACACCAACCAGCAGCAGACCTAAACCTAGTATCCAGTCATTAGTCATTTGCCCAATGGGGCATGGACCTCGTTGGACAACTACCCCAAGCAACTGGGCAAAGGAAGTACCTGCTGGTAGCAACAGATTACTTCACTAAGTGGATAGAAGCTGAACCCCTTGCCAAGATTCGAGACGTGGATGTGAAGAGCTTTTTATGGAAGAACATCATCGTCAGGTTTGGAATCCCAAGAGCACTAGTTGCAAACAATAGAACACAGTTTGATAGTAAGCTAATCAAGAGCTTCTGTGCAAAGTTCAAAATCAAGAACTATTTTTTCACCCCGAGTTTTCCTCAAAGCAATGGACAAGCAGAAGCATCCAACAAAGTCATCTTAGATGGGATTAAAAAGAGGCTACAAGCAGCAAAGGAAAAATGGGTGGATGAACTGCCAAGTGTACTCTGGGCATATCGGACTACGCCGAGAAGATCAACTAGGGAATCCCCATTTGCCATGGTTTATGGCACAAAAGCAGTTATTCCTCTAGAAGTCGACATCCCAGGAATCAGAACCCAGGGAGTAGAGAATGGGACTAATGATGTATTATTGGCCCGAGATCTGGATCTGCTAGAAGAAAGAAGGGAGAGAGCTGTAATTCAGTTGGCAGTATACCGGCAGCAGCTTGCCAGGGCCTATAAAAAGAAGGTCAACCAAAGAGAGTTTCAAGTTGGTGACTTCGTCTTGAGAAAAGTCGTCGGCAACAAGAAGGATTCCAAAGAGGGCAAGCTTGGCCCAAATTGGAAGGGACCCCATAGAATCATCTCGGTATTGGGCAATAGGGCATATCGGCTTGAAGATAATGAGGGCAAAGAGTTGCCAAGGCCCTGGAATACTTGCAATCTTAAATTTTTTTATCATTAAATTTTCTTGTTCTTTATTTTTAGCCGAAGTAATAAATAAAGTTTTAGCTTGATTTTTTTACACTTTATAAGGTACTTGACGATGTTTCTAGAATACATGCACAATGAGAATCCAAGTGGAACTTAAGTTCACATTAGGGGGCAGAGAGTTGGAAAATGGTTCCTGGAAAAGTAAGATTATGTTTAACACTTGAAATTTGTGAAAATTTACAAGTTGAAGTTAAACTAAGATTATGTTTAAACACTTGTTGAAATTTGTGAAAAATTTACAAGTTGAAGTTAAACCGAGATCATATTTAACACTTGTTGAAATTTGTGAAAAATTTACAAGTAAAGGCCATGGTTGTATTAAAATGAGTACTTATGTACTTGCCGATGTAAACTGTTGGTGGGTATAACCGAGGTATTTCACTCCAAGAAGATTACACAGTTAAGGTGTACATTAAAGATATGCAGAAATATTCTAAGTATGAGAGTCATACAAGACAATAAAAGGAGGACAAAGATACAAGCATTCAGAAGAGAAAGTTGTATTAACATTCAAAAGAAGGCACATCGGCCACATCGAGAGCTTGCATTGTTTTAAAAAAAGAAAAAATACAAGGTACAGAAAGAAGAGAAAAACATAAAACTAAGATTCTTCAGTGCCACTGGCAGGTTGGGTCTAGAGCTCGGAGGACTGCTAAGAAGACATCTTGGTGGCCTTCTCAGCCGCGAGCTCGACGTCTATTTCTTCAAGGGTTTGGTCAAGGCTCTTATCGGCAATAGACGCGTTCGACGTTGCCTTCTCAGGAGTAGCGTCTTTGGGAACCTCCTCACCCTCCTCATCTTGAATCAAGTCCAGGACTTGCTCATTTTGAGTAGGGGACTTGGCCCCAACAGCTTCCTTTGACTTCCTCACCAAAGCTTCCTCCTTAGATTTAGAATCGTCGTCGGATTGGCTTGGAGTTGGGGGGAATGGCAAGGCGAGGACGTCGGTGTTCCTGAAGGGGGAGTCCTTGAGGATTTCAAGCTTTTTCAGTAAAGTCATCCAACTAAGGATGAAACCCTTGTTCCATGCCTGCTTCACCTGTTTCTCGTAATCCGCCGTGATATTGGCCACCCCCTCATTGTATCCCTTCTCATCGGCGGCCTTGAGCTCAGCGTCTTTTGTGGCCAAGGCATCCTGCAGCTATTTCTGGGCCTCGGCTGTCTTTTCCTCGACCTCTTTTTTCTGGGCCTCAAGAACCTTATTTATGGCATCAGCAGCATCTGTCTTTTCCTCGGCCACGTCTTTGGCTTTGACAGAAACCTCGACTTGGTCTGCCAAAGTTTTCATTTTTTATTGCAAGTTTTTATTGGTCTTTTGCAAACTAGTAACCTCCCTAATCTTGTCGGCCAACGCCTTCCTGAGAAGGAGTGGGCGTGCTGGATTGTGTAGACACCCCATTTTTGACCGACCTTAAGACTCAGACGTCATCAATTGAGCACTCGGTGATGGTGCATGTCGTTCTCGTTTAGAGGTTTCGGAGTTTTGGCTGAGAGCGTTGCCTCCGAGCCTCTGAACTCTTTGTGCTTTGACTCGGTTTGCGGACCAAGTCTTGTTTTCCCTTCCCGGAGGGAGAGAGTGGTCTTGTAGACCATCTCTCTGTGGTCGTAGACTACTTTTCGTGGTCGTAGGCCACTTTTCCCGTTTGGAGACTAGTTTTTTTATTTTTGGAGCCTTTGGTCGCGCGCCTTGTCTCGGGACTGCTTAACATTCTCCGTTTAGCGTGGTTTTTGAACCACACCTTGTTGCCTCTGCCTAGAGGAACACTGTGGTCTGGGAGACCACTTTTGTGGTTGTGTGCCACTTTTGATGCTCGTCAGCTAGTTTTCGGGACTTTTGACCGCGTGTTTCGCCTCCCGATTTCTCGTCTTGCATCCGCTTTGGTTTGTTTTTGGTACAAACCTTGCTTTCCCTGTTTGGAAGGTGGTACAAGGGTGGGAGACCAGTATTTCTCCTGGCCGACCACTTTTCCTTTTTCCAACTAATTTTCTTGTCAAATAACTGGCTTTCTTGGTCTTTGGACCATCTTTTCTGGTCGACCACCACACCATCACCTTACATTTAGTGTGTTGACGTGTCCCACCTTGGCCGACCAGTTTTTGCTCTGGTTGACCACCTAAAGTGGTCGGCCGACCACTTTTACTAGTAGGCCGACCACTTCAAGTGGTCGGTTGCTCTTTGGCACCTTTTTGGAGATATTTTAGGACAGTTGGCACAGCTGGAGAGCATTTGAGCCATCCTCCATACACGTGTATGGAGGGATGGCATTCAAGCTTAGCTTCTCCAAGAAGCTTTGGCTTTCCTCTTCTATAAAAGGGAGGTTCCTCCTCCCTCCTCCAGGTTCAGAATTTTGCCCCAAGAGAGTTACATATAGCTTTGTCTCTATATCACTCTTGTTCTTCATTTTTGTGTTCAAAAGTGTAGATTTGTCTTACTTTAACACACAAACACACACTCAAACACCATCATTTTGCTACTGAGGTGCTTAGGGGCTGATTTTGGTGTTCTTGGGTTGCCTTAAGCTTGAAAAACCTGCTGGAGTTGCAGTTATAAAGAGGGTCTTCAAGGGTGAGCTTTTGACCTTTAAATCTCCCTTTCTTGCTTAAGCTTTTAGCCTATCTTTCATGTTGTTTTAAGCTTAGCTCATAACTGATAAAAGTTCTATTTTTGCATGCTTAAAAAGTTTGCTTGAGATCACTTTTGTGTTTGGGGTTATTTACCCCCTCTTAGGCCTTGTTTGGCGTTATTTTTTAGCCTTTTTTGTGAGCTTCGGGACCACCTTGTATTAGCCTTCTCACTACTGAAATACAGGGGGATTTCAATGGTGGGGATGGTGTTTTGAGGTTCTAAGAAGGAGATGGTCTCCTTGTGTCTTCTTTACATACCTTAATATGCCTCATGTTTGAGCACCTTTACTAAGCTTGTGTTAGCTTGTTCTTAGCATGTATTTGTGGTTATTTTTTCGTGGCATACCACTATTTTTGCTTGCTTTGGTCACTCCATACATAGTTAATACACTTGTAGTGTAAATCACACAAACTAGCTTTGTATGCTTTATGAAGCAGCATGTCATTCTAGCTTGTTTTCTTTCCATTTCAGCATGTTTTTGGTGATGTTTTGCCATATCATGACTCTATTTTGGTTTGGTTTGGTTTGGTTGGCCCTTGCATGCTCCATACACTTGTAGTGTAGTTCCATGAAATAGCCTAACATGCATCATGTTGTGACATGTCATTCTAGCATGCTTTTGGCTTAATTTCATGAAACTTTTGTCCATGTTTTAACATGATTTAGCTCTGATTTTGGTTGTTTTGGCCATGCATGACTGGCTTTGTATAGCTATAGTTCAATTTAGCTTGTTAGTTTTGTACACCAAGTCCACTAGCATGCTCTACTTGGTTTATTTGAATAATTTGGCATCACTTGTTATGTAATTTCAGTCCATGTTTCATGGCCATGCACTTGCATTTATCACTCATTCAATGCGTTAGAGGGTTTCTCCTTTTATGTCTTAACATGAACCATTGCGTACACCTTCATGCCATAGCTTGCGAGCTCTAATTTCAGTGTTTATTTGGGGTTATTTTGCCATGATATAACTCTGATTTTTATTGCTGAAGTCATTCCATGCTTGGTCTTAATAAGTGTAGTGTAATCCGCCTTATTTGCCTTGTATGAATCATGCCTTATGCCCTTCATGCTAGCATGTTTTGGCTTCCTTCCATGCATATTTTAGACTCATTTTAACATGTACTAGGACTGTTTTGGGTCGCCTTGGTCACATGCTTCATGTTTTGTATAGTTGTAGTACAAGTGCCCTTGTTTGCTTCAAGCTTTGAGCACCATTGCATGCTTCATTTGTGTTGTGTACATGATTTGGCATCACTTAACATGACATTTCAGCGCTTATAGCATGCTTATGTTCCCACTTCATTCATGCTTTAAATGCTTTTAATGGTTATGCATTATGGCCTTGTTATGGCCTTAGCTTGCATGCCTAGGCCTTTGGGCCCTCATCTCAGCATGTTTAGGTCCTTATTTTGAACTACTTGAGCTATGTCCATGCTTAGTTCATGCATTTGTGCCATGTGTTACATGCCTGCTTTGTGTTGCTCGTTGCTAGCTTACAAGCCTTATGACCCTAGCATGCTTTACTTATGTTGTTTGAATGATTTGGCATCATTTCTTGCTCTAATTTCAATACACATAGTGTTGTTATACTTCCACTTTTGTCACTCATCGAGCACTCTTGACAGTTGTGCTCTTTGGCCCCTTTGATGGCCAATGCATTGTGCATGCATACCTTGCTTTATGTGCCTTCATTTCATCACCAATGACCACTGATTTGGGCATGACTGAGGTCTACCCTTTTTAGTTTAAGTCCATTGAACATGCCATGTATATTGCATTGAGTATGCCACATTGTTCATCGCATTATGTATGCCTTGTACTTTACATTGTGCATGCTTAGTTTACATCATTGCATTGTGCATACTAACTGATATTTGCATTGTGTGTGCATGTCCCTAACATTGCTAATTTGTCCTTGTAGCATTACATTGTGCATGCTAACTGATATTTGCATTGTGTATGCATGTCCCTAACATTGCTAATTTGTCCTTGTAGCATTGCATTGTGCATGCATGCATTAGCATTGGTCGCATGCCATTAGCTTTGTTAAGTTAATCATGTCACATTGCATTGATTATGCCATGTAGTTTATTCGCATTGTGTATGTCATGCTTGCTTGCATTGTGTTTGGAATAAGTGTTAGTCCAAACACGGAAAACGAGGGACGTTTCATACTTAAAGTGATGAAACGTGCTTTAATTCCCGATCGCCGACGCTCTTGATCATACATGATAGAGTTTTAGGCTTTATGTGTTTACTTGTGCATTCATTTTCATATTGAATTATGTAACTTCACCTCTCGGCCATCATGCATTGAAATGCGCGATTGGTGGCCCGAGGGTCGAGAACCACACCCCCTTGAGTTCATCACATGATAGGGAGGGTGGTTGTGCACACATATCTTGCAAATACATTGTCATGCCCTTTCTTGCTTTCTGTTGCAGCAAATTACAGTTCAGCAGCAACAACTAGCCAGCCAGCTAGAAAAAGTAGCTGGCCGACCACTTTTCTGGTTTTTCAACAACCAAAAGTGGTCGACAGGTGTTTCTAGGGACCAAAAGTGGTCGGCCACCCTCCCGCAGGGTTCCCAAGGTGGAGCTTCAGCTTTCTGGAGCTTGGTGCAAGTTTCTGAGAACAAATGAAAACAGAGGCAAATCGAGATATCGCATTGGATTTCCGAACGAGACGACCGAGCATGCATCCAGCCTTCTCTCTCTGAGAACCTCCTGCTTTTATTGCTTTCCTTAGCTACCATGCTTAGATAGCTAGCTTTTGCTTTGGTTTGTACCCTTTAATTAGTTAATGCGTTAGCTATTCAATTCGTTTTGTAATAATTAGTTAACTAGGATTAGTTAATTAATTTGTTGTGTAATAATTAGTTTAATTAGCTTAGATTAGCTAGTTAGCTTCTTATTCGGTGCCTCCTTCGAGAGGGCGCATTGTTGTAACAAATGTGCGTGTGTGTGATGCATGTCTTCCAAACGCCCATTTCTTTCTCCCTTTTACTTAACAGCTTACGATGGTTAGTTTTAGGGCATATTTCATTTAGCATATCTTATGCTTTGCATGCGTGCATCCATTCATCTGTTTTGCATGCACCGGGTCGGCGCATCATACTAACTGCATTGTATTTCAATTCCAATTTGAATACATGTACCAAGTTGCATTTCACATGACACTCTTAGGATAACCGAGTCTATCTTAGTTACATTGTTGCATGTGTTGCATTAGCCATTTTAACATGAATTAGGATCATGCATGATTTCTTACTAGTTCCTTGTTTTGGCTCGGAGTACACTGTGTGTGTTTACGCTTTAGCATACTGCATGTGTGTTAATGTTTCCATATTAGCATGCTTGCCATGAGGCTAACTGCTTATGTGCTATAACTGCTTGAATGCCTGTGGGTGAAGGTTAGATTACTTGAATTGGAACGATTCATTGAAATCTGCATTTTAGCATACTTGCGAATAGCAAACTTCAAACCATTTTCCGAACAAACGGATATGCGATGCTTTGTTCCAAATTAGGCGATCTAGTATATACTTGTGTGTTGTGCGCATCACATAGTAATTCTAGCTAATTAATCAGAATAAGAACACATGTATTTTCAAAAACAAGATATCATGTTTCGTACAAGCCGATTTTTGATCGGGCGAGCGGAGGTGCTCATTAAATGACCTTCCCCAATCGTACCCAAGTTCCTGAGCTGAGACAACTTTGGTGATGATGGACACGTGGATTTAGGCACGAGTCAGGGTTTCCTAAATTTCTCCAAAATAAAATATTTAGGTGGCGACTCTGTATCTGGCAAAGCAGTCCATGTTTGGCACTTCTTTATAAAAATCAGTTTTCCAAAACGATTTGCCAGATTTGGACTCTTTGGTGATTTATCGGTCTTACATCGCACATTGTGAGATTAGATTCAGAACCGTGACATTTGAGTTCGAACTGTGGTAAGCCCAAAATGAACGAGACGGGATTCCTCCCGGGGCGTTCGGGGCGCGTCCACAGATTGCCTGAAGAAAATGAACAGTGCAGAAGTTATTAGAAAATTTTCTAAATATAAAAAAGAAAGAGAGATACCAAGTGTGAAGACTTACTTGAACAGTATGTTGGAGCATCAGTGCAAAGTTTTCATACTCGCTTATCTCGGCGTTTCGGTCGAGATCTCCAGGAAGGAGCAAAGCTATGCTAAGGGCAAGACCAACGTTAACGTCATCGACACTATCACCAGCTCTGACCGGCCTCTCCTCTAGTGTGATTTGGGAGGCCCAAGGGGAGTCAGACTTCATGAAGCCCGAAGTTGTTGCAGATTCAGACCTCAGCCTTTTTGACCAAGTGGATTGAGATGGTTGGGCCTCGGCGGGCCTCTTTTCGGTAGCAGAATAGGACTTATCACTCTCAGCCAATTTTGAAATTGACAAGGTGTCCTCAGTATCAATCTGAGTCACCGTTGCCTTTGGCTGAGCCTTCTTTATTCTTTTTGGCTTTAACTTTGGTGGAGATTGAGACTGCGCTGGTTGGGCGTCTACAGTGGATGGAATGTTGGCCAAGAGGTCTTTAGCAACTGCTTTCTGGCGGCCCATTTCAGCAGCAAAAATAGTTTGTTGTCGTTGTCGGCGTTGGGATGGTGGGATCAGCTGTGGAGCCGAGGTAGATGGTTATTCTGTTGGACCTGAGGTTGACCCTTGATCTGGCCAAGATGATGAGTCTGTTAGAGGAGTTGTGGCAGAAGGGAGAGAATGGCTTTTTTTCCTCTTTAGGACGTCGGGAAGTACCGATTTATTAGTCGGGATGAAATTGAGTACCAAAGGGGCTCTGCGCTCGTGGACTGGAAAATCCAAAAGCTTCTTCAAACACGTGCTGGGAAAAAAGGACTTTCGGAAGCCTTTTTCTAGTTGGGGAAGAGCTACAAGAAAAACAGACATTAGAACAAACGAAGTATGGAAGACTTTAAAAACAAAGTAAGTATAAATACTGAGCTCTTACCATTACCCTCTACAAAAACTGTTCGAGGAAGAGGGTAGAGGTGGAGGTCCTCATCTGGAGTGAACTCCCAGTTCCCCGAGATAATGAAGTAACCATCCCCGGCTCCCTTGTTGGAGTCTGGGAGGTCAGCAACGATTTTATACTCTGTGGACCTCGGCTTGAGGTAGTAAATATAGCCTTTCTTGTTTTTTAAACCACACATGGTGTAGCAGTATTGGATGTCGGCTAAGGTAACCCTAGCATTTTCTTGTTTGGCTAAGGCTATTATACCATTTATGACTCGGTAAGAGTTGATGGTAAGCTGTATTGGGTTCAGTTTATAGTAGTGAATTATCTCACGGAAGAGTCGAATGGGAGCCTAAGTCCGCACTCAATGAAAGTTACAACGGGGAAGGGCATAGAATCAGTTATGGGCATGATGGAGTCATCCTCCCTAGCCAACCTTAAATGAACATCGGCCAGGACGTCAAACTCCCATCTAAAGTGTTCTAACTTGGTCAGGTTGTCTACCCTATGCTTCCACATACCTATAACGTCGGCTTAACTCAAAGTAGTTGGATTTCAGAAGGAAGGTGTTTT
This sequence comes from Camellia sinensis, assembly GCF_055761805.1. Taxonomy (NCBI): domain Eukaryota; kingdom Viridiplantae; phylum Streptophyta; class Magnoliopsida; order Ericales; family Theaceae; genus Camellia; species Camellia sinensis. Next base: position 51,413,105 of record NC_138970.1, read on the forward strand.
GAAAGGGTTATAGTGACCTCGGCAAAAAACTAAAAGTGAGCTGGGGTAAGAATTTTGGGGATCGTTTAAGTTCTTCTTAGAATTTGTGGGTTCTATAAACAAATCTCAAACCTAGATCTATGGAAATGAAGAATGGAGGCAAGAATCTGGAAAAAACACAGCAAAACATAAACAAAAGCAATGATTCAGAATCAAGAATATGGGTGAATCATCAAAAACACTGTGACAGAGTGTGTGCAAGGGTGCAAGGCCAAGAACAGTGGCAGAATGAACAAGTATGTGGGTATTATGTGTATATCAAAAGAACGGTTCAGAATACACGATTGGATTCAAAAAGACAAATTTGAAGCAACATTGCAATTATAGTATACAGATATAACAGTTTGAGGAAGAATAAAAATCGAAACGAAGGAACAGTAACTTACAAGGAAAAATTAGAGTTGCCGAGATCAGACGGTGGCAGCAACCGGAAAAGTACAGCAAAAATCCTCGCCGGAGGGGAGTGAACAGAAGTAATTGCAGAAAGTTTCGCAAGAGCGATAATGGCGGACTTGGGAGAAAAAGTTAGAGAGAGGAAAAGCTTCAGAAACGATAGTATAAAGTAAAGGGACGGAAAGAAGAAATGAAGTTTTGTCTAAATTCAAAATGGCAACAAAGAGGCAATTAATGTGTCTAAAACGACGTATATGTCAGACGGCGCACGCAAGAAAAATTAGACTTACAGGCAAATATTGAGTACGATCCATGAGGGGAAGACGCGTGGCAGAAACGGTTGATTTATTTTGCGTGACAGCTCATACGCGTGATAAAACTCTTGGAGTTCTTGGTTTAAATGAAGTAATGACCTCGACTAATAGGAAGATCTCAGCTAAATAACTCAAGTGAACTAGGTTATGGGTTCTAAAAGCTTTGATGAGGCAGACTACAAGGCCTGGTTATGTGAAGCCGATGTATTGGATGATACAACAGGATCGCCGACATTTCACAACATAGGTTCCATCACCTCAGGATGTCGAGATAATAGAACCTAGGGGGCAGTTGTGGGGAAATATTTTCTGAGTACCAACATGTGGCCAAGGTGACGCCGACGTGTCAGGCGGGGTGCCACGTGTCAGGCGGGGTGCCACGTGTCAGGCGGGGTGCCACGTGTCCTGGTCGTGACGCCGTGGTTATCTCGGCTAGGCCGAGGTTATCTCCGAAGATATCGGAGTCCGGGATAAGCGGATAAGGGGACGAGAGTCCTAGAATGAGAAATGACTTCAGTCTGGATAAGGATAAAGCTCTTGGAGAGTTTATCTTTATCTATTAAAGAGTCCAAGCTAAGCACTGGGCAGGAGTCCATTGAAGCTAGGCTTCTATTTGGACTAGGACAGTGTTGGCTATAAAAGAAAGGCACCCCCATGGATCTAAGGTACGTAATTTATATTCAGAACAGTGAGCTAAGCACTATTGATTATCTTTTAGAGATATTTGATTACTGACTTAATCGTCAGAGTGCCCCCGGGTGGACGAACCACCGCCAGAATCTCTTCTTTCTGTTACAGGTTAAACAGGAGCCATCTATTCTGCCAGTACTCTCCAGCTGAATACTGAGTTGGCAGTGTGGTCAAAAAATCACTCACACAGATATATCATTGTGGAATGCTACAATGTTGGATTAGGTAAAAAGGATCATGGCGAGGATGGCTTTAAATTGTTCATAAGATTGAAAAGTTTTCCTATGGATGAAGCTACATTTACTAGAGTGCTAACAATATGTTCAAGCTTTCCAACCTTGAATCTTGGGAAACTGACTCAAGCACAAATCATTAAAATGGGTTTTAATTCTTTTAATGCAGTTTGTAATGCAATGGTTACTATGTATGCTAGATGTGGAAACATGAATTTTGCCTTGATAGAATTCTCTTTCATGCCCAGTCATGATGTCAGGATGTGGAATTCTATAATATGTGGTTGGCGAGATTGCGAGGAAAAAGGTAATGGAGTTAGAGCCTTTTAATTTCGGTGTCTATACGGGTTCAAATGAAATTTTCATTTTAATAGGTCGTCCGGCAAGCCGAGCGGAAGGTCGACCATCTAGTGTAAATTTTTACAAAATTTTGCCTTGAGTTATTCATCCAAGAGGACATCCGGAGGGATATCTGATAGTGAAAATACAACGGCTATGAACAGTGATTTGATGAAAAGCACAAAGCATCCTCTGTTTGATGAAACGTTTGTTATTTTCTCAATTTGATACAGGTTTTGTAAAACCATTGGAACACAAAAAATGTACTTTTTCACCAAATTTGAATTTGATGATGGATTTGGTGCAGCGTTGGAGATGGCCTTAGTGGGACAATCAAAATTTTATTATAGATCCATAAAATGTTTATATTTTTAATTATTAATATTTATAAAATTTATTATTTATTTATAATTATTTTTTAAAATTACTTCTTAATTGAAATTTTCTCAAGAATTAAAGTGGATATACGTATGAGATATTCTATAATACACCCTCTCTTTTGGTGTATGTACCATATGCCTCAACTATGACATTTGTAATATTTAATTATGATTTGCTGTGATATTAGTTAAGAGCAATGATTCATAGCCCCTTAAAAGTCCCATCCCCACACACACGTGGGGGTTGGGGATTGGGAGATCAGAAGAAAAAAAAAAAAAAGTTAGCCAATCAAATGCAAAGGGAGTGAAGGGGGTGACCCCCAAATAGGGTCTCAACCTTTATTGATTAGTTAAACCATCTCCAACCGTGTATTAAATTCATCATCAAATTTGAATTTGATGAAAAATGAGTCTCTTTTCAGTTCCAATGGTTTCATCAAACCGGTATCAAATCGAGAATATCAAAAATGTTTCACCAAATAGAAGACATTTTTCAGTATTTCATTGTTTGGTGTTGTTGATTTTACAGAACCGGACGTCCCTCCGGATGTCACCCAGTCATCCGCTTAGTGCCAAAAAACCGACATCGAAGCATATTCAAAGTGAGGAAAGATTACTCTTGCTGATCAATCGACCAAACTTCCGCTCGGTCGTCCTTTCGCTCGACCGACGTGTTGATGATAGCCAAAAATGGTCCATTGGAATGCTAGATATCAAATGGAGTTTTTACTCAAATTTGGTGAAATAAAATGATACACTGTTGGAGATGCTCTTATAAATTGGTTCATGACTTGGTTATACACAGTATGGTGTAATATCATTTTAATTATAATCTAAAAAATCTTTAGTTATACATTGTGCGGTGTCTAGTTATGACTCTTTTTTTTTTTTAGTTAAGACCCTAAAAAATTCAATTATGACATTTGTAGTAATTAATCTCACAAATATCATAATTTGCATATGGTATATACTTTTTTTTAGGTATACATCTCTTTTGCTTAAAATGCGAATTATGACTCTCTTCTCCTCTTCTTTTTTTTGCGCTTAAAATACGAATTACATTTTGTGATTATCTTGCTTGGGATGATCTAAATAAATATATTTTTTAATTTTTATAAAAAAATGTGTAGAAAAGTAGAAATGTGATATGATCTAAAAAAGATAAAAAAGTGTGCTTATATAGCACGTCCCAAATTCAATTAATAATTTATATAATTTTATTATTTTATAAAAGTGTAATTAAAATTTTTATTTTTTTATTAATTTTGTTAAATTTATAAATTTTAACAAAAAATATTATAATTTTTAAAATTATAGTAAAAAATAATGCGTATTTTAAACCAATTTTGAGAGGCTGGTTTTATGCATGAATAGTAATTTCGAAGTAAGAAAGCGGTGACTCGTGAGGAGGGTAATGGGTAGGTAGCTTTTAGCCTTAGGCTTAGGCTTAGGCTTAGGCATAGACATGGAATGAGGATCACCATGGGCATTGCAACGTGTGGGATCACCATGAGTGAACTGAACTGAAGTGAAGTTAAACCACAAAACAATCTCAATCTCAGTGGTCAGGTGGGTCCCTCGTTCTCTTCCCTCCTCCGTGCGATTAAAAAAATTATGGTGAATTACAGATAAGTTATAATAAATAATGTTATATGTATTAATGATATGACATAATTTAAGAAATTTTTGATATTTATAATGTGATTAATGAGTAGTGTTAATAATAATGTCATAATTAGTGTTGATATACTAGTTGATATACTAATTGGTACATATTATATTATTCTATAATTAATAAACTTATATTCCATTAAATTATAATTAAGATTTTTTTGACTTTTAAATCTCATTAAATTTTTAATAATCAAACTTATCTTTTAAATAATGATTATTTATCATTTATTATTATCTATAAAGGAACATGATGATTTAATTATTTTGATTTTCAAAATTTTAAAACATCAACTTTCAAATTGAATTTTTTTTTTTTAAAAAAAAAAAACTAGGAGGATTTGGTTAAAACCCTCTCATAATAAAATTTTAATGTATTAAGGACAAGCAAAAAAAAAATCTTGAAAAATCTAACAAATATCACTACTATCAAAATATTAAATTTTAAAGTAATATAACTTTTGATGTAAATGTCAGTTTTTAATAAAATTAATATTTTTAGAATTCTCTCATCAAGATCTATCAAATAAAATCTTTGTTAACTATGAATTTTTTTTTTAAAAAAAATTATTACCATTGAAATTAATGTAAATAGTAACAGTAACATACTATTCTGTCTCACAGTAATATGTTACTCTATTTGACAATAACATGTTACTCTGTTTGACATTAATATGTTACTCTAGCAATATTGTTTAAGAAAGAAAAAAATATATATTGTACTTTATTCTTATTCAATTATGTGTTTTCTCCTTAGGAGATTTATGAAGAAAAATAAATTGACAGTCCTTTTCACCAAACAATGGTCCAATGGTGGGGTTTTGACTAAATTTTCAAAAAAACTATGTGCAAAAAAAAATTGAAAAAATTGAAAATTTTGAATTTTTTTGTACAAAATTGAAAATTTTATATCTATAAAGGAGCATGACAATGGAATATTGATATGCAAAACTGGAAAAAAAAATTAAAATACAAAAAACTAATAACGTTCTCAATTTTAAAATTAGAAAAAACTAATAATATTATCGATTTTATTGGATAGTTGAATCAAACCAATAAGTAGAAGAGTAAAAACGTTTAATCTCATATTCTGTTTTTTTCATCAGTTAGTGAAACAATTGTCAAGAACATTACTTTGTAAAATTGATAATGTTCTTAGTTTTAAAAATTAGAAAAACTAATAATATTTTCAATTTTATCAAATAGGACTTATTGGTTCAAAACTCTTAGATATGTACTGAGCTGCTACAACATTTGTAAATATGACTTTTAGATAATTAATTCAAAAATTATTTGGTGATCTTGGGTTTGGATCGCTACATGACGATGGTCCTCATCAATCACAATTTTTCATTTTTTTTATATTTTTCAATTACCTAATATAAAATTATAAATTTCACCTTCTTTACTAATCACAACATATTTAGTGGTACCTCAAAACCAACCAATAACTTCTCATATAATTAGGATTTTTGTTTTTTTTTTAAAAATGCTAAACAGATATATTAAAATTTCTATCAAAACTACTTGTGAGAAATGTAAATTTTTAATAATTTTTTTTATATCTCTAACATTGCTTAATTTTGGAGAGCAAAGCTACTATCAATTTACTAAGAAATCCCCCCATGCGTTTTTTCTTCTTTTTGTTTTTTAACACAAGATTTATAAATTCAAAAAGGTAGAGCTATTGCATCACAGTTCTGTAAAGAAATAGGGTAAATTACACTTACTTTCTCTGAGATTTCTGATAAATATAGAGACTTTTTTTATAATTTTAATAATTATAGTAATATTTTTTACTTTATCTGACAATGTCAAGATTTTCTCATTTTTTGACTCTCATTTACACACTTCACAGAACCTACTGATGTTATCAAAGCTAATCAATAAAATGTCCATAATACCCTCTAGTGTCCTCAATCCATTTATATATATCAATGTCAAATGTTAGTTGGCCGTCCACCCAGACGTCTGAAGCAATGTTTTTTTTTTTCTTCTTCTTTTTTTAGCAATTACAACCTTTTATTTAAAAACACAATAATAGGTAGGTTGCTCACAACTATTAAAATTTGTCTTAAAATTTATTATTATTTATTTATTTTATAGTATTATTCTAATCAAAATTTCAGTTTACAATGAGATGAACACTAGATGTATAACCAATTATTTAGCCAAATAATAGTAAAGAAATATGTTTGGTTCTCTTTTAAAATTACAATTCTAATTAAAAAAAATTCAAAAATCTTTTCAAAACACATAATCAAATACACAACTCAAAGTTACTCAAAATTTAATTCAAAAATTATTTCAAAATTCATAATCAAACACACAACTCAAAACTCAATTTAAAACTCTTTTCAAAACTCAAAACCAAACTTTTTTCAAAACTCTATTTTAAAAGAAAAAATTCAGAAAAATATTTTTTTAATTTTATTTTTTAGAATTATTTTTAGAATCATTATTTGAGTGAAGAGTCGTATTTTGAGTTATGAGCTTTGAAAAGAGAAAATTTGTTTGGTTATAAGTTTTGAAAAGAGTTTTTGAGTTGTATTTTGAAATTTTTTGGACTTATTTTTTTAGGATAAATATTTTATATTTTAAATATTTATTTATTTATTTATTTTAATGTGCACTATATTTCATACATTTATGTGCTGTATTTTTTAAAATATTTTAAACATTAAAAATTTTAAAAAATTGTCTTTTATTTTAAATATTTTATTTTTTTTGTTATGTGTTTGGTTATGAGGTTTGAAAATAATTTTTGAATTGATTTTTGAGTTATGTGTTTCGTTACAATTTGAGTGTGGAGTTGTGTTTTGAGGGTAATAAGTGTAATAAATCCTAAAAAATAATTCATAATTTAATTACTATATAACGTAAACATAGGGGATGAGGGTATTACTGTCTTTTTGTGCTCAAAATGAATGGTAGTATATGAAAGGAACATCATCTGCTCTAATTTGATAGAATAAGAAAATCTAGACAATGTCAATTAAAATAAGAGTGATTTATATAATTATTTAATTATAGACGATGTTCCTAAATTTGTCAAAAACTTCAAAGGAGGTAAGTGTAATTTACCCTAACAAATAAGAAGAGAGGGAGGACAAGCAACCCAACTTTCAGGAGGAGCAACCTAGCATGAGCATTAGCTACCCAATGAACTATCCTAGTATTCCTTCTTCTGGTCTAACCAAACTTCCAGTGTCCTAATGACAACAATGATCCATACTACCCCCATCAAATTTAACTCAAATTTGAATTTGATTTAAATTTGAAAAAAATCGTGGGTTGTAGAGCCATCACAAATTCCGTCAAATTAGTATATATATTAAATTAAAAAAAAAAATTCTTCAAGAACAATTAATCTTCTGTCTTACAATACAATACATAATTTATAATTGTAGACCTGTAAATTGTAATGACAAATTTTAAGTATACTCATGTGTAGGGCAGTCTCAGAATATTTATATAGATGGACAATATATACACTAAAAAAATTTATAAAAAGAAAGTATGAATTATAATAATAATTTTTACAGTATAAAAGTGAATAAGAAAAAAAATATATGTGAATAGCATGTTTTTTGTACTCACATTTACAAAAGATAGCAATTATAAAACAATATATATACATTAAAGTGATGCATCTTAAGTTATTGTGTTCGATATTCTTTCGTGTCACTAAAAAGAGTTATGGGAGAGGTTTCAAATAAATTATCAAATTTTTTACTAAATCTCTTACATAGGTGTGTGATCAACAGATGTGATTTGTGTGGGTCTCACACCTATGTGAGAGGTTTAGTTCAAAAATTAATAATTCATTTGAGATCTATAATATTTTTTCACTAAAAATATTTATGATAAAATCGATATTAAAATCTGGTACCATATCCTTTCTTGATGAAGGCAAACAAGTAATTACCTTATATCTTCTTCTATTATTTATATATAAGGACATGTAATTAATCCTTTTTGGATGAATGCAATTTCATGACATCTTCTTCTATTGGGGTGTTTTGGGAAATTGGTAAAAAATTGATTTTTGACTTTTTATCAAGTTTTTTTGGCTTTTTTAGAGGTGATTTGGGAAGTTAGTAAAAAAATTGGCTTTTTTGATTTTTGGTTTAATATTTATTTATGACATCAAATCAAAATAAAATGACCAACATACCCTTGCCAAACTTTGAAATTTTAAGTAATTTGTTAACATGGAGGGTATTTAGGTAATTTCACAATGTAGCTTTTTTGTCACTTCCCAAATGCAAGTCCCGGCGTTTTCGGCTGATGGCATTTTTCTTCACAAGCCAAAAACGTGGCGTTTTTAGTGTCTTCCCAAAATGGCACATTATTTATAGATAAGGACTTGTAATTAATCATTTCTCCATGAATGCAATCAAGTAACTAGTTGATATCTTCTTTTATTATTTACAGAAAGACTTGTAATTAACATTACTTATAAATAAATAAAAAAAATTATTATATTTTGATTCCATATTTCATAGATATAGACGGACAGCTACTTTTAAACTTTTTTTTAAAATCTAAAGAGAATGATTTCTTAAAATTTACAAAAGAAAAAAAAAATAGAGATGACGAGCTTTTATAATTTGTAATTTATTATAAATAATAATATTATAATAAGGGTGAATTATACTAACAGTACCTATAATTCGAGAGTTGTGTCATTTTAGTCCTTGACTTTTCAATTGTGACACAGTTGACCATGAATCTTGTTTCAAATAAGGACAATTGAAAACATTATTGCTTAATTTCAAGAGCAAAATCATCAATTTGATAAAATATAAACTAATTTAAAAATATATGTCAAAAAAATATTTTTGAATTTTTAAAAATTATTCTACCCACTAAAATAAAATTATGTAAAATTAATAAATGTTTTAGACATTTAATTTTTTTACCAAATTAATTTTTATTATGTGTTGGGATGACTATCATGTAATGGGGAATTGTTTTTGTATTCAATAAATTATGTTTTATTTTTTCAACACTCAAATATGGTGACAATTTTGATATCATTTTTTTTTTTTTTTTGTTACAGAAAAATTCTATCACTCTCTCGTAGGTTCTAAGCAACGCCCATTGCAAAAATCACGAAGGTGTCCTGTTGTCCATTTCGAATAAGGAGACTATAACCTAGAAACTTGTCCCGACCTCCCAAGACAAACTCTACTTAAGTCAGGACTCACGTAGCGGGAGAACATTGGGCCCACACCAAGTGTTGTGGTAGGAACAACTTAAGATCAACCTCCTAACCAATTGCGCTACGCCCAGGAGATTGGTCCAAGAGGTTTGAAACTTGAGACCTGGGGTCTTAACCCCCAAGCCTTTACTAAGTTGCCAAACACCCTTGGGTTAATTTTGATATTATTATTAAACCAATCCATTAAATTAAAAAATTCAAAACAAAGAACATTTCATATATTAAATATACCGATCATACATTAAAATCCTAACAACCATTCATTACATATTCATCATCCAAACACATAATAAAAATTAATTTGGTAAAATAAATAAATAAATAAATAAATGTCTAAAAGATTTATTAATTGTACATAATTTTATTTTTGAAGGGTAGAAATAATTTTTAAAAATTCAAAAATATTTTTTTGACATTTATTTTTGTCGAATTAGTTTATATTTTATCAAATTGACGATTTTACCCTTGAAATTAAGTAAGGGTACCTTCAATTGTCCTTTATTAGAACAATATTTAAAATTTAAGGTCAAATCTGTCATAATTGAAAAGTTAGTAACCAAAATAACACAAGTCTCACATTATAGAAACTGTTAGTGTAATTCACTCTTAAGCCCCGTTTGTTTTCAGATGTAGAATTGAGAGGATTCAGTGAGGGGATTATTAGTGAGGGTCTCGTTTGTTTTCAGATGTAGAGTGGAGGGGATTCATAGTGAGGGAATTGTTAGTGAGGAGATTAATAGTGAAGGATTAAGTAAAATTGTTTTTGTTTTTATGATAGTTGTTGGTATAGGAATTATTAAATTATTTTTATATAAAATAAATAAAAAATAATAAAAAATACAAAAAATATTAAACATTAATGTTCCAAAAAAAAATGCCCAACATGTAAAAAATAAAAAAATAAAAAATTTTCAGAAAAAAATAAAACAAATAAAATAATGATTTTTACTTAACAAAAAATATAAAAAAATTAAACATTAATGTTCCAAAAAAAAATGCCCAACATGTAAAAAATAAAAATAAAATAGTCCAATGGACTAAAATTCTAATACCACATTCACCTTCTCCATCCCAATCCCTCTTCCAAGGCATATCATAATACCAAGGCCCTATTTGTTTAGGGTTATAGGGAGGGAATTGGGATTGATAGTGAGGTGGGACCCACTATATGGGATGTTTGTTTTGAGAGATGAAAAATTTTGATGGCTAAAATTTGTGTGGCTCGAATGGCTCGAATGTGTCAAAACGATATCGTTTTACATTCAAAATGACGTCATTTTAAGTGTTTCGAGCCATTTGAGTAAAGAATTTTCAAGCCACCTATCATTGTTGTTGAGAGATAGGGAGGAGATTCATAATCCCTTGGTATCAAGATAAGCCTTCGAAGGGGGATGGAGGAGGTGTATATGATACTAGAAAAACAGTCTCAAGGATTAAAATTTTTTTATTTTTTACATGTTGGACATTTTTTTTTTAACATTAATTTTAATTTTTTGTATTTTTTGTTAAGTAAAAATCATTGTTTTATTTGTTTTATTTTTTTCTGTAATTTTTTTTAAAAAAAATTATATTTTTGTATATGTTGGACATTTTTTTTTTGAACATTAATGTTTAATGTTTTTGTATTTTTTTTATTTGTTTTATTATTTTATATTTATTTTATATAAAAATAATTTAACAATTCCTACACTAACAACTATTGTCAAAACAAACACAATTTTACTTAATCCCCTCACTAACAATCCCCTTACTATTAATCTCCTCACTATGAATCTTTTAAATTCTATCTCTAAAAACAAACAGGACCTAAGGAATTAGGAGTCCTCTCTCCATGTCCCAAAACAAACATGACAAATAGTGGGTCACACCTCACTATCAATCTCAATCCCCTCCTTTATAACCCTAAACAAATAGGGCCTTATAATAAATGGTATTTTTTAAGAAAAATAATTAATCTCTCTCATTTTATCTTCTTAATTTCATCACAATTATGTGCCGTTTTGACAACTTGTCAAAAAAGTTACGTTTTGCAGCTCTTTTCAAAAAAGTTAAAATGGCTTTTTACCATTAAGCCTCCGTTTGGGAAGTGGGTTGACTTTTTGGCTTTTTGACTTTTTTGGTTATTTTAGCCTGGGCTAAAAAGCTTGGTTTGGGAAGGGCTTTTTGGCTTTTTTGACTTTTTTTGTGAGAGAAGAGTGTAATGATTATGGGTTGGATGTGATGTTTTGTTTGTTATGGCTAAAATAGCCTATTTTGTTTTTTGTGGCTAAAATAGCTAAAAAAGCCCAACCAACTTCTTCCCAAACGGTGCCTAAAACCATTTGGGGGAGGTAAGAAAAAGTTGTGAAATTATAACTATACTTTTCATGGATCAAAATAAGCTATATAGGTGAAATTGTAATTTTTGAATTAGGTGGGATATTTTAGTCATTTTATTGTGATATAATATCATAAATAAATATTAATCAAAAAAATCAGAAATTATTTTTTATCAACTTCTCAAATTACTTTTTAAAAAAATAAAAAAAAAATGATAAAAAATTAAAAATTAATCTTTTACTATTTTGTCAAAATACCCATGTGTAGAATGAGGATAACTAAAAATAAAATACCGTTTCCCATAGTTTTTGGCCACGTCACATAGGATCGCCTAGAGGTCATCATTGCTCATGTGAATAATATATATATATATATGTGCTGCATATATAAGCTGTGAACAACACGTATTCCGTAGTAGAGAGTAGACATGAAGGCACTCATTTGCAAATTATGCCTACATATCTGGTACGGAACCCTCAAGTTTGCAAATGAACAAAAACGAAAAATTATTTCATCCCGCTGATAGTATTGTCACAAATTAATTTAATGTTGAATCACTTTGATTGATTTGTGACGTTACCATGTCAAATGTTTTAAGACAATCAATAATTGATCGAACAAAACACACATGTATGTAACGCCAAGTTTTAAAACAATGGATTATTTTAAAAAAATGGTTAAAGGCCTTGTTCAGTATATATTATTTTATTTAAGTTATAATTATTTTATTTGGATTATATTATATATTTGTCACATCACTTTAAATTTAACTCATATTTTAAATTTTTCGTAAAAATTCAAAAAGTCAACTAATCTAACACTTTTCAAACAATCCTTAAAAGTTATTTTTTAGTTAAAAATGTTACATGTCTCAGATTTTTTATCAAATAAATAACCAAATATCTTACGTGGATGTGAACCCCACACTCATGTGAGATATTTAATTATTTATTTAGTAAAAAAATTGGCATCTTTATCATTACTCTTTTCAGTTTTAAACTCATTTTGAGTCACATTATTTCTCATATTTTTTACACATTTTTTAAAAAAAAGTCAAAAAAAAATTTAAAAAATTAATTTTAAACCATTTTCACAAAACAACCCAATATATATATATATATATATTAGAGTTAGTTAACAAATAATAATTTGTTTAATTTATTTTTAATTATTTTTAACTTTTAATGACCTTTTAGACTAATTAAAGTGGAATTTTTTATATAAAATAAATTTATCAAATAAATTAAAATTTATGAATTGTATCAAAATGAGTTTTTTTTTTTTTTTTAAGCCAAGGTGATGTTTGATAAAATTGAAAGCTGAAAATTATGTACTGAAAAAATATTTAATAAAAATTAAGTGTTAAATTAAAATAAATTATTTGATATGTATAAGATTAAATTTAAAATTTATTATTTTAATTTGTAATTTTTTGTTTTTATATTGTAACTGTGACGTCAATGGCAATGATGGTGAAGATAAATAGATAATGGTTGTGAAGATGGTGAAAGGGTAATGTAGTATAATAATGATGGTGGTGATTGTGGTAGTAGTTATGGCAATGGTGGTGGAGAGGTAATCGCAATGACAATAGTGACTGTGATGGTCATAGTGTGATTAGGGGTGAGCATGGTCCGGATTGGACCGGATTGGGGGTAAAACTAGGACCAATCCGTTATTTACGGTTCTTGAAAAATTGGAATCAATCCAATCCGTTTAAATCATGGAACCAATCCGAACCAATCCATTTAAACACGGATTGGATCGGTTTAGGACCACGGATTCACATAATTAAATAACAAAAATATATATATATAACACTTTAATTTCATAAAAATATAAACATAGCGCTATATTAGTTCCACAATAGCAACATGTCTTTCTATAATAGCGACATACTGTTCTAGAATTTAAACAATCATAAGAAAATTGGTTTTACCATAAGTATTTAAACCATTACAAATTAAAACTAAAAACTAACAAACAAAAGTTATAAAAGAAGATATTATGCGGGTTTAAGTTTGAGTTTAGGTTTTATATGGAATAAGAGAAGATACTATGGGGAGGATGTATAATAAAAATATAGACTATTTGTATACGGTTCGGATCGGTTTCAATCCGGAACCGTGAGGTTCAATCCGGAACCAATCCGTGGACTACGGATTTTTAATTGTTCAATCCGGAACCGAACCACGGATTCAAAAAACCAATCCAAACCTATCGGATTGGACTGGACTGGATCGGATTACGGATTTCACGGATTTCTTGCTCAGCCCTAAGTGTGATGATATTAATAGTGAAATGATGGTAGTGCCTATGTAATGATGGTACTAGTGATTTGTGATACCGATAATGGTGGTAGAGGAGTGGTGGCAATAGTTGTGGTGTGATAGTTGCGATGGTGGGGATAGGGCTATGGTAAGTAGTTGCGGTGGTGCTGGAACTAATTATAGCAGTGGCATAGTGGTAGTGGTAAGAGTGGTGATAGTAGTAATAGTAGCAGTGGTAGGAGTAGAGGTGATGGTATTGTGCCGATGGAAGTGGTAAGAGTAATGGTGGTGATAGCAGTCGTGACAAGATTGTAACAATGAATGTTGACACGTAGACATAAGCATTTATAAATTTGATTAAAATTATGTAAGTTTCTTATCATTTAATTTTTAGTATAAATTTTAACGGTTAATTTTTAAGTGATACTAAATTTGATTATGGAACGGATTTAATTAATTTTCATTTATTATATTCAATTTTAAGTACTCAATTAAATTATCAAAGACCACCTTTAAAATTACATTTTTTAGAGTTCTATTGAATATAATTTCCCATTGCGATGATCCAAGTCTCTTGTTGGATCCTCAAAATCACTTGAAAAAACAATAATTACTTGAAAATCAATCCCAAACAAGATTTTAGACATACATGCAGGCATATAAATATTTTTGAGCTATTAATTATCAATCAATCTTCTTTTTAGAACATTATTAAATTTAAAAAGTGAATCTGATTTTTTGGGTCTAGATAAGATAAAAGTTTATATCTTTTTTATAAAAAAAATAATAACACATTTTTTACCCCAAAAAAAATGTCAGATTTTAACAAAATTTTCTTAATTGATTTCTACACTTTCTGTTTAGAAGAAAAAGATTTGTGGTATCGTTTTGAGGACGCATTTATAACTCTTGTTTTTTTTTTGAAATATTAATATATACTAATTAATCCAATATATAAGCAATCCTTTCCATTTTATTTTTCCAAATAATTCAATATTGTGTTTTCATCTAGAAATAATAAAAATAATAATAACAATAATTTGTACAAAGTAAAAACAAACTTATTAATATTATTATTACAATCTCATCTTGTCACATGACTTCTCTCTATAAATATAACAAGGGTAAATTACAAATCAACAATACTACAAATTTAGATTTGCCTGTCCAAAAATTACTTAGAATTATTATTTTATGATTCATATTTATTCTACACATGAACCCCACACTATACAAATTTAATTTTTGTTACACAATCACCCATCCAGAAAAATCTAGGTAATCTTGTTTGGATTCCAACCTTTTTCATTGCAATTTACAAATACACCCCTATATTTGCTTAAAACAAAAATTATTTCTTATAGTTTTGAAAATTACATTTCGTCCCTTGAAATTTCAATTTCATAACAAATGGTCTATTTTATCAATAAAATATTAAATCAATTAATAATTTTTAATGATGTCAGAAATATATTTCAATTAATAATTCAATTAATTTTATTATATAGAAGAGCAATTAAAACTTTTTTTTTAATTAATTCTGTTAAATAAAAATTCTTATAAAAAATATTTATAATTTTTCAAATTATAAAAAACAATTCACATTTTAAATAAATCTCATAGGGTCTATTTGTAATGTATCCTTATAAGAAGCATGCACAAGCATCACTGTCCATTCATAATATATCACATATTACATAATTTATATATTCTAATCCCAAACAACAGTTACTTAAATCTTTTTTGGATTTTTAATTTAACGTCTTTAATATTAAAATTTTATAAGATAAAAGATATGTAACATTTTTATAATAATTGGAATACATTAATATTTTTATAGAGAAATTTTTGTTCTTCAAAAAAAAATTTCACAAAAAAATTTATCTGTAATAAATTGAAATTTCTCTAACATATTATTAAGGGATCTTAATTAATAAAAAAAATATTAGATTTCTCTCATTATTCAAAGTTAGAGAGATATTTTATTAATTAAATCAATTTCTTATCTTACCGTTAGAGAATTTTAAATTATGATTTGAATTTGACCACTTTCTTCAGTCAAAATTCCAAATGCAGCAAATAAAACATTTTTTAGGGGGAAAAAATCTCAGATTTTTCAATGGTGCGGTGCCCAAGTGGTTGTTTTGGGCGCCATCCCTGGGACAATCTCACCCATTAGATCGAGAAGTTATGGGTTAGTTTTGGGCACTCTCATGTGATATTTTAATAGTATTATAATTTACGAAGGAGGTAGGTTGTACGAATTTGTATGGAATGATTAAGAATATAAACAAATATGATGAATTATGCTTGATAAGAGGTATAATCACACGACGTTTTCATTATATCCGGGGGAAAAAAAAGAGTTTAACTATTGATTGATTGATGAGTTATGAATTAGTAGCATCAAAAAATGGTAATGTTTGTAGGATCAAAGTATGAGGTGAAAGATTATGGTACATACCTTTTAAAGAATGTGTATTATATGTATTTTATAATTTAAGAAAAAAAAAATATAATTTTATACTTTTTGAGTAATAACTAAAAAAAAAAAAAATTATAACCAAATATCATATAAGACATAACCAAAGGTTTCATAAATTATAATTAAAATAATATTATAACTAAAAAATAAAATTAGTCACAATTAAATAATAAAATGACATAATTAAAAATGTATATAATACATCATTTTTCAAAATATGTGTATAGTAACATTTTCCAATTAGAAGAGACAAAGAGAATGAATAGTACTATTGCGAGCCTCATATTGTCTTTAGCACCATGAGATTGTTGAATGATGTAAGATTTGAATAATTAATTTTTATTATTATATGGTGAAGAGAAAATAATTTAAAGGCGACCATAACGGTTGAAGGAGTGAAATTTAGGGTTGGTTTGGGAAGTAGATTGATTTTTTGACTTTTTGATTTTTTTGGCTATTTTAGTTTGGGCTAAAAAGTTTGGTTTGGGAAGAATTTTTTTGTTTTTTTGACATTTTTGACTTTTTTTTTGTGAGAGAAGAGTGTAATGATTATGAGTTGAATGTGATGTTTTGTTTGTTGTAGTTAAAATAGCCTATTTTGTCTTTTGTGACTAAAATGGCCAAAAAAATCCACAAAATCCCTTCCCAAACGGTGCCTAATAATTTTTCATATAAAGATATAGTTTAATTTAGACAAATAATCAGACCAATCAAATATCAAATTAGTTGCAGTTAAGAACCCAACCCGACAATATGAGCCTTACATGTGAGTACAATTCCTTCTAGTTTGACGAAACAAACATGACTAATATAACCAAACTAATTACAAAATTGTGATCAAAATTACTCAAAATGCAATTTATTTATCACTAAAACTAATTCAACTTACCATGCAATATAATCTTACTTTACAATTTTTATTTTACAGTGGCACAAAAATATTAACAAAACATTGAAATTGTAACGTTTTATTTTTATTTTTATTTTTATTTTGTTGTAATTTTATGATTGGAGTGATATATGGGAATGTCATGTCCCTATCTCCGACTACGCCCCACGAGACAATGTTTGGACATATTTGGCCATTGTTGCCCACTTTACCAGTGTTACCCTTTTTTTTTTAATAGCATTTTTATTTTCTTAATAAATTCTGCATACATGGAAACTCATTCGGCTAAGAAGAGCCCCAAAACCCACGAAGCCGGCTTTGAGTTGTATTTCTAAATTGGAATTGTCTTTAATCCAATTTTTTATTGATTATGAAATCTTTCAAAAGTAACAATAGATTAAATATAATTTAATTGTCAAAAAATAATAATATTTAGATATCAAACAATGAAATTTTTTTAAATATAATAAGACTAAAACATTAAGGCCTTATTTGTTTTAGTCCGAATATGGTGGGATTGGATTAACAATTTGATAAGTTTTACATAAATTATGTTTATTTTGGAACAATGTTATGCGACCACAAAAATTACCTAACAATCCCATGACGGGAAGGGTGAGGGGATTGAGTTTCACAATCCACACTCATATATGATTGGAGGTAGGGCTGCAAACGAGTCGAGCCGAGCTTTAGTGTGTTTGGGCGAGCTCGAGCTGAATAAAAATTTAACGAACCGAGCTCGGGCCGAGTTGGCTTAGGCTCGACTCGAGCTCAAACCTGTTCACGAACCTAAACGAGCCAAAAAATTTATAAATTCATACTTGCATGTGAGTGTAGACACCCCATTTTTGACCGCCCTTAAGACTTGGGCACTACTGATGGTTTCCTCGGTGTTGAGAGATGTGCAGGGCAAAGAATCTGTTTCTTCGGCTAGAAGAGAGGCAAATCTTTCAAAGCACTTTGTTTAGGGTTTTGGAGTTGAAGAAAAGAGGAAAGGAGAGGAGAAAACTAGTTTGGGAGAAGTTCGGCATGAATCCGGGTAGAAGCGAGTCGAGCAGCCCTCGCTGAATTGGACTTATCCATCTGTACACTTGGGGTTTAGCTATGAGGCCACCACCGTTGAAAAGCTTACTTTCAGGGCTTCATTTTGCACTCAAGAATCTCCTAGAGCCAAGTCCGGGTGGGGGAGATATGATCAGTTGAAGTCGGGCATCATCCCGGTTGGATCGAATCTGCGCGGCTTCACGGAAAAGGGCATAACTTTTTTCACAGAAGGAATTTTAATGCAAGGTTTGCGCCATTGGAAAGCTAACTTTCGGGGCTTCAATTTGGACACCCACAGGCATTTTTTTGACCTTGGCATCATCTATCGGCAATCTATTTTGCCGACCGGCAAAATATTATGCCGACCGGCACTTTATTTTGGCCGACGACCAAATTTTCTGGCCGGTTTGCACCATTTGCACCCTCCAAGCCTGGTGCATCCCAGCTGTGCCAGCTGGGATGCACAGACCCTACTCCACATGCATATATGTGGCTATTTTGAGCCTTTGCACACCCTTTGGCCCCTTTTCTTGCACCCTTTGCTCAAGGCTTCTTGAGGAAGCCTTGACCCCTTATCTTGGCTTCCTCAAGAAGCCTACCAGCTGTCCAAGCTTCTCCAATAAGCCTTGACCTCCCCTTTAAACCCCTTTGACCCTTTGAAGCTTGTCTTGGAAACTTAGTATTGCCTATATAAGGAAGCCATCCTCCTCCTTTGTTTTGGTTCAGCAAAACCAGACCTAATACATACATATAACATATATATCACCCTCTCTCTCTATATCTCCCTCTCTCTCTACATTTGGGAGTGTTATAGTGATTAAACACCCTTGTTCTTGGGCCATTTCTTCATCAACTCATAGCACAAGGCATCCAACGCCCATTCCAGCAGCTTGAGGCTGTCCTCCAGAGGTTAAAAGCTCCCAAGCTCAGTCCAAAGGTTGCTAAAGTTTGGTTCTACAAGGGTGAGTCTCATTTTCCCTCTTTTGCGCATTTTTTTGGCCTATATCTTAGCTCCTTGTGCTTACATCTTTGGGCTCCGACCCAAACTTCAAACCATCATATTTTGAGGTCCTCTTCATGTTTGATTGAGGACCTCTTGCTGTTTGAGGACAGTAGCTTGCACTTGCTTCAATATCCTCATTGAATGCCATAATCTTGCATAGAATTTTTGGCTTGCGTGTGATCTGTTTTAGAGCCTGATGTAAACTTAAAATAGGCTTATTTTGAGCCCCTCTTCAACATTGAAGAAGGGCTCAACACTGTTTGGGACTTACATATTGTACTTCCCTTTATATCCTCTTTTTGGTCCCATTTTTGTATGTCTTGGCAGCCCCTGATGTTGCTGTTTTTGGACCTTGGTCCGAACTAAAAGTGGCTTTATTTTGACCTCCTGAACATGTTTTATTAAGGGTATTTTCTTGTTTGGTGAATTTTTTGTATACCTCATGTTATAGCCACTTTTGAGCCTCATTTTGCATTGTATTTCTATCATGTTTGTATACTGATTTCGGGGCTGCCATGAACTGTAAATGTGCATATTTTGGGCCCCTCTTCAATGTTGTTGAAGGGCCCTAACATGTTTGGGGATAGCAGCTGTGAGTTGCTTCATAATCTCATGTTTAGGGCCGTTTTTTTGTATGCCATTGTTGCCCTATCTTTGTTTGCTTTTTGGCCATGAGTTGTACTAGTAAAATGCTAATTTTGGGGCTGCCTTGCTACTGTCTATTCATTGCATATCCATGTTGTGCATGTTTGATATAGCTATAGGCCATTTCGGGTGCCAAAGTCCATGTTTCGGGACTATTCCATGCATCGGGTGTGTTTTCGCCTCATTCCGGGGCTGTTTTCCCCCATATTTCAGTGCTGAAATCCCATTAGCATATTTGCATATCATTTTCCATGCCATTGCATTGCATATGCCATTGCCTCGGTTTGCGTGCCCGTGTGCACGCATTTCGAGGCACTTCATTTTCATTCATCGGCCTCTTATGTGAGTGTGGCTGAGGCTCTCTCATGTTAATATAGGTCCATGTTGCATTCTATATGCCATTTTAGCCATTGCATTGCATATGCCATTGCCTCGGTTTGCGTGCCCGTGCGCACGCATTTCGAGGCACTTCATTTTCTTCCATTGGCCACTGTTTTGGGCCTAACTAGAGCTGCCTAATTCATGTTTAAGACCATCCTTTGCTTATTTGTATGCCCACCTTGCACATTTGCTTGTATCGGCATGTTGCATCCTTAGCTCGTATGCCTAAGTTGCATTGCATCTTGCATGCATCACCTTGCCTCTTGAGATGAGTATGATAGAGGTTAGGCCTCCTTGTGTGTTTATTTAGCTTGCATGCATTTTGAAATTGAAGTTGCACACTTGATTCTTTGGGCCATCATGCATGGAAATGCGTGATTGGTGGTCCGAGAATCGGGGCACATCCTCCTTTGAGTCATTAACATGATAAGGAATGTGATTGGTGCATAAATTGTTTGAATTGCATTGCCATGCAAGATTTTGCCCTCTGCTGCTGTGAGTTGCAGGTTCTGCAGGAATTTATTGCCGGCCGGCAGTATTTAGTGCCGACCGGTAGTCAATCGATGGCCGGTGGATCTATTTTGTGCCGGTGACTAAATGATACTGCCGGTGGAAATTCTGCTCAGCCGATGATATCCCCCAGTGTCCTGAGAGGCATCCCTGAGACTTTGGCAGTTTTCAGAAGAGCAGAGCAGGGAAAACAGAGGCAAACTATGCATGGCAGTGCGATTCCGAGCCAATCCCGAGCATGCGTTGCATCTGGCCCTCGCCCCGAGGCAGTTTACTATTTTTATTTAGTTTAGTTAATTTGTTAATTAATTAAGCAATTTGTAATATTTAATTAGCTTGCGTAGTTAATTAATTTGTATTATTATTTTGGTCCCTCCGAGTGAGGGCATATTTGTAATAAGTGTGCGTGCGTGTGTGCATGTCTTCCAACCTCCACTTCTTTCTTCCCTTTTATTTACCTGCTTATGATGGTAGATTAGGGCATATTTATTTTAGCATACCTTATGCTATGCATGCGTGCATTCATGCATTTGTTGACATGCACCGGGCTCGGTACATCATACAAACTACATTGTACGTTTCAATTCCAAGTTGAGTACTTGTTAGTTGCAGCATTTCACATGCCATCTTTAGGATAGCCGAGCCTGTTTAGATTGCATCTTTGCATGTGTTGCATTAGCCATTTTTAACATGAACTAGGATCATGCATATGATTGCTAACTAGTTTACTGTTTTGGCACGGAGTACTAGGTAAGCTTTTATGCTTTAGCATATCGCATGCGTGTGAATGTTACCATGATAGCATGATCACCATGAGGCTAGCTGCTTATGTGATATAACTGCTTGAATGCCTGTGGATGGAGGTTGAATTACCTAAATTGGAATAATGCATTAAAACTGTGAGTTTTGAGCCCACTAGATAGTGGCAAAATCATCTTTTCTAAAAGCCCACTTGAGGGTGGCAAAATCTGCATTTTAGCCTACTTGCGAGTAGCAAACCATTTTCAAAACAAACATGAAATGTTTTGTTCCAATTTGGGCGATTTGGTCTATACTTGTTTGTTGCGCGCATAACATAGTAATTCTAGGCTAACAATTGGTTCAAGAACACATAAAGTTTTCAAAAACGGATATCACGGTTAGTAGAGGCCGGTCTTCGGACCGGGCGAAAGGGGGTGCTCATAGCTGACCTTCCCCGATCGTACCCAAGCTCCCGAGCCGAGACAACTCCGGTGATGATGGACATGTGGCCTTCGGCACCGAGTCAGGGTTTCCTAAATTCTCCCATAAAAAAATATTTAGGTGGCGACTCTGTATCTGGCAAAGCAGTCCATGTTTGGCACTACTTTTTCAAAAATCTGTTTCTCAAAACGATTTGCCAGATTTGGACTCTTTGGTTCAGATTTAGAACCGTGACACAAAATCGAGTCCGAACTGTAGCGTGAGGCCCTCCGCGGGCGCGTCTACAGTGAGACTAAAGTTACAATTAAAACTTTGATTATACAATTATATATACAATATACACTACAACAAAAGTAACCTATGGTGACAAAAAGTAGTGAACAAAAGTAACCTCGAACTGGCTACCGGTTCCATATCTAATACCAAAAAGTCAACAGGGAAGTAGAACCTATCAACCTTAACTAGCACATCCTCAATCATGCCACGTGGCACTTTGAGGGACCGGTCGGCCAACTGAAGAGTAACAGTAGTGGGCTTCAACTCGCCAAGCCCAAATTCCTCGTACACAGAGTACGGCAACAAATTAACACTAGCCCTTAAATCCAATAAGGCCCTATCAATGAAGTGGTCCCCTATAATGCATGCAATGGTTGGGGCACCTGGGTCCTTAAGCTTAGGAGGTGTGTCATTCAACAAGATGGAGCTTACTTGCTCCGTGAGTAGGACCTTTTGGGACATATGTGTCCTAAATTTACGCTTTTGCGTACAAAGGTCCTTCAGAAATTTGGCATATAATGGTACTTGCTTAATCGCCTCCAACAGGGGGAGGTTGATTTTTACTTGTTTAAAGACATCCATCATTGCCTCCATAGATGCCGCCTTCTTATTAAAAGGGAACGGTATATCGAGGCACTGGGGAAAGGGTGCCTTAGGCACATATGGTGCCTTGGGCTCAAATGAAGTGTTAGGGACTAAGTCATCCCTCTTAAGTGTTTCCCCCTCACCTTTATTCTCCCTAGGTGAACCACCGTGGTCACCCTTCCTAACTCTAGTTGCATCAGACGCAACTGACTGAGGCTCTAACTCCCTACCACTTCTTAAAGCAACCACCGTCTGCACTTGCTCATGTTACTTACCATTCCCACCCGAACTCTCTGCCCCGTATTGTCCCTTAGGGTTGGCCACAATTTGACTTGGTAATTTTCCCTCCTCTCTTCGATTCATGTTATTAGCCATTTGACCCAATTGGGTCTCTATCTTGGCAATAGAGTGAGTGTGGGAGTGAACTATCGGTGCTAACCCCTTAAGTTCTGAAAGAACTTCCAACACCTGAGTCTCAAAGGCAGAGTTACCCTGAGGAACAGGCGGGGGTTGTGGGGGTCTATACGGTTGCGGTGGTCGGTAAGATGATTGGTTGGCAAAATTATTGAAATTCTGCCTTGGTGGTGGAGGATTGTAAGAAGTGCCTTGTGAAGGGGGCCTTCATGAGAAATTAGGGTGATTTCTCCATCCCAGATTATATGTGTTGGAGTATGGGTTATTACCCGGGTTGGAGAATCCTTGAGCCGCATTCACATGCTCTTGGACTAACTCCGGAAATTGTGATGCCGAAGGGCACTCACTCAAGTCATGAGTAGGGCTCGCACAAATAACACATGCCTCGTGAAATTAAGGCTGATCATGTTGGGTAGGAGCATGTCCCGTAGCTAATAATTGGTCCATCTTGCGGGACAATGCCTCTACTTGTTGGGCTAACTCTAAGTTTTGCCTGACCTCATAAATGCCCCCTCTTTTCGGGGCTCCAACTATGGGTTGCCGGACTTGCCGGGCTGCGGAGGGATGGTGAAGGGAATTATCACTTAGGTTCTCAAATAATTGCCATGCCTCGGCATCATTTTTAGACATAAATGTCCCACCACAGGACGAATCCACCATTTGGCGGTGTAGCTCAGTTAAGCCATAATAAAATGTTTGAACAAGTTGCTAATTAGGCACTTGGTGGTGGGGACACTGTTGGAGAAGGTCTCGAAGTCTTTCCCAAGTCTCATGGAATTGCTCGCCATGCATTTGAGCAAAGTTTGTGATGGCTCGCCTAAGTTGGTTGGTTTTACCTATGGGAAAATACTTCTCCAAGAACTGTTGCTGTAATTGGTCCCAAGTTGTGATTGAATTAGCAGGTAAAGAATTTAGCCAGTGTTTGGCTTTATCCTTTAACGAGAATGGAAACAATCGCAACATTAAGGCCTCATTTGTGAAATTCTAGATCCTGACTGTCGAGCAAATTTCCAGAAATTCATTCAAATGCTTATAAGGGTCATCATGAGTTAGTCCATGGAATGATGGGAGCATTTGTATGGTGCTGGACTTAATCTCATAATGAGCAGCAGTGGTGTTGGGCAATTGGATGCATGATGGTGATGTATATGCAGTAGGTGTAAAATAATCCTTAAGTGTCCGGTTGGGCACATCCGGGACATTAGGATCTGCCATCTCTAATGGCTCAATGTATGAATATTCAAGCCTAGGAATACGAGCAGAGGTCCTAAGTCTCCTAAGGGTCCTTTCTAGTTCAAGATCCAAACTCCACAATTCAGGGCGACATGAACGACGCCCGTGCATACACTACCCAAACACACACAACAAGTTCCGACTCTGTGCACTAAGTATGAAAGCAAAATACCAAAGGAAGAAATACTCACAGCGGTTTAACGAAAATGCTTTACTCGTCTTACGGATGGTTGGCGTGTAGACGTTGTCTCCAACCTCTGTTTGAGCTTTGACTTCCGTTTTAGCACTTTGGTGCTTTGCTTGTGAGTGTTTGCTTCTGTTTACTCACTTTAGCGCTGCGGTTTTTTTTATTTTTAAAGCTCGGCTGTGCTCCGCTTGCACTTCAGTGATAGCTCTAATTTCAAACGCTCTGCACACTTAGCAACACCAAAAGCATAAAATTCTAAACTAAAAATTAAAATAAGAATGTAACTTTAAATTAACTAATTTCTCCAGAAGTTCCCTGGCAACGGCGCCAAAATTTGATGGGTCGTTGAACACACCAAAATTAAATACTAAACTATACCAAATTCTATCAGAATAATAGCAAGTCCAGGTATCGATCCACAGGGACTATTGTGAAATTAAACTAATTTAATTGTCAAATTCCTAAATTAATTTTGATAAAAAGATTGGTTGTTTATAACCTAATTTAATAATGAATAAATTAAACTAAGGAATTAAATTATCAATAATAAACGAAATTGGGTTTACTAAATTAGGGAAAAATCCTAGGGTAGAGAATTCACCACTAACCACATAATTAGGGCTTCCAATTGAAATTAATTATGCTATGGTTTGAACGGATTAATGCTTCGCAAGTACAAGCTCAAAGCATTTAACAAGAAGATCATCACATTCAATGTACGAGCACGAACCATCTCAAGTAATACGAATCGTTCACTCTAAACTAGGGTAGTGATACGACTCGTTCCTTGTAGCATGGTTCGTCCCATACCTTGAATGTGAAGGAATAGAAAACTCATGTATGGATAATATTCAACAATCACAGAAAGTCAAATATTTGAAAAGATAATAAAAATTATATATAAAGAATTTCTAAAACACCATACAATGGTTCAAACCTTTACATAATATAAAATCAAAAAAGAAAACTACATAATTATGTGACTAGGGTTTCATCAAAACCCTAGAAAAGGAGACTAGCCACTCATGGAGGAGTGGAAGGAGAAGGAACCACCATGGGAGACATCTTGGAGCTTTTGTTTCTCTTCCTTTCCGAACCCTAGCCTCTCTCTTTAGGTCAAAACAATTTCAGAACCCTAATCCAGCCTTTTACTTGCCCTTTTATACTTCCAATCTCGTCCAAACAGGTTTAAAACGTCGATTTGACTTTTCCAGAAAAAGTCAACGCACGTGCGGGAAAGTCAACGCACGTGCGGGAAAGTCAACTCTGCCCAAATTCTGTTTTTTTGCTCATTTTATGCTCCGACGATGTACAACCTAATTGACACTCAACACACATAAAATATACAGTTTGACCAGCAAGTGAAGTTAAGAGATTCTAATTAACGGCCTCAATGATGTACATTTCGGCCTTAATCAGCCACATTTGGATTCTTTTCTAATTCACTTAGCTTTTGAAAGTACTTATCCATATATAGATATATTATACCCGAAAGCCACCATTTACTTTATGGTTGAGGTTGCCCATACATATCACTCTTATATATGTTTGACTAACATTGGTCTCACTTTGGATTGGAAGAACCATATCAACCACAGATAGCACCACCAGTACTCATCACTTTGAGTGGCCATCCTCCATGTATGGCTTGAGAAATCCTATGAACTGCAAGAATACATAGATACATTTCAATAGATTTAAAAAAAAAAATAGAACCAACTTACTATTAAAATAAATATGCAAATCTTGATCCTTACTGCTTAGACATACTTTTAAACAGCCTAGTTCTACTGCTCACCCAGGTTCTGCTGCTCTGCAGCCTATTTTTTTGGTCCAGCAACCCAATTCTGTTGTCTTACAGCCCAGGTATGCTGCCCTGCAGCCTCCAACTCTACAGCTCAATTCTGCAATTCCTAGGTCTCCTTCTATGCCTCCAACTCTACAGTCTAGTAATCTTTTGTTATCAAATTTGTTATCCACGTTGAAGTTTGTTTTTATTCTTGCAATCTTTTGTTATCAAATTTGCTATTCATGTTGCTTATCATTAAGGATCACTTCAACTCTTTGAAGTTTCGGATTTTTATGTGCATTTCTACTAAATTGGTTTATAAAATAATTATTTAAATATGAGTTTAGATGTAATTGCTAATATATTAATGTTTTCCTTGTTTATTTTCTTTGCATATTACTTTTTAATGATGTTTGGAGGCATACTTGCAAATCAAGATCAAGTGTTGAATTTTTTTTTTTCTTTCTGAATTGATATTTAGTTCTAGTTGTAAACCAAGATCTAGTGTTGATTTTTTGTGTGGACTCCACGTTAATTCATTTTGGGATTTGCTATGATAGTTCTTTTTTTTGTTATACTTAATGGATTATTATTAAATTTGTTTGATAGATATATTTTGATTTATAATATAAATTGTTTATTGAATTTTTTGTGTGGATTAGTGTAAAACAACTGGTGAATTTCTTAGTATATTTAAAAGGCAATTAGGATATGAGCAGGGATATTTGTGAAATAATAATTTAAATTGAAATATAAAATATGGGACAAGTTTAGTGATGAATTTTTTCATCATTTGTATTTGTTATTATGACAAAGTGGTTATTCGTCGCTAATAAATATTTTTTATGACAATTTATTGCAGCTTATATATGAAAATTTTCATTGATTTTGTTGTTTGGTGACTAAACATTTCGTCACTCATGTTTGACTTTTGAAGACGAAAAATTTCGTCAACTTTACATCTTACTGTGACTAAATTATTTTCTCATCAATGATCAACATGCGTGACAAATTTGTTCGTCAACTAAAGTTATAAATGTGGTACTGAATAAATATTTGGTGACGAAAATGAAAATTTTTTGTGACAAAATGTTGTTTTATTGGTGACAAAAAGTTTCGTCACTGAAGTAATTTCATTGGTGACGAAATTATCTTTCGTCATGATGCTTTTTAGTGACAAACATTCAATGACGAACTCAGTGACGAAAATATTTCCTCACAAATATCTATAGTGACGAAATTAGCTATTTGGAGACAAAACAAATTCGTCATCCAAGACCCAACTTGTTGTAGTGATATATAAACATATTAAAAAAAAATCCATATTTTACTAAAATAATAATATCTACTACCACTATTATATAAATGTACTATCTATAGTTAAGTATTATTTACATTTATATTTTTTAAACATATAAATAGCATATTTCTCTTATTTTTTATACATAATTTTATATTATTTAATATATAAATAATAAATATTAAACGAGCCGAGCTTACGAGCCGAGCTTTAGAATATTTGGGCTTGTTTATTAAAAATTTAACGAGCTCGAGCTCGAGCTCGAACGGCAAAAAAAAATTGACGAACTGAGTTCGAACGAGCTTTTACCGAGCCGAGCTCGAGCTTGTTCATGAACGGCTCTGTTCATTTGTAGCCCTAATTGGAGATGAAAATATTATTACACTCCTACTTTACAAAAAAAAAATAACAAAGCTCCCTTTTATATATTGAAAACTTTTATGTAAATTTATAAATTTAATCACAATTAACTAAG
Organism: Camellia sinensis; assembly: GCF_055761805.1. Lineage (NCBI taxonomy): Eukaryota > Viridiplantae > Streptophyta > Magnoliopsida > Ericales > Theaceae > Camellia > Camellia sinensis. The sequence continues at coordinate 51,441,378 of NC_138970.1, forward strand.
GCTTGTTTTGAGAAGTTAGTTAAACGTTGTTTTTTAATTTTTTTAAACTTTTTTTGAAAAAATGTGTTAACAAGTATAGAAGTGATGTGACCCAAATCAAGTTAAAAAGTAAAATTTAACTTTTAACCAAGTTCCCAAATTAGGCATAATACCATCATACTACTACACAAATAAAGTACAATTTATCTTACATTTCAATCCTAATACTATTATATTAACAATCTCCTTACTCAATTGCATTGTACTAATAATTCCATCTAACTTCATCCAACAAACAAACAGAACGTAAAATATTACACTTAACATTTATTGTAACCTTTTTATTTATCATTTTATATGTTTTAAATACTATCCATAATATACCATATTATATATCATTTTTATTAATACTAGTATTTCTAAACATTATCCATAGTATCTCATTTTTATAAAAATGAAAGTGTGTGAACAATACACATTATGATTGGTTCAAATATGTTGACTCTAATATGTTTGTATAATTATTGTTCACACTCCAAACTGGGCATTTAGCCTAGTAATAGTGTAACCCCCGTTGTGGTGTGAAGTTTTGTTGACTTTTTAGCTATTATGGATGAGTAGTCTATTTGTTCATTAATAGTGTAATATTTTTCATACTTGTAATTATTCTTATATCAACTAGAAAAAAAAAAAAAAAACTGAACTCCATTTTTATTAATTCTATATTCTTTGAACATCATCCATAATCTCATTAATCTCTGTGTTTTCATGATTTATCTTGCCTTTGATACAATACAAGTGGATACATGGCACTACAAATCCCACAACATGGTGTACCAAACTCATGTGATAATTTTCTATGTAAGAGAGATTAAGCAATCACATTATTTCTAATAGAAAACCAATTAACAAATCTTGAAATTTTGTTTACTAATTGAATAACAAAAAACAACATAAAATGTAAAACAACAATGATTCATCCCACTAAAAATATCACCACTAATAGCACTAATGCATTAAAAAAATAAAAAAAAATAAAAAAAATACAACTCCAAGACCAAAACATCACATCATTAATGACGGGACCCACTGCCACCTAATTAGTGGGAGCACTAATTAGTGCTCCCAAGCATTTTTCAATGTAAAACAAGACTCTTCAATAACATAAGTGAAAAAAAAATGCAAATTTTATTCACTCTATTTGGTTTGCCTTGTTTCTAAAAATTGAGTTTTTTATTTTTTGTATTTTTTTATTGAATTTTTTTAATATTATACACAAGTTTTTCACTTTTTAGATATACCTAATTTAGATACTTTTAAAAGTATAATATTTATGAAAAAAACTTTGCAAAATTCACCAAATATAAAAAATATAAAAAAAAATTAAAATTCAGTACATTTTTATATTTGGTTGTATTTAATGAATTTTATAAAAAAAATTGTATAAATTTAATACTTTTTAAGTATATCAAGTTTAAGTGAATATAAAAAGTTAAAAAAACAATTGATTAAAATATTTTTAAAAAATTACTAAAAATATAAAAAATACAAATTAAAATAAAAACTCAAAAAATTATTTTTAAAAATTGTAAACCAAACAGAGGGATTAATTTGGAAAACATTAATTGTGCATTTATAAAGTGCAATTAATTGTACATTATTAATGAAGATGACCCCTAAATATATGTTTGGGAAATGGTTTTTAAGGGTTTTTTTTGGTTAAAATAGTCACAAAAAAATAAAATAGATTTTTTAGTTTAATAAGACGAAACATCACATTCAATCCATAATTATTACATTCTTTCTCTCACAAAAAGTTAAAAAGCCAAAAGCTCTTCCCAAATTAAGCTTTTTAGCTCCAGATTAAAATAACAAAAAAATCAAAAAATTAAAAAGCCAATCCACTTTCCAAACGAAACTTTGCACACTTGAGTTGCAAGCCAAGCCGAAGCTGAGCCGAGCACAAGTCAGCTCACTTTCTTTACCAAAGAAAAAGATTTTAGGACGCGGCGAAACAGACTAACGACGCCGTGTCGAGCCCTTGATCTTGCGTTTCCCTGTTCGCCCATTTGGAACCCAATTCACACAGATCCCCGAGAACACTCTCTCCCATCATTTTCCCGGAAAATACCAAAAAACAAGAAAAGCGATGGGAAAATAAAAAAGAATATGACGGAAAATACAAAAAGAAACCCCAAAACAAAAGTAAAAGAGAGAAAGCGAAATGTGAGTGCAAGTGAGAGAAACATAGAGACATATATGTAGAGAGAGATAGAGATAGAGAGGGGAGAGAGGGAGGGAGGGAGAGAGAGAGAGAGAGAGAGAGATCATAAGGCGTGATTTTTACTTTTGCTTTTTTCTCTCGACAGGAATCTTTGAAAATCAAAAGTCGAAAAAATAAAAGAAAAAACAAAAGTAAAATGAAAGTTCATTTATTTGGGCACCCTCATCAACAAAGAGCACAGGAAAGCTCTAGAATAATATTAAATAAAATGGTGATGTTACTATTTTATTGACATGTAAAATCACTAATTATACATTACATGGAGAGCAAATCCTATTATTCATGTGTAATTATTTGTTTTAAAATAATATTATACTTGTCACATATAAGAGGGACTATTTGGTAGAATTTATTTAAGTTAATTTATTTGAGTTACTAATAACTTTTTTTTTATATTTATTTTTAGGAGATATGTTAAATTATTTGGTTCAATTTCTACTTATAACTTTTTAAATAAAAGTAGTTTAAATAAGTTGAAAAAAAATAAATTCTTAAAAAATGAGTGATGGATACTTTTGGCTTTTATTTTTGAATTATTAATCATAATAAATTATACCAAACAACACAATAATAGGTTCTATTATGTTTAAACAGTGATGATTTGTAACTCAAAAAGTAGAGCTCTAAAAGAGCTTTATTGAGTTGGCACTTAAAAAAAACAGCAATGCTATATACCACTAAAAGTGGTGCTCTGAAGCATCACTAATGAGTTGGCACACACCTAAAAATAAAAAAAAAAACACAGCAATACTGTGGCAGTGAGTGGGGCCTACTGCCACATCATTAGTGCTACTACTAATTAGTGGTCTCAAACATTTTTGTAAAAAAAACAAAACAAAACAAAACAAAAGTTAAGCCAAAATATCACATTAAGATAGGACCTACAGCATTGTCATCTCATTATTACAACTTTAGAACTACTTATTTTAGTGGTCCGAAACATTATTCTATGTTTATATGTCAAGTTATTAGTGAATTGACATACAATATCACTAATCAATAACAATTTATACATAAGAGAGTAAATTTGAGTACCTATGTGTCTAGTTTAATATAAGTAATGATATATATAGGATAAATTACATTTACCTCCCTTGAGGTTTCTGACAAATATAGGGACCTCCCCTGTGATTTGAATAATTACAGTAACCTCCCCTACTTTACCTGACAATGTCAAGATTCTCTCATTTTTTGATTGTCGTTCATGTAACTAACAGGAGTTGCTGATGTCATCAAAAATAAAAACTGAAATTCCTATAATGCCCTCAAGTTTTTGATTTGGGTCTCTCTTTCTCTCCTCAATCTATTTTTGTCTATGAATTCTTTTTGGATACTGCTCATTTTAGCACATATATATGAGTATATATATATATATATATATACATATAATAATAGGAGAAGAAGAAACCAAGAAAGTTGAATCTGCAACTACTCCGGCGGTCGCCCCATTTGAGAGGCTTCCGAGTTCTTTCAAACACAGCGGCGGAAACTCCGAGGAGGCTTCTTCTCTATTGTCGTCATCGAGGTGTTGTTGCTCAACGGGGATGTCGCAGTTCTGGGCGACGACGGACTTGAAGGATCCAATGGTGGAGTAGAGGCTGATTTGTACCAGAACTATAGCCGTTAGAGCATCGGATGTGGACAGTCACGTTACCACCACCACTACTACCGTCGCTTTCGGCGGTGTTGTTGTTTGATTCGGTTGCCTTCGCTACACCACCGCCCATGCTCAGAAACAGAAAATAGTTGGATCAATGGAAATTGCAAAGATCAAAAGCCCCTATTCTTTAATCCAACCCTAAAGTATTATCTAATTTGTATATATGCCACATATATATATGTGTGTGTGTACGTTATATTCGATTAAAATTAATTTATCTCAAATTTACATATATATATATATATATATATAACCATAAAGATAATATTTAATTGTTAATTTTATGGCTATTTTTTGTAAAACATGGTATCTGTAAAGATTGTTATGGGTTTGCTAATTGTTAATTTTATGGCTATTTTTGTGAAACATGGTATATGTAAAGATTGTTATGGGTTTGCTACTATTGCCTGCTATTGTAGCAAAGGTAAAAAAACAAATGGAGTAAAAAATCCTTTGTTTCAGCCATGAGAAATGACAGATGATGGGGAGCTTCTATTTACACACACTAAACCCGTGTATATTGTGTGTGTAAATAGAAGCTCCCCAGATGATGAAACCAAAAAAAAAAATAAGAAAGGAAAAGAAAAGAACCCCTATTCTTTATTCCTTGGTCTCACATACTTACTGAACTATTTGTTATAGATGTATAAATCTCTACTATGTAAATCTCTGCATCTATGTATATCTATATATATATTACTATTTGTAAAAATCTATATATATATATATATATCTATATTACTATATATAAATCCCTACATCTATATATATAAATTAGTGATTTTTATCATCTGGGTCTTGCTTATTTTGATTAAAATAATTAATTCCATCATGGCTTTCCCAAGTGGGACATCTTCAGGGTTATCTCTCACTCTCTGTTTCAAAACTCAAGCTCTGAGGAAGATGACCCTGATGGAACAAAGGGTATTTTCATATTTTTGACCTCAAATGAAGGGGTAATATGGTCATTTAATATATGCAAGTAACGTCGTTTGTTGCAATCTGACGGAAGGGGGGAATCTTGATATTGTCAGGTAAAGCAGGAGAGGTTACTGTAATTATTCAAACCACAGGGGAGGTCCTTGTATTTGTCAGAAATCTCAGAGGAGGTAAATGTAATTTACCCATATATATATATATATATATATAACAAATACAAAATAATATGCCTATAAACAAAACACTTCATTGCCTGTGTTTGGCAAGTGGGTTTGCAGGCTTTTTTGGCTATTTTAGCCACAAAAAACAAAATAGGCTATTTTAGCCATAACAAACAAAACATCACATCCAATCCATAATCATTACATTCTTCTCTCACAAAAAAACTCAAAAAAGCCAAAAAACTAAAAAGTCATTCCCAAACCAAGCTTTTAAGCCCAAGCTAAAATAGCCAAAAAAGTCAAAAAGCCAAAAAACCAACCCACTTGCCAAACGGAGGCTTTTATTTACAAACACAACTTTGCCATTATATGAATTTTTATGCATGAAGATATTTTAAAAGTAAATAATTTTGTAATCGTTACGTATATAATTGCATATATTATATTAACATGTTAAGTTATAATTGAGTGGTGATAAAATTAATTATTTTAATTAGTTTTTTTAATTTTTTATAAAAGAATATGTAAAAAATAAAAAATAATATAACAATTTGTAGTAATTTTTTTTAATTACAAGCTCATGTTGCCAAACAAACGTGAACACCTTAAATCATTGTTATATTAACACTTGAAATTATAAATTTAACAACACTACATATTCAGATTTATGAATTCAAAATGAAAAAATATTAAAAATTCTAAAAGTTTTCTTAAAATTTTTACTAAGGCCAAGTTTGGCTACTACAAAATAATTAATCTTTTTATCTTTTTATCTTTTTTTATCAAATTACTTCTCTACTTTTCTGCACATCTTTTCATAAAAAGATAAAATCTTATTTGGTTTGTGTTTCTCAAAAAATTTTGGGAAAAATTCTCTACAAATAAATTTTCAAAAGTAATCAAACTAAATAAATATTTTCAAAATTTGTTTGGTTTACAAATTTTCCAAACAAATCTCTCTCTCATACACATTAAATCAATCATTTTTTCCAAAACTCTCTCTCAAAATAATTTTTTAAAACGTCTTTTGAAAAAAAATCAAACCAAATAAATTTTTGTACTTTTTATCTCAAAACATGTCTTTCAAATACAAATCAAACAAGGCCACACTTATTTAGGTCATCCCAAACAATCCTTAAATGTCTCATATAGATGCGAAATTCATATAAGACTCACATTGTGTAGATCTCACAACCATACAAGACATTTAATAAAAATTTTGATAAAACTTTTGAAATTTCTAATATTACTTATTCAAAATTTATCTGAAATAAAATCAATAGTACAAATTTATTTTATTCATAAACTCCATACTGCCGCACAAACACATCCAGATAACCATTTTTGTTATAAATTTAAGAAAATTTTAGAGATTTAGACTTATTCACTTAAGAATTTTTTAGATAGATAATTTTATGATGGAGATTAAATTTGTTTAATTTAAATTTTATATATAAAATAAGTTTGAATCATAAAATAAAAATTCTAAATAATTTGTGAATTGATAAAGCGTGGATTGATAGTATTACTGCTAAATTTATCTTAACCTTAGGCTAAGGAGGGTAAAGTTGTAGTTTCACATGTGGGTATCCGTAAAAGGATCCAACGTAAAAGTGTAGAGAGATAGAGAATGAAAAAAATATTTGTTCTTTTTATATTAACCTCTTCTTTCCCTTTTGTTTCTCTCTCTACTTTCTCTCACTTTCTTTCTCTCTCTGGAGTGTCCATTCGATCCCAAAGCTCTCAAAAAACCTCACTCATCACTCTCTATCTATCTGTCTCAGCCTCTCTGTCTGTGTGATTCAGTCTCTATTTCTCTCTCTCTCTCTTAAACTGGAATGCTGTAACATGAGTAGAGGGCGGATTGGAATTCACCACCACCACCGGTTATGAATCCCACCACCGACCAACCACCACCTCCGCCGCCGCAGCAGCCACCATTACAGCCTCACCGCTCATCCTTCAGCTGTGACCGCCACCCAACAGAACAGTTCACTGGCTTCTGCCCTTCATGCCTCTGCGAGCGCCTCACCTCCTTAGATCAGTCCTCCGCCTCCTCCTCCCGCCGTCCCTCCAACGCCTCCGCCGCCCCTTCCTCCACTGCCGCCTCCGCCCTTAAAGCCATTTTCCGAGTACCCATTTCCTCCACCACCACCGACAACAACTGCATTAAAGGCAAAAGCAAACCATCTTCTTCTGCTTCGTTCTTCCCGGAGCTTCGCCGTACGAAGTCGTTCTCTGCCTCGAAAAACGAGGGGTTTTCTGGTGTTTTTGAGCCGCAACGGAGGTCCTGTGACGTTAGGGCTCGGAGTACTCTCTGGTCTCTCTTCACTATCGACGACGAACGCAAATCCACCAACAAGAACGATCAATCGGTTGAAGTCGAGACTCGAAACGTGACTGGTCCAGTGTTGGAATCCAAAGAAGAAGAGGACGAACACGGCGACCCTGTAGAAGAAGTAGAAGAGGAAGACGATGATGGTGATGAAATTAGGGTTTCTGAAGAAATCGTAGAAGAAGAGATCGTTGAAGAACAACAAGAAGAGGAAATCAAGACGATGAAAGACCACATAGATCTCGATTCTCAGGCGAAGAAACCCTCCTCCGGCAGAGACTTGAAAGAGATCGCCGGAAGTTTTTGGTCGGCGGCGTCGGTTTTCAGCAAGAAATGGTCCAACTGGCGGCGAAAACAGAAGCTGAAGAAGCGAAATAGCGGCGGCGAATCGGCGGCATTACCGGTGGAGAAGCCGATTTCTCGGCAGTACCGCGAAACCCAGTCCGAAATCGCCGATTACGGCTTCGGCCGGCGATCCTGCGATACGGATCCTCGGTTCTCCCTCGATGCCGGACGGATTTCTTTCGACGATCCTCGCTACTCTTTTGACGAGCCCCGAGCTTCCTGGGATGGGTATTTGATCGGCCGGACCGTTCCTCGGCTTCCTCCGATGCTCTCCGTGGTCGAAGATGCTCCGGCTGTTGTCGTTTCGAGGACCGATTCTCAAATTTTGATCGAAGAGCCAAGGAATTCCATCAATGGGGATGAAACAGTTCCTGGTGGGTCAGCTCAGACTAGGGAGTACTATTCTGATTCGTCTTCGCGACGGAGGAAGAGTTTGGACCGGTCTAGCTCGATAAGAAAGACCGCCGCGGCTGTGGTGGCTGAAATTGATGAAATGAAGGTGGTTTCGAATGCTAAAGTGTCTCCGGCGACCATTGATTACTTTCAAGGGACTAAATTGGTTGTGGGTGATAGAGAATTGAGGGATTCGAATTCAAATTCGTTGAGAGACGATTGTTCGGAGACTTTTGAATTGGGTTTTAGGGACAATGCTTCGGTAATTGGAAACGGAGAACGAAAGGGTTCAAAGAAGTCTAGTCGGTGGAGTAAGGCGTGGAATATCTGGGGTTTTATACACCGGCGAAGTGGGGGTAACAAAGATGAGGAGGAAGAGAGGTATAGCAGAGGAAATGGGGTTGAGAGGTCATTATCGGAGTCTTGGCAAGAGCTGAGAAGGGAAGGTGATGGTGAAGTGAGAGGGGGGTTTAATAGAAAGGTGTTAAGGAGTAACAGTAGTGTGAGCTCGAGGAATTCGTATAGCAATGGTGGATTTGGAAGTGTAAAGAAGTCGAGTGTTGAGGCTAATGGGAATGGTAAGAAGAGGAGAGAAGAGTTTGTTTTGGAGCGAAACAGGAGTGCTAGGTACTCGCCAAACGACATTGACAATGGGCTATTGCGATTCTATTTGACGCCTATGAGGAGCAGTGGTCGAAGAGGAGGGGGATCGGGGAAGAGTAAGCCGACTAACTCACATTCGATTGCGAGGAGCATACTGCGATTGTACTGAGAGAAAAAAAATGGAAAGGTCCAATTGTGTTAAATTTGGTTTTAGTGTTTAATTTTGATGCATTTGTTGTGTAAGCACACATGCCTTTGTATTCTTGATGGTTGGTTGGTTGGTTAGATAAGGGGTTACCTTGCATTGTGATTATCATGCTTCTTTACTTGCTCTCTTATTAATAACAGAAACAAAGTTCTGTGTCCCTTTTGTCTCTCTGATCATACTGTTGTAAAGATTTTGAATTGTTTTTTGCCCTCAAATATGGTTAATATTGGGACACCATATTGGTATCTTTTGCTCGTCCCACAGGTGTTTGCTTACTTTTGAATGTTGAAAGCATTGTTTTAGGGAATGTTCACCTAAGATGTTTGGCATGTTGTATGTTTTTGTTTGGTTCTAATATGGTAAAATACAAATGGGTTGTTTGGCATAATTGTGTTGATTTGCGAGTCTGAGGACCAAAAAGAAAGATGGTATCATCACTAGGAGCCATTGTCAATCCCACAATCAGCATTGTTTGCTTGTCTCACCTTGTTATTGTTCCCCTGTTGACACCGCTCTGTTTCTGTAATATGATACATCAAAGACAGGCATAATGTGAATGCCACACATGTAGCATGTGCTTCAACTAGGTCACATATAGGATCTGAAAAATGCTCGGGGCAGGAGTTCTACTAACAAGGATCAAAACTTTCACACATGGACATTGTTCTTCTGTCATTCAAGTAATCAGGTAATGATTTTTCATCTATGTGCATATGTTGACCATGTTTATTTGTCTAATCTGTATGCCTTTGTTAGGTGTATAACAAATCTTAGTGATTATTCATCGCTTAGCACATTATTGCCAGTCACTTGCTCTCTCAGAAAATTCATGGGTCGGTCAATCTGTCCCGTCTTTGTAACGAATAAAACAAGAAATTATGATTGTAATGGATCAAATACAAATGTCTCTCTTGAGGCTAGTGTATGATCTCTAAAATGTCTCTCCCTCTCGATCTCACCTGTATATTTCCTCCTGTTTTAAGATCTTTTATTTATTTTCCTTTAGTGAGTAACTGCTTTTGTTGCAGAGTTGCAATTTAATCTAGTTTGAGTTTTTTGAAACGTTTCTTCAAGAGGTTGTTGATCAAGGCCTATGAAAAAGTCCTGTGAACCAAGCATAGGAACTTTGAAGCATTGCCATGGAAGCAGACTTAAACAAGCTCAAGATCCGTTAAAGCATTTGCTTGTTACGCCTCCTGTAACTATTAGAACATCCAGTCCAGGTTCTAGTTGAATGTTTCAAAGATTGATTTATCAGGGTGAAACCAGTGGATGCAATGTTTCATGTTTAAAAAGCTTTGGTCTAACAAACTAATCCGATAGGCGATTGAATCAGAATTTATAATACAGAAGAGATCAGTTTATTTACCTCGTCCTTTTACTCCTTTCTTCTACACTATGCTTCTTCTGTTATTGGTTTATGAAGGATTATAATGGTTTTGGTTAATTTGTTTTCATGTAAATGAGCAACAATAAAGCAAAAATTTGCTAAAATAATGGCTATGCTACATCAAGTAATAACGTTACAGTTACAATAAAGTACACAAAAATCAAACATAGAATTGGATATATAGAACATATAAATTTTAACTTGGATATATAAAACATATGAATTTTAACTCTGTTTGGTTTAGAGTTCTTAAATACGATTTTTTGAGTTTTCAATTTATATTTTTGTATTTCTAGTAATTTTTTAAAATATTTTAATCAATTATTTTTATTTTTTTGATTTACTTAATCTTGATATATTTAAAAACTATAAAATTTGCATAATTTTTTTAAAAAGAATTCATTAAATACTACAAAATATGAAACTGTATTGAATTTATATATATATATATATATATATAATATTTTTAGAGTTTTTTTCTTTAAATATTATATTTTTTAATTGTATTTTGATTAGATGTATTTAAAAAATAAAAAAAATTGGCGTAAAATATTTTTAAAAAATTATTACTAAAAACAAAAAATTGTAGAAAATAAAAAATTCAAGTTTCAAAAAAACAGAAATTATGTTGGGCTCGTCAGGTCCACCATGGGTTTCGTTTCGATAATCCAAACTGTTCAATGTGTAGAGCTCGTCGAGTACTTTATCCCTGTAAAATATCAAGTTGATCGGATGAGATTTTTGTTAATAATTTATTTTGAAAATTATATTTACCATTGACAGAAATCTGATCCGATCAAGTAGCTATTGATATTTGATCAACGTAATTTTTTACAGGGATAAAATAATCAACGAGTTCTACACACTGAACGGTTTGAATCATTGAAACAGGACCTGTGGTGGGCCCTCACGGGTCTAACAGCACGCTCTTATTCGATCGCAGATTGGAGAGAAGCCTAGCCCATAATTTTTGTGTTCCTACTAAAGGTGTTCACGGTTCTGTTGCGGCCGGAAAATCTCTAATCCGCCATCTGTCCGCCGGATGGGCGGATTGAAAAAAATCAATCTGCATTTGTCTGCCGAATTGACGGATGCGGGTTGAGTGAATTGACGGATGGATGCGAATCGGTTTAGCGGTTTAAACTTTTACAAATTTTAAACATAATACAACTTGTCAACTTTTTATTATTATTATAATCTAACTCAACATAACTAAAAAATTATCAAGTAAATTGTCAAATATCAATAAAAATACATATAACAAAACCATACATTATCAAAACTATTTCATTACTTTTCTTTATTAAAAAACTATTTAATTTGATTTTTTTTAAAAATGATAAAATTAAGCCTTATATTTTCTATACAAAAATACAAAATATCAACCCTTGCCATTTGATAAAAAGATTTCTATATTGAAAACAAATTAATATATAAACTCTTTTTCAATTGAAAACACAAATACAATATCTAAACAAATTGAAAACACAAAATCTTATAAATTACTAATGGTGCTTGTGGTTTGGCGGTTCGGTTGCGGCTAAAGGAACTTCAAACCCACCATCCATCCAAAATTAGGTGGATTGGAAAAAATAAATCTGTAACCGTTTACTCGTCATCACGTATCCGTCTAAAATGCGGCAAATCAATTCAGGGCGGATCGAAATATCCGCTGCTCACCTCTAGTTCCTAGACTTATGTTCAAACTAGATACAGTTTTTATTTTTTAAAAACACATCAAACTAGTTTGGTTTTTTTAAAAAAAAAAAAAATTAAAATCAACCATAATTTAAAAATATATATATATATAAGAAACACTATAAAAAAAAATTGTGAAAATTTATTTTTTTCATAAAAAGCATTTTCAAATTTTTTACTAAATTTATTTCTAATATACAATAAACGAAAATACAGAAAATGTTACCACAGTAATAATCTTTGTTAGTATCGGTTTTATGGTATTTTTGAGTTCAAAGTACTATAAAAGGGATTCCTAATCTTTTCTCCTTTTTTGTCGAAGTAATATGTGGAAAATGAATTTTTTTAGTGTGTAATAAAAACACAATATGACTGGTCTAAAACAGTAAGTTTTATATCTAAAAGCAAAATGTATTAACCCCACTCAAAGTTGTAGATCACATAAGCTTACAATAATAAAATTTTATGTATTATTTATACACACTCTTTAGATGTGTAAACAAAATAAAACTCCGATAATGATTTTTCATCTTTTGTAACAATCCTTTAAAAGATGCATTCTTCGTAAACTATTTCTTTATGATATTGTTCTCATTCAACAACAATATGAGCCACTTAGATGAGCAGCCAGTGCTTGCTTCTCCAATTACATGATAAAATGTAAGGAAATACTGTGTGGGGGTACACATCCCAGTTATATATAAGTTTGATTATTATAAATGACATAATTTAATATTATGAGAGTTATAATTAAAAAAAAGAGAAATGTTATACACTCTAAATAATCTATCGAATTTTTTACCAAACCCTCTCATATGGGTATGGGACCCACACAAACCCACATGTGAGTAACTCCCCACACCCATGTGAGAGGTGTGGTAAAAAATTAATAAATTATTTGAGATCTCTAACATAACTTTAAAAAAAAATTGAGTTATAACTAAACATCATATGAGGTATAACCAAACGACTTTTAGTTCATAAACAAACATCACAATATGTCATAACTAACAATACAGTAGATTATAACCATCAATTCAAAAGTTGTAACCAAAAGTGCATATAGTACCCACTCTAATGTTGTATTTGGTTGGAGGATTTGAGGAGGAATTTGGAAAAAGAAAGGAAAAATGTGTGTGAAATTAAGTAAAATATAGATATATGTTATTCACATTTCACTTACCTTTTTTATTTATTTTTTTCAAATTCTTCTTCAAATTTCTAACCAAACACAGTATAAAGAGGGTGTATACGGTCGAATTTCCTTTAAAATGTAATATGGTAATCCTTTTGGGGAAGAAAGTAGGCTAACTCACATGTGAAATGGAGAAATAGTGAAACAACTTTGAGGCCATTATAGTTCAAAAGAAAATGCACTAGTTGCATAGGAAAAAAATAAAATAAACTTTTGACCAAAGAAAGTCACAAAAAAAATTTAACAAAAAGAACGGTTTCTCTCCCTTTCGGATATGAATGGGAGAGATCTATCAAATGATGCCTCATGTCAGTATTTTTCACATATTAAAAATTTTAAACTTGTCCACCCAATCACAAAACCCACCGACCCATCTAATATGAGTTAAGTTTTTTTATTTATTTTTATTTTTTTATCGAATTCAAAATTCAAATTTGCATTAAATCTGAACATTTGATTTGTAAAACTACTGATGTTACAACCATTGTTACTCTCTAGTTTGTACTTCGAAACAAAACACAATTTGGCTCAAATCCCATCAGCAATAAAAAAAAAGAGAAGAAAACCAATGCCAAAGCAATGATGATTTCTCAAAGAAAATGAGGTATTTTTTTTCCTCCGATTGGGAAATCAAAGGAATCAAATTGATAAACATAATGATTTGGCAAGATTGAGCATATGTTTTGTCTCTTTTTTCTCTCTATATACATGTAAAAGCTCTATGATCAATGACATACTTGCTATTAAAGTCAAAAAAGTTTCAAGAAAAACAACCCAAAATGCTCCTTCATGGGGGAGATAAAAGAAACAAAAAGAGAAAGAAAAAGATTAAAGAGAGGCTCATTGTCCAATGGCATGTCAAGCTTGCCCCATTAACCTCAATGGGAAAATGGGTTGGCAAAGAAATGATTTGGAGAAAATATGGACCATCTTTGTCAACGGTCAGATATAAGGGCCTCATTAGGGGATATTATCCTTTGTTTAATTATTCATTAATCCCATACTATTTACTCGAAAGATGTATTTGACTCAAATTATTATTTCACCAAACAAATTATAGTAGGTGGCTGATCTTGTCTTCTATCCAGCCAATTAAAATCGGTCAGATCAACTTTACTCATCTTGTAATGATTCATTTGATTAGTCTTTTTTTTGAATAATTCCTTTGATTAGTCTAAGAACACCGTATAAGCATGTTAAGGTGGTACTCCAGAGTGATTGTGGCATTATCCCTCTATGTTTTTCCCCCTTTTTTTTTGGCCATGTTTCCTTCATGTAGATATGAACATGTACAAGCTCATGTTATCGATTAAAAAGCAAAAATGAAATAAAATTTTATATTGACATTGAAGAATTTGCCACTTTGAGAAAATAGCTTTCATTGGCATGTATAGTTTTATTGTATTCACATCTTGGATATCAATAGTAGAATGTGTCACAACTGAAACTAATTCCATTGTATCCTATTAAGAATTTTAAATAAGACTGTTATATATCACATGATTTTTTTCATCATTTTATATTATCAGATTATATGACAAAATATTATTTATTTTTAATAATTATTTGTAAAAACGAATCATGAGTACCATAGAGGATGTGATATAAAATGGTGATACAGACCAATTCTTTCTTCTTTTTTTCTTTCTTTCCATTTGTGCTTCAATGGAGCTCAAGCTAGCCATTCTTGATTCAACTATTTCTTGAGGCATTTGAACATGATTATAATGCCAAGAAATGAAATAAAAAGACTTCCCCAATTTGATGACAGGCCTTTGATAGAATATTTGAGAAATTGCTAGAGCAATAACTATAATTAGAAAATGTTTAGAAACACTTGACATCAAATTGTTGAAACCACGTTTTCTTATGCTTGCTGAGATCAATGTCAATACTAGACACTCAAACCTATTTGAAGCCTTAGACAAAAAGGCTAAATGAGACCCTTTTAATTTGTACATTGTAGTGCTTTGTGTTAGCAAAACTGAGAAATTAACTAATAATTTTACATCTCAAAAAGCGAGAAAAAAAGAAGTCTGTTAAAAGAAAAAAAATACAATCTATATTTTTTAAATTGATCATTGTCGATGCAACAAGATGTTGAGGACTTCATGTATATTACTAACTACGCAAGGGGAGGGGAAGTTGGGGATCAAACCCTAGCCATGATTGCCTCACACTCTATAAGTGCACCATAATGGTTCGAAACTAACATAAAAATGCATCGAACTCAAACACACACTTACCTTGTTTGCCACATGGAAATATCTACCTCCGACTATTGGCCAAAAGAGGGCTGCCACGTGTCCCTGGTACCATCTAAGAATACGACTAGGTCTGGAGTGGACCGTCTATGCTTCTGGTCCGATACTTCTATAAATAGAAGGCCTTCTTCTCCTCCTCCAATACAACAAGAGAGATAAGTCCCTCTTGGTACTACCCATCCTCAGCAAAATCGGCTCTCTCCCTCTCCTGCTCTAAACCGACTCCACTCGTATCTAGTCCTTATCAGCGACTCAGCGCCACATCAAAAACCAGCCATCAATAGAACCATATCAAATACATTCAAAGGAAAAACTGCAGAAAAAAGAAACTCAAATGTATCTACTATCGACCCAATGAACTCGTCGAGTGTAAGGACCGATATATTTTCTGTAAACCCAAGCAACAATGGTGAGGTAGGTATACACGAAAAAGGGTAGCCACAAAAATCAACCTACAATTTTGAACACAAAACTCATTGCAATGGGTATAGACATTGTCAACCATCAGCAATCAAGAATGCTGATGCAAGTATCAAGTTATTTCAACTTTCTATCATGGCAAGCCTACGTTCAATATCTCTCTCTGAACCCGTGTCATCAAAGTCTTCCATTTCATCATCATCACTGTCCTTGTGTTAGGGATGGCCTGGTTTGCAAGCTCATTCGTCTAGGGATGAACACATTAAAGTAATATCTCAAAATGCTTTCTTTGCCCTTGGATGGAAAGGACTTCAAAGCATGTTTCAAAAAATTCTTTCGGTTGGATAGTGGATACATTTTCACAAGTGACTCATACCTTTCTTGTTCCTTCAATGTCCATGACTTGGAAACTTCTTCACCCATCTCATCAAACTTCCAGCTCAAGAATGCCGGACCAAGATCAGATCGTAATATGAGCCTTTCCTCAAGAACGTGGCGTTTAGTGCAATCAATAGACCCAGGAGAAACACATGTGCAAGAGTTGGATCTCCCTTCCCCAACTGCTTGCTTAGTGGTTTCTGTAGTTCTTCCTTTGAGGGGCCAAATTTGCGTGCCCAACCATCTTGAATTTTCAGAGTCAGCATCCTGGCCATTAAGATTCTCCTTCTTGGGTGGGCCAGTCCACTCTGGAACATCAGCCTGGAAGCGGGGCCCAACTGGAACAATCATTCTTTGCAGATGATCACCGATGAAGTTCAATAGCCTGATTGACCGTCGAGGTGCTTGAAGATACACTTGTTTTGGCTCCCCAGAACTTGGGGAGCTTGAACTGTGAACTGAATCATCCAAATCCAATGAGTTTTTTGGATTGTCGAGGTTCAGTCTTTTGGGGCTTACCAGGATTGAACCACTGATTGATTCGTCAGACTCAATTGAAGGACAGATATCATGGTTAGGTGGACCCCAGTCTACCACATTATCCTCGCATGTCAATAAACTGCCTGAACTAGACGAGTTCAAAAAGATTTTCTTGTTAAAACTTCCAGTGGAGTCAATCGAATTGAGTAAGCATGAATTTGAAGAGGCACGAGATAACTGTCCTTTACTCAGATTTGTGACGCTTTGCTGATTAGATGTTTCTGAAGTCAATCCACGTGCATAAGCAAACTTATCTTTTAGAAACTGCTGCAACTTTCGCTTTCTCTGAAAAATACAGATACTCGTTCCATTAGAATGGGCAAGAGCAAGAGATTGACGGTCACCATAAGGAAATCACAGCTGAAAATCTCATTTGCAAGAATCATAAATTGATTAACAGCTTCAGCAGAACAGAAGTTAGCTCTTCGGTAGATAGGAAATATATTTGAAATAAAAAGTCTGAAATGTGATTCCAAGTAAAGAAAAAACACTAGTTATTCTATTACATCAAACGAAAGTTCTAAAATGTGATTCAAGTTTTCCATTCTTTTTCTCTTTGTACAAGCCATGGACACAGGCATGCGATATAACACACGCGCCTAGGATTTTCAAAAAATGCAAGGCAAGACACAACACGTAGAAGACACATGCGAAGCATATAATTATTTATTACATGTCAAATAAATATTCTCATCAAATTCATCATCCTCGATTCCTCCAGCATGTTTGACACATGTCCAGCACATGACACGACACGCGTCGAACACCAGTACGTGACCCCTAAACAGGTGTATGTGCTTCATAGTGTACAAGTAAGACACAGCTTGGCAGACTTCAAAATTGCATATTTGATGTACTTCATCCTTTGACTTCTCTTTCTGATATGAATTCTTTGTTTGGTTTCGTTTTTCTGAAAACAGTTTTCAGAAAATTCTACTTTCTTATTTTTCGTGTTTTTTTGTTTTTGATGAATTTTTTTAATATTTTAAGTAATTTTTTTTAATTTTTAGATATACCTAACATAAATATACCTAAAAAATAAAAAAATTGTGAAAAAAACCTTTTAAAAATTCACTAAATACCAAAAATACAAAAAAAATACGAGAATTCAGTACATTTTTTGTATTTTTATGTATTTATTAATTTTTAAAAATATTTTTTCACAAATTTTTTACTTTTTAGATACATCTAAGTAAGGAGCATCCAAAAAACTAAAAAAAAATGTTTAAAATTTTAAAAATATTCACTAAAAACAAAAAAACACGAAAAATGAAAAACTCAGTTTTCAAAAAACTTAATCCAGAAAACTCAAACCAAACACACTTTTCAGTGTGTTTATGAATATGAATTGAAACAGCTGGTCACTTTCATCAACATGCCATGTAAAAGACCTAGTTCATATCATTCTGAACTATCTGTAGAGAATCTTGTAACACCAATTCAATAAACAATGTCCAATGTAATATAAACATGACAAGGCACAAAAAAAATAATTTGAAGAGTTGACTAACCTAATAAAGGATATGGCTAAACAATGTCCAACAATTATTATATACATGAAAAGTAAATAAAAAAAAATCAAAAAAAATAATTACTGTAAAAAGGATAAATTTGACATAATACAACTTCCATACTCGCACAAATTACTCAAAAAGTCATCCGAGTAATGCTAATCAAGTTCACAAACATACATAATGATCCAAATTACCGACACATGAGCAAAGAACAACGTTTTCAAAATTCAAAGTTCCTACGACAACACCACAATGTTGAATGATCCCACTCCCAATCCCTGTACGATCCTAATTCTCAAACAGTCCCACTTTGATTCTGCTACATTAATGATTTTACGCCGATTTGGATTGTTTGAGAAATCTAGGATCACTCGATCCCATGATCTAGATTGCAATTGTGATAACCACACTAGCACATACGTTGAATTACAACAAAAGTAAATGCAAAAACTTAAAGCTTAGGAAGTTATGATAGATGAATGGAAGGTATGAAACAGTCCCCAGCTCCACTGTTTTCGGCCATATAATTCAATTTTCAAACAAATCGATAAACTTTAAGTGTTGCACCCCTCCACCGATCCAAAAAAAGACAAAAAAAAACAGAGAGGAATGACTTGAATTGGGAAGTGCATTTGAAAGTCTGTGTACTTAAAAACATTTATGAGGATAAAGTTTATTAGAATGTTCTAGGTTGATATCGCAAAGTCGTAAGACCTATACATCTAGGCTATGTTACAAATTCTACTAAATGTATGAAGTACCCATATTGGAGATTCGACACTGGGATAAGGGTACGAGATATGTATCAAACGTGTGTAGATGGACATTTACCCAACAATCAAGGATGGACCTAGAGGGTGACGAGCAAGGGCAATCACCAACCCCCACAATTTCAAAAAAAATTCTTATTACACTAGTACACTAGTATCTAGTACTCTTTAGTTGCCACCCCCTACTTGCTCAGTCACAATTACTACCACAAGAAAGTTGCACCTCTCTGATGGGGCTTATGCACTCCACAACTTTCTTATGTTATGGGGTCACGAAGATTGAATTGAGTTGCCAATGCTTGTCAGCAAGCTGAAAAGCCGTTTCTCCTTTCTCTAATAATAAGGTAAGCTTCATAGCTCCCAACCTACACAAGGACGCTGTTGCCGCCACTTACTAAGCGCTAGTTCTATCTCGGCTAAGCAAAGAACCAAGGTGGGAATAATGAAAGAAAGAAAAGGGGAAAAAGCGGAGTACAGGAATTTGTACTTATTAGGCCCATGACCTAATTATCTCCAAACTATAAAGTCACGCCCCCTTTCGATTTTAAAACAATTTAAAAGGTCACCCCTACATGGGTTTGATGGCCTGCTAAGCCTGCCCATGATTTGTAGGGCTTGGGATCATTGTTTAGGCCCATAGACCTGGGTTGGGCAAATTTTTTAGGCCCAATTATAATATGGGTCGATTTTGGGAAGAGTGATTCAAGCCCGCCTTGCCCCAAAACTATGTTTTATGATATATTTCAATGTATATTTTACATGGTTTAATTTTAGTTTTTATAAGCATAAATTATGTACTACTAGTTATGCAAAGAATTAGTTATAAAATTTGAATTACTAGCCTTGAATAGGTTAAAGAGACACCCAAGTGATTAAATTAATTATAATTTTTATTTTAAAATATGAAGAAAAAATATATATTAAATAATATCCACGTCATGTGGCGAGCTTGGGATTTTTTTATTGTTTTTGGATGGGTTTGGAAATAAAGTATAGGCTTGATCCAATGTCAAGCCGGGTTTGAAAAATGACTTCAAATGTTAGTATGTACTACGTGCCCGGCCCGAGCCCGAACCCACCCAAGCCCAGCCCATGTCCACACCTCTCTATCCAAGCTTGTTGATTAATACATAATCAAATATGTGTTTAATTATAATTTAATTTTTATTTGAAAGGCCTTGAATACATTACTAAATTGAGCCTAATACATATAATAGAGGATATCTACATGGTGGATTATGAGACATTTAGTAGTCCAGTCCAAAGTTTTAAAAAAAAAAAATTTAATTTAAAAAAATCATCAATTCTTGGGTTCTTCTCCTTATTTATGGTGATTGTGTTTAACTGTCCATTTGGTATACACATTTGGGCTAAAATAGCTATATAAGACAAATTTGACTATTTTAGTCAAATATGACAAAATATCACATCCAACCCATAATCATCTCATTTTTTCTCTCACAAAAGTCAAAAAAGCCAAAAAGCCTATCCCAAATGAGACTTTTTAGCCCCAGGCTAAAATAACTAAAAAGTCAACTCACATCCCAAACGAGCATTTGTCATAAGTGGGAGAAATAGAAAAGAGGCTGTGTACCACTGCACTCGACACTTAGATAAGAGTATGAGATATGTGTCCAACATGTGCAGTCGGAAATTTACCCAATATTCATATCTAGCAATTCGAGTTTACCATATAATTATGCATGAAATATTCATATCAGGCATGGAATGCTATATGTCACCTTGTAAATACCGCTCGATCCTAGAAAATAAAAGAACGATGTTAAGAAACAAGAGTATTGCACATGTTTGGGAACTAAATGAATTCGATGCTTAAACACATAATTGCACACCACCACCAATACTGAAGTCTATGTAATATAACCTATAGCCCATGTTTGTTTCGCGGGATAGGATAAGATGAGATAACAAATCCGGGGAGGTTGAGATTTTGAATACAAAGGAAGGTAATTTCAAAAATTGGCCTCCAATGGATTATCCCTGCATATGTTATCCTACCTCGAACCTTGCCCACTGGATTATGTAATCCTGATTATAAGGGATATAAGCCCCAAGCTGGATTGCTTATCTTTGTGACCATTTGTGGAAATAAACATGGGATAAGGGGGGAATAAGACGTGCTTTCCTATCCCGATTACCAAGCTCACTATTCCAGCAAAACAAACTTGTCCAAAATGCTTACTAAATGAAAGGAAAAGACATGAGGATCTTAGAATATATAAGAAAGACAAATTACATTACTAGAGAAGAATGCATTTGCAACAACTTGAAAGTTAAAAGAAACCTCAAATATGTCAATCAAAGAGAGAGAGAGAGAGAGAGAGAGAGAGAGCATCGGCTGAGATGGTTTGATCATGAGTACGAGGGCAAAGGTAGGTAGACACATGATATGGCTTATCTTATGTGTTGAGCAACAATTATTTAAGACAGTTTTTAAGCTCTCTAGAATGTGTTGGTAAGCAAAAGACAAAGGATAATGTTGCAAAAGAACATCTAATGGTGAATGATTCTGACAATTTGGTGGTGGGGGGGATAAATCATAGAACAAGGTTTAACAAGTCCAACATATCCATCCCAAGTTTGTGCAAAATGGGAGGAAATGCTAAGAGAAGAATACAATTTTCTGCTTACCCGAGGAAATTCAGTAACACTTAAAGCCATAACTTTTCGCACTTTCATAGTTTGGTTCCACAATGGTCGAATTGTACTCTGTGATGGTCCTGAAGTACAAGGATCTAAGGCGAGTCTTTTTATCCAAGACAACATATCTGAATCAGAATACTTTCCAAAAGCAGATTTTGTTTGCCCAACCCCACCTACATTGGGCAAAGAAGCTTTATCATTTTTTTTTCGTCTGTCAGAATCCATCTCAATATGCGATGCAGTCACCTTCATTCGTTGAATGCAGCAAATTTAATATCTTATCTCTAGCGCATCCAACCCTGAAAGAAAAATTTGCACACAATGAGCCATGCCAACCCCCAAAAGTAGCACAGAAAAAACCTTCAATCGGGATTGTAACTCGCATATAAATAATTTCAAAAAGTATTTTGTCCCCAAAATCAGAATTGTTGTTAATTTCTTATATGGTCAAGTACAATGCAATGGCGACATCTAATCCACTTCATTGAAGCAAACATAATACTATTTGACTTTGGTATCGTTTTCATTTTTGTTGAAATTTTTTAAAAAAATAAATAAAATAAAATAAAACTTATGGAAACTTGTTTGGTAAATTATTTTGGGGAAAATTTTCTGAAAGTTGTTTTGTAAATTTTCAACACTTATTTTCACACAAGAAATGAAAATTATATGAAAAAAGAAATTTCCAAAACATGAAAAAATGAAAACATTGAAAATGAAAACAACAATTTTGGCCCATTAACACAACAATATCAAACTTCAAAACTCATAATAACGATCACGGTCCAAGCATTTTCATAGCAAATGCCAAACTAATCTCAACCATTAACACTTTTGTAAGTAGTATATTTGAAATAGGGGTATAACTTGAGTGGGTCCAACCCGAACAATCAAGTCTACCACAATTTTTTTTTACGATTTGAGCAGTATAATTTCAAATTTGATGAGGGACTATGCTAAAATTTACCAAGCCGAATTAAATTCAGACAAGACCTAGACAGTAGTTCTCACAACCCAAACAGCTCAACCAACCCGAATTATATTATTAATATATAAATTATATATAATAAACATAAACATCAAAAATTAATAATTATTGTCTCACCATTTGGATTAAATCGTATTACAATGTAATATATTCTACTGTTTGGTACACATTAATCAAATCTGAATTTTATTATGTTTTATTCTTCCACTTTTTCATATGGAGCTTCTACAATACACTCTTCTTTTGGGTGTACCATATACAAGATATAACATTTTCTAGTTTTGATATCACTTTGTATCATGATCAAACCACTTTTGCTCATAACCAAAAGAACTACAATGAACATAATCAAATATCACTTGAGGCATAACCAAAATAACAATTATGTAGTATCATAAGGCCATCTCCTAAGTTGCATCAAATCTTTCATCAAATTCTAATTTGATAAAAACAGTACTCTAGCCGTTTCATCATATTGGTATCAAATGAAATGAGCGGTACTTTTTTTATCAAATGAAGGGAGCATTTATCCTTTCATCAAATTTTGCAAGTGACCGTTGGTGGACAACCTCCTGAACAACTGGTTTTGGGTTGAATTTGATGAAAATTTACTCCAAAAGGACAACCGGCGAGATTTGATGAAGCTATTGGAGTGCATCATATAAGATCAAACTTTTTATCAAATTTGTTTTTTGATGAAGCGGTGGAGATGCTCAAACCAAACACCAATTGAGCCATAACCAAACTCTTTGGTCAAAACCAAAATGAAAACAAAATAGATTATAACTGGGGTAATGAGTCACAATCAAATCATAAGCAATACGACACTGGATTATGACCAAATACTATAAAAGGTCCATTGAAAGACACGGAAAAAATGAACAAAGATCCACAATGAGCAGAACAAGAGAGTAGAGTTTTGGGAGATTAAAAAGTATCAAATGAGATTTTCGATGCGAATGAAAGCAATATCTAAAAAACAAACCCCAAAATTCGGATATTTCGAGAGGAGGTCCGAGAGTGTCTCTCGGCAAAAGTTTCCAAATCGAACCATTACTCACTGCGATCCGTATGTACATAGATTATATATGCGTATATGTACAGAGAGAGCTAGAAATGGATCTACAAAGTTCAGATATACAAATATTACGATGATAATGGGGGTTCTAAATGGCTTTTGGCGTCTACACTTTCTCTCACTAACTTGAGAGACAGACAGAGAGAGAGAGAGGGCATTTGGAAACGAACCTTGGCTGGTTTTTTGGGCAGGCTTCATTGATGGAAACTGTAAGGTGTTGTTTCTGTGTTGCAATGGTGAACCATCGCCCCAATCATCGTCTGATACAGAGCGACGCGAGAGAGAGAGAGAGAGAGAGAGAGAGAGAATGACGGGTTTGGATTCTGGATCTTGCGTGGGTTCGGGCTTTGAGGATTGTGCTGACAAAAAAAAATGGAATTTTGCGATTTTAACCCCCTAAATAATATTTCTGTCAAAAAAAAATACCATGAAAATATGACAAAAATATCTAAAGTTTGGAATGGCTTATAAACGCTCTATTTATTTGAGTAAAAAATATTTTTATAAAACAAAAATAATTCATCTATCAAATTTGAATTTCCTCTAATTGTTTGAATTTTATAAGCTAAACGATCATGTGGACGATCAGTGCAATTCTTGTCATTGTGATTTTTACTTTTGTTAACTGCGATTATCACTCTTATTCTTGGATGACTGACATGCACAAATTTAAAAAATTTTAGACGAGTCAAAATTCAGTAGATGTAACATTGCTCCTTATAAAAATATGAAAATATATTTTTTATATTTTTTGATGTTTGGTTCAACAAAAATAAAAGTTAATGGTGTACACATAAATTTCTTGTGGATAAAACAAAGACATAAAAATAGAGTATTCTACTCTTAAAAAAATTGACTCGGGAGCTAGACAATTTTTTTAATTTTAATTTTTTTTTAACAAAAAAATTGAAACTACGTGAGCGCATCATAACTTTTATAGACCCTGACTCTAGGAAAATTAGGACTCATTTGACAAGTAGTTGTTTTAGCTTAAAAGTCAAAAAATTATTAAAAAAATCAAAAAACCTATAACTTATATTAAAAAGTCAAAGATTCATTTTTCTCTTTACTTTTTGCACATCTTTTCGTAAAAAGTCAAAAAATCATCCCAAACATACTAATTTTTTTTACCTCATATTTTAGCCAAAAAGTCAAAAAGTTACTAAAATAACATATTCTCAAACGAGACCTTAGTTGACAGTTAGATTTAACCCAACCCAAATAAATGGGCAGGTGTAATAGTGGGCTTCAGACCTAGTTCACAATTAAGGGTCATAGAGCTTTGCGACAGGAGTACATCGCATTGTCCAAAGACTTACGTACCCCTCAAGTGTCGAACCAGGACAATTTGTGTAAAAAAGGCCTGAAAAACCATTGAACCATCTCCTTGGTGGTGGAGCTTGACAGCTTATTCCCCAATCAAAGTGCAAATACGATGGTGATGAGATAAGTTGACACGAGGGTTTGATACCTTGTTCTTGAATCGAATGGCAAAATCTTCTCTAAGCAGTGTGATGAATATGACAAATTTGCAGGGCGTTGACTACTTTATTCTCAAATCTGATTTGTAGAATCTTCAACAATTTAGTGTAAAAGAAAAAAAACTTTTATAGGGTTTTGTGATAAATTTTGACTTTAATCTCTAAGCTTTAAGCGTGATAGAGATTGATGGAATTTCGTACAAACAATTTAATTTAATCCTCCAAGCTTTATACTTTTATGGAGATTGTAATAGAGATTAATAAAGTTTTATCACGATAATTTGATTTGATTTATGAGCTTTATCCTTTGTAGAGATTGATAGGCTTTGATGAAAAGACTTTCAGAGTTTTAGAGGCTTTTTGTTTCATGAAACTCTCTCTTATTTGATGTAAAGTTTTGTCTCTATAACTTGATTTGTTCATGTACAATTATCTGTAAAATTTTGTTAGAGATCATTCATTTTAGGGCAAATTACTCTAACAGTCTTTATAGTTTGGGACTCGTGTCACTTTGGTCCCTGACTTTTCAATTGTGACACATTTGACCATGAATTTTGAATTTTATTCCAAATAAAGACAATTGAAGATACTATTATTTAATTTCAATGGCAAAATCGTCAATTTAATAAAATATAAACTATTTTAACAAAAATAAATGTCAAAAAAATATTTTTAATTTTTTAAAAATTATTTTTATCCACCAATGATAAAATTATGTAAAATTGATAAAAATTAATAAAAATTACATGATTAATTTTTAAAAATTAATTTTACATGATCATCATCCAAACACATAATAAAAATTAATTTGGTAAAAAAAATGTCTAAAAGATTTATTAATTTTACATAATTTTATTTTTAGTGGATAGACATAATTTTTAAAAATTCAAAAATATTTGTTTCACATTTATTTTTGTCAAATTAGTTTATATTTTTTCAAATTCACGATTTTACCCTGAAAAATCTTAGTTGTCCTTATTTGGAACAAGATTCAAAATTTAGGGTCAAATGTGTCACAATTAAAAAGTCAGGGACCAAAGTGACACAAGTGCCAAACTATAGCGACTATTAGTTTAATTCACCATTCATTTTAATAGGCATAAATGAATGAGAGTCTTAATAGACTTGAATTACTTTGATAATTATCTTTAATTTATTGAGAGATAAATACTAAATAACATTTTAATAGTGTGTCAGGATTGGATTGACCACTATTAAATGACTTGGGTCCCGTTTGGTAGAACTGTGAAAAAGTGATTATAGATTATACCTTAACAGATTATGGCTTATAGTTGTGAATATAAGCTGTTAACCTGTTTGGTGTACTTGTGAGATTATGGATTTAAGCAGCAGAGTAGTGTTTGGTTAATAAGCTGTGAAATAACTTTTTACTGTATAATTGTCATTTTTGCTCTTATATGATATAAAAATGATTATTTTGTCATTTTTTTCAGTTTTAATTTAAAAAAAATTATTTCATTAATAAAAGTTAATATAATTAGTCAATTAATACTGAAATTAATAATAGTATCAATTAATGGTTTAATTACCATCAATATAATTAATACTATCAATGGCTTAATTAATACTTAATTATTTAATTTTTCATGTAATTAATGGCTTAATTAATACTTAATTACCATCAATTAATAATAGTATCAATATAATTATTTCATTTTTCATTTTTTCATTATAAATGAATTAGGTGTCAATTAATGGCTTAATTACCATCAATTAATATTAAAATTAATAATAGTATCAATTGGTATAATTTTTTTCATTACAAACTAATTAGTGTCAATTAATGGCTTAATTACAATCAATTAATACTAAAATTATTAATAGTATCAATTAGTATAAAATTATGAGTAATGCTAGGGATACCAAATTTTCTACCAAATAAATGACCAAATGTCTCATATGGGTGTGGGGTCTGCAATTTTGTGGGCCCCACACCCATGTGAGACATTTGGTCATTTATTTGGTAGAAAATTTGGGACCTCTAGCATTTTCCTAAAATTATTTCAGTTTTTCATTATAAATTAATTAGTTGGCAATTAATGGCTTAATTAACATAAATTAATACTAACATTATTAATAGTATCCATTAGTATAATTTTATTCATTTTTTCATTATAAATGAATTAGGTGTCAATTAATGACTTAATTACCATCAATTAATACTAAAATTATTAATTGTATCAATTAGTATAATTTTTTTCATTTTGTCATTATAAATGAATTATGGGTCAATTAATGGCTTAATTACCATCAGTTAATACTAAAATTATTAATTGTATCAATTAGTATAATTTTTTTCATTTTTCATTAATTTTTTTTCATTACAATTAATAATATAACAATTGTCATTACAATTAGTATTAATTAGTATCAATTAATACATTTGATAAAATTGATACATTTAAGCTGAAATTGATACATTTTATTAATGTATCAATTTTCATTAAAATTGATACATTTGATAAAATTATTTCATTATAAATTAATTAGTGTCAATTAATGACTTATTTTCATTTTTTCATTATAAATTATTATTTTCATTTTTTCATTATAAATCAATTAGAATAAAATTATTTCATTACAAATTAATTAGTGGCAATTAATGCCTTTTTGTAATCAATTAATACTAAAATTATTAATTAGTATTAATTAATATAAAAATACTGAAATTAATACTAAAATAATTAATACTAAAAATACTAATATTATTGATTTTTGTAATCAACCAATTTTAATATTTAATTCTAAAATAATAATAACATTGGAAACATTTAACTGCATCCTTTTATACAATTAAAAGTCATGGTCTAGTCATATCTGCTCATAAGATTAAATTGTTTCAAACCAAGGTTTGATTTTTAGGTTACGATATTCATCATAATACTATTCTCCCCATTAGTCGCTCCATTGAGTTTGCGTTTAAATTTCCTGATGAAATTCTTGATAAAACCCAATTACAAAGGTTCTTTGGTTCCCTCAATTACATTGCTGAATTTTACAAAGACCTTCGGAAAGTCTGTCAACCTCTTTTTGATAGGTTAAAGGATAATCCTCCCCCTTGGTCTTCTGTTCATATTGCTATTGTTAAACAAGTCAAACAATATGTTAAAACTCTCCCTTGTCTTGGTATTCCTACTGAGAATTCCTTCAAAATTATTTAAACTGATGCTTCTGATATTGGTTATGGTGGCATTCTTCTTCAGAAAGTCACTCCTCAATCATCTGAACAAATTGTTCGTTATCATTCTGATGTCCGGGATAAAGCACAATTAAATTATAGTACTATTAAAAAAGAAATTTTATCCATTGTTTTATCTATTCAAAAATTTCAAGATGATATTTTAAATCAAAATTTTTTACTTCGTGTTGATTGCAAATCTGCTAAATATGTTCTTGAAAAATATGTTCAAAATCTTGCTAGTAAACAAATTTTTGCTCGCTGGCAGTCTATTTTAAGTATTTTTGATTTTGATATTACTTATAATCCATCGTTATGTTGTATCCTGTTTCTAACTGCTTTGTTATTTCCAATTAATCCTTTCTGTTGTTTATTTAATTAATCTCGTTTTCAGTTCATCTTGATCACGCAAGAGATCGGTCTGTGTTTATCCACCTGGTTTTAGTCACCCACTTTCGTTCCCTGTCCAGAGTAAGTCCTTAGGGTTAGGCAGTGTAGGACATAGGGGTCTTCTGAATAGGGTCTGTACTCAAACCATTTTGGTCTGTGATAACATGACAAGAATAGGGTATGTATTAAGATACCTGTAAAACTGATTAATTAAACAGAACAATGAATCGATTATTTAGGAGTAACTCATCAGTCAGCTCTAGGTCAACAACTTTGCCTTCAATACCTAATCAAAGATTAGTAATAAATGAAGAAGATGTTGAAATACAAAATGATAAATTTGATGCAGGATGGAATATACCTAAATTGCCAATTAAAGAAATTTATAAAACTACTTTCATACAGAATGTTTTTAAAATCACACTGCATGTTAAAACTATTGAACAAGTTTATGCCTTAGAAAAGCCTAGAGAAACCTGTCAATTATTTGATGCAAAATTAATTAAAAGACATTTAAATAATGGTTACAATTTTATGCATATTAGTTTAATTCAAGTTGGTCTGAATCCATTAACCATGGTAGGCAAAAATACCTCTGTTTTATTATGTTTAAGAGATGCTCGTTTTTCTTGATTACAATGACAATTTAATGGGTATGATGGAAACTGGCCTGCATAAAGGTCCAGTACATTTTAATTGTTTTCCTGATTTTACACTTAGTTTACGAGATCCACATATTTTAGATGCATTAACATTAAATATTCAATTACATGGTTCATTTACTAACATAAAAGAAAAAGTTCATAATATTACTTTAATATATCGTGTTCA
The DNA here is from genome assembly GCF_055761805.1 of Camellia sinensis. Lineage (NCBI taxonomy): Eukaryota > Viridiplantae > Streptophyta > Magnoliopsida > Ericales > Theaceae > Camellia > Camellia sinensis. Next base: position 51,471,085 of record NC_138970.1, read on the forward strand.
TTACAAATGTATGCAAACTAATTTAAATGTTCATGCTTTACACAAAAGTCCCAAAGATAAAACTCTATTAATTCAAAGTAGTAGTAATCCTGGGGAATCACATATTAATGTTCCTCAAATGATTGAATGGAAAAACATAGATTTACCTGATCAGTGGATTACTGTTAATGAAAATTACAAACATAATCAACAACTATCCTCAATTCAAGATATCCAAGATATTCACCAATTCAATGATGGTTCTGTTCAAATTAAATTTAATCGTAGTCAATCCTCTCGACATAGTGCATCTAGTGTTCCAATTGAAATTGAAACTGAAGATGAAATATTTAATACTCCTTTATTTCGAAAAAATAGTAAAATCTATCTTGGTCAACCTTCCACTAATAAGTTAAAAGGTATTGATAATACTACTTCCTCTCAAATTAGTAAACCTGTTTATTCTACACATACACATTTGCCTGAAGAAGAGATTGCTTCTAATAATTCTCCAACTCAAACTGATTTCGAAGAATTTATACCACTCGTCAATCCTCAATTAATGACAATTAAAAGAGATTTTAAACTTGATCTAGATAAATTACTTATTGACTTTAAATCTACGAAAAATAGAACAGAAAGACATGCTTATTATGCTAAATATAATTCTACTCAAATGTCAAAAATTACTCGACAATTGTATGATTTTATGGTCGAATATGGTTTTGAATTACCTCTATTAGAATATGTTGACAAATATTACAAAAAGATTAATACAATCACCAAACATAAATGGAAAACTTCTGGCACCACTTCTGTCAGTTCTAGTCATCCTCCTTTAGAAAAAATCATTCTTACTCAACAAGGTTCTGAAATCCCTGCTTCTCCGTTCAAACTCCCTGGTAATGATAATGAAATTAAAAAGGTTATTGAACAAAATAATTATACTAATCAATGTTTAAACACAATTGGTAAACAATTAGACAAGATCGAAACCAATTTAGAATCTGTTCAAACCACATCCACTAAACAACCTTTAGATCCACCTTTACTTAATCTACCCAGTAATCGTTTCGAAAGAACTAGCTTAGTTACTAATGATACTTCTACTGTCAAAGCTATTGAAAAATTATTTACTAAATTATCTACTGCTGATAATGCTTCACCTTCTAAAGATAAAGGTTTTACTGTCCTAAATCAACAACCTAATATTGAAACTGTTTCTACCCAATCTGACACTGAAACCACTGATGATAATATAAATCAATTAGCTCAACAATTTCAATCTTCTCATCTTAATAAAATTCATTATCCCAAAATTAATCCACAAACCACAAAAAACTGGTATTCTCGACCTACTCCTGTTGATATTCAATTTGAAGAAACTAATCTTAATAATCAATTTTCTGTTTCTGCTAAAAAATTATACGAATGGAATATTGATGGTCTTAGTGAAGATCAAATCTTCCAAAAGTTAAATCATTTATCTATGGTCTCCAACAGTTATCTCTCAAATTATCCCCAATATACTCAACCTGAAATTGTTACATTAATTACTTCTGGTTTCACTGGTATGCTCAAATCTTTGTGGGAAAAATATTTAACTGAAGAGTAACGAGAATCTGTAATTTATGCTAATCAAACTGATGATAATGGTTTACCTATCTTTGATGAAAACATTGGATGTTGCCACCCTGATGGTATTAATGCTTTAATTTATACAATTGTTAGACATTTTATTGGAACCCCAACTAATATCTATTCTCGCATATATGATCAACTTAGTAATCTTACCTGTCCAACCTTAAGTGATTTTCGATGGTATAAAGATGTGTTTACCTCTAGAGTTATGTTAAGAGAAGACTGTACTAAATCATTCTGGAAAGAAAAATTTATTAATGGATTACCTAGTCTATTTGCTCACAAAATTAGAGATGTTCTTAGTCAATCTACTGGTGTCATCGAATATGATAACCTCACATATGGCGATATAATTAGCACTATTCAAAAAGAAGGATTAAAAATGTGTATTGATCTTAAACTTAGTTAAAAAGCTACTAAAGATAAACACAAAGCTAAATATGAATTAGGAAATTTCTGTGAACAATATGGTTTACCTCCTGTAGCACCCTCTCGTAGGAAATCACATAAATATTCTAAGCATAAGTATAAATCCAAATATTCTAATAAATATAAAAAGAATTATTCACCTTCCAAATCCAATGATAAATTTTATACTAAACCCAAAAAGAACTATTACAAAAAATCACATCCAAAATCTAAATCTAATAAAGATATAACATGTTATAACTGTGGTAAAAAAGGTCATTATTCTAATAAATGCAAAGAAAAACAAAAATTAAAAGATAAGATTAATCAATTACAAATAAATGATGAATCTAAAAATCAAATATTTGAAATCTTTCAATTAAATCAATCTGTTAGTAATTCCTCTTCTGATAATCCGAAAACATCCTCTGATAATTATTCAACCAATACTGATTCTGATGATCATAATATCACATTAGGATGCAATGATGTCTGTTGTAAACCTATTAAACAAATTACTGTCCTAACAAAATCAAATCAAGAAGAATCTGCATTAATAGAATTAATTAGCAAATTAGATGATCCTAGTTTAAAACAAAAATATATGGATAAATTAAAATCTTTATTAATACATTCAGACAATAAACCTAAGTTTAATAAACCTATTATTAGCTTATCTAAAACTTTAGAAAGATTTAAAAATAAACATAAATAAATCACACTTTAAGATTTACAATCTGAAATCAACCAAATTAAACAAACTATTCGAGATTTACAAAATAAAGACAAAAAATTAGAAGATGAAATTATTTCTCTCAAACTTAATCAAAGTTTCGATAATTTTCAACCTAATCCAAATACCTCTCCACATGAATCCGACAATAATTCCGAGCATGATTCTAATCACACTAATCCCGAGAAATTCTTATTAGATAATCAATCTCAACCCAGCAATCTTGAAGAAAAAAGATTAAATCTAATCAATAAAATTTATATTCAAAAATGGTATTCAAAAATTAAAATTATTGTTGAAGATTTTGAATTAGAATTAATTGCTTTAATTGATACTGGTGCTGATTTAAATTGCATTCAAGAAGGATTACTTCCTACTAAATACTATGAAAAATGTCATGAGAAATTAACTTCTGCTAATGGTAGTCAAATGTATATAAAATATAAATTACCTAAAGTTCATGTTTGTCAAGACAATGTATGTTTCAAAACCTCATTTGTTTTAGTTCAAAATATGACTGATAAACTTATTTTAGGCACACCATTTATTTATTTACTATATCCATTTACTACATCTAGTACCGGCATAACTACCCATGTTTTAGGACAACCTGTTACATTTACATTTTTATCTCCACCGGAAATGTTAGAATTAAATCAATTAAAAGATTGTTCTATTTCTCATACTATTAATCGCTTAACTAGACAAATCAATTTTCTTAAAGAATAAATTAATTATAAACGAATTGATCAACAATTAAATGATCATGTTATTATTTCTCAAATTAATGATTTCAAATTAAAACTTGAATCAATTGTTTGTTCTACTTTACCTACTGCATTCTGGCATAGGAAAAAGCATGTAGTTACTTTACCATATATTAAAAATTTTGATGAACGACAAATACCTACTAAATCTCGACCTATTCAAATGAATCATGAATTACTTGAAATGTGTAAAAAAGAGATTAATGAATTATTAAAAAATCGAATTATTAGTCCTAGTAAATCCCCATGGTCTTGCCCTGCTTTTTATGTTAATAAAAATACTGAATTAGAACGAGGTGTCCCTCGCTTAGTTATCAATTATAAACCATTAAATACTGTTGCAATATCAGCGGTAGATAATTTAGTAAATAATTTTTCAATAGCTTTGACAGTAGAAGTATCATTAGTAACTAAGCTAGTTTTTTTGGAACGATTACTAGTTAGATTAAGTAAAGGTGGATCTAAAGGTTGTTTAGTGGATGTGGTTTGAACAGATTCTAAATTGGTTTCAATCTTGTCTAATTGTTTACCAATTGTGTTTAAACATTGATTAGTATAATTATTTTGTTCAATAACCTTTTTAATTTCATTATCATTACCAGGGAGTTTGAACGGAGAAGCAGGGATTTCAGAACCTTGTTGAGTAAGAATGATTTTTTCTAAAAGAGGATGACTAGAACTGACAGAAGTGGTGTCAAAAGTTTTCCATTTATGTCTGGTGATTGTATTAATCTTTTTGTAATATTTGTCAACATATTCTAATAGAGGTAATTCCAAACCATATTCGACCATAAAATCATACCATTGTCGAGTAATTTTTGACATTTGAGTAGAATTATATTTAGCATAATAAGCATGTCTTTCTGTTCTATTTTTCGTAGATTTAAAGTCAATAAGTAATTTATCTAGATCAGGTTTAAAATCTTTTTTAATTGTCATTAATTGAGGATTGACGGGTGGTATAAATTCTTCGAAATCAGTTTGAGTTGGAGAATTATTAGAAGCAATCTCTTCTTCAGGCAAATGTGTATATGTAGAATAAACAGGTTTACTAATTTGAGAGGAAGTAGTATTATCAATGCCTTTTAACTTATTAGTGGAACGTTGACCAAGATAGATTTTACTATTTTTTCGAAATAAAGGAGTATTAAATATTTCATCTTCAGTTTCAATTTCAGTTTGAACACTAGATGCACTATGTCGAGAGGATTGACTACGATTAAATTTAATTCGAACAGAACCATCATTGAATTGGTGAATATCTTGGATATCTTGAATTGAGGATTGTTGTTGATTATGTTTGTAATTTTCATTAACAATAATCCACTGATCAGGTAAATCTATGTTTTTCCATTCAATCATTTGAAGAACATTAATATGTGATTCCCCAGGATTACTACTACTTTGAATTAATAGAGTTTTATCTTTGGGACTTTTGTGTAAAGCATGAACATTTAAATTAGTTTGCATACATTTGTAATGAACACGATATATTAAAGTAATATTATGAACTTTTTCTTTCATGTTAGTAAATGAACCATGTAATTGAATATTTAATGTTAATGCATCTAAAATATGTGGATCTCGTAAACTAAGTGTAAAATCAGGAAAACAATTAAAATGTACTGGACCTTTATGCAGGCCAGTTTCCATCATACCCATTAAACTGTCATTGTAATCAAGAAAAACAAGCATCTCTTAAACATAATAAAACAGAGGTATTTTTGCCTACCATGGTTAATGGATTCAGACCAACTTGAATTAAACCAATATGCATAAAATTGTAACCATTATTTAAATGTCTTTTAATTAATTTTGCATCAAATAATTGACAGGTTTCTCTAGGCTTTTCTAAGGCATAAACTTGTTCAATAGTTTTAACATGTAGTGTGATTTTAAAAACATTATGTATAAAAGTAGTTTTATAAATTTCTTTAATTGGCAATTTAGGTATATTCCATCCTGCATCAAATTTATCATTTTGTATTTCAACATCTTCTTCATTTATTACTAATCTTTGATTAGGTATTGAAGGCAAAGCTGTTGACCTAGAATTGACTGATGAGTTACTCCTAAATAATCGATTCATTGTTCTGTTTAATTAATCAGCTTTACAGATATCTTAATACATACCTTATTCTTGTCATGTTATCACAGACCAAAATGGTTTGAGTACAGACCCTATTCGGAAAGACCCCTATGTCCTACATTGCCTAACCCTAAGGACTTACTCTGGACAGGGAACGAAAGTGGGTGACTAAAACCAGGTGGATAAATACAGACTGATCTCTTGGGTGATGAAGATGAACTAAAAACGAGATTAATTAAATAAACAATAGAAAGGATTAATTGGAAATAACAAAGCAGTTAGAAACAGGATACAACATAACGATGGCTCTAATACCAAATTAGATGATCTTAGGAGCAGATCGGGATAATTTGATTGGGTTAGCAGGAAATGGAGTGACTGAAACTGACTGGCTAGAAGCAAAGGGATCAGTAGCCAAGGCAGATGAGTAATTGGGTCGACCAAATTAGATAATCTATAATAATAATAATAATAATAATAGCTTAATTATTATTATTATTTTTATTATTTTTGTTATTTTATTATTTTATTAAAAAATACTGAAAACCTCTAGGAAAAAGAAAAAAAAAATATGAAAACCCCAGCCGGCAGGGTGACGGCTCTGGTTCACCGGAAAGGGACGACGACGATCTACTACGAACAACGCCGATCTGCTACGAATAACGCCGGAGAGACAGAGAACTACGACGATCGTGAAGAGAGAGAAAGAGAGATCTGCCGCGAATGCCGAAGAGAGAGAGATGCTGGCGCGATCACGAACACACACGCACAAACACACACGCATACACACATATATACATATGTAACAGATCTCTGGTTCACTATCGCGAACACACACGCCCGAGATCGACGACGAAAAACCCTAGGTACGGCGCCATGGATGTAGCAGAGAGAGAGAGAGAATAAAGAGATCGATGGTTCATGCTCGTGCGAGAGAGGGATCTCTGGTTTGTCGGAAATCGCTCGAAGTCATCAGAAAGTGCTAGACAAATTCGTGGAAGAGGCAGAATGAAAGTGTTTTGGTTTATATACATAGCACACATGTAATAATTTGAAATTGTAAGGGGTATTTAAGTCATTTTCTCTCCCCAATACCAGCTGTGCGCTTAAGCTAACTTAATAAGCACCTCTTCACCAACTTTTCAAAAAATTTGAAAATTAACTTCATTTAAGCTATAAGTTGATCAAGTTAAGTTGAACCAAACACAAACTTTTAGCTTAAATTAAGTAAAAGCTGAAATAAGCAGCTTATAAGCTCTACCAAACACCCCCTTATATTAGTTAAAGACTTGTCATTTTGAGGATTACATTATTTTAACACGTGGCAACTTGTGATTTGATCTTGTAGTCTTGAATTAAAACCAATTAAACACATTGTCATATTTTGTAATCCTTTATAGTACATGACACATTGTAATTGGCTAAAAACATTTTATGCTTATAAGCGAATTAACAGAAAATAAGCCTATTATAGTAGAAAATATTTTTCACTTTTAAAAGGCAACAAATATTTTTTGAATTAAATTTTTACCAATGACCACTAAAGTTGTGTTTACCACCATTGCCATAGCCATGACTATCATCACCATTGTCGTTGTCACTATTTCTATTGTCATCATCGTCATATCATTACTACCACATTATCATCTCTACATCCATCCCGATACCACCATTGCTGCCACTACCACTACTACTAATGCAACTATTAGCACAATAATTTGAAAAATGCAACCAAACATAGGAAAATATTTTCTATAGAAAAAAAAGAAACCGCCAAAACAAATGGATCCTAAATGTCCTTTACTTTAACATTTTATTTGGATTATAAATTTAGATATAGATTTGGAAAGGAAAGATAAATGTAAAAAAAATTTAATTTATATTTCATTCATATTTACATCACATTTTTTCTTTTCCTTTTCAAATATTACCCAAATACCCAAAATGCAATCTCCCAAATGTTGTGGGAGCTCAATGTAATTTACCCCTTTTGTTTTCGCACCCTTATTTCTATTCAAATTCCACTTTCTTCCTTGGAGTCCCCTTCCCAAACCATTCACAAATCATCGATTTGGTCTCCGAAATCTCATCTCCGATCACAAATCATCGCCGGAGAGAGACCTCAATCAACTCTGGTCGACAAGCTCTGATCAAAACATGCAATAAAATGAGAGAAAGAGAAACAACTTCAACAACTCATTATTATCATCGTCTTTTCTCTCATCATGGCCGTGTTACCCAAATCTCTCTCTCCAAAACGACTCCTCAAACTCCTCAAAGCAGAGAAGAACCCCAACTTAGCTCTCTCCCTCTTCGACTCCGCCACTCGCCACCCAAATTACGCCCATTCCGCCGCCGTCTTCCACCACATCCTCCGCCAGCTCCTCCACCCAAGACTCGTGTCTCACGTCAACCGAATCGTCGAACTCATTCGAACCCAGAAGTGCAAGTGCTCCGAAGACGTTGCATTGACGGTTATCAAGGCCTATTCCAAGAACTCTATGGTTGATCAAGCGTTGGTTGTTTTTCAGCGAATGAGCGAGATTTTTGGGTGCGAACCGGGTATAAGGTCGTACAATTCTTTGCTCAATGCTTTTGTTGTTTCGAATCGGTTGGATAGAGCGGAGTTGTTTTTCAAGTTCTTTGAAACAATGGGTTTGTCTCCGAATTTGGAGACTTACAATATTTTGATCAAAATTTCGTGTAAGAAGAAGCGATTTGATAAGGCAAAAGAGTTGTTGGGTTGGATGTGGAATCAGGGTTTGAGTCCTGGTGTGGTTAGTTATGGTACTGTGATCAATGGGCTTGCGAAGAGTGGGGATTTATCGAATGCCTTGAACCTGTTCGAAGAAATGTTTGAAAGAGGTGTGACTCCCGATGTGATGTGTTATAATATTTTGATTGATGGGTTTTTTAAGAAAGGTGATTCTGTTGGGGCTAATGAGATTTGGGAGAGGTTGATAAAGGAGTCATCTGTTTATCCAAATGTTGTATCTTACAATGTTATGATCAGTGGTTTGTGCAAGTGCGGGAAGTTCAATGAGAGTCTGGAGTTTTGGCAGCGACTGAAGAAAAACGATCGACAACAAGATTTGTTTACTTATAGTAGTCTGATACATGGGTTATGCAAGTCTGGAAATGTTGATGGGGCTTCAAGAGTATACACAGAAATGGTTGAGAGTGGGGTGTCTCCGGATGTTGTGACGTATAATGCATTGCTTAATGGGTATTGTCAAGCCGCAATGATTAAAGAGTGTTTTGACTTGTGGGATTTAATGGGTAAGGAGGGTCAATGTAATGTTGTGAGTTTCAACATATTCATCAGAGGATTGTTTGAGAATGGTAAGGTGGACGAAGCAATTTCTCTTTGGGAACGCTTGTCCGAGAAAGATTTTCTTGCAGATTCCACAACGTACGGTGTTCTGATTCATGGATTGTGCAATAATGGCTACTTGAACAAGGCTTTACGTGTCCTAAAAGAGGCAGAAGATAAAGGAGATATGTTGAATGTTTTTGCATATTCGTCCATGATCAATGGGTTATGTAGAGAAGGGAGGTTGGATGAAGCAGTTTGCATGCTTGACCAAATGACGAAGAATAGCTGTAAGCCAAATCCCCATGTTTGCAATGCACTGCTCAATGGCTTGATTCGAGCTTCTAAAATTGAAGCTGCAATTCAGTTTTTCAGTGAAATGATCACAAAAGATTGCTCCCCAACTGTTGTCACCTACAACACTCTCATTAATGGGTTATGCAAAGCAGAAAGATATGGCGAAGCCTATCACTTTGTGAAGGAAATGCTGGAAAAAGGATGGAAGGCGGACATGATCACATACAGCTTGTTGATGGATGGTCTTTGTCAGAGCAAGAAGGTTGACATGGCCATCAATTTGTGGTTTCAAGTGCTCAGTCAAGGTTTGAAGCCTGATGTGACGATGCACAATATCATGATTCACGGGCTATGCTCTGCAGGCAAAGTGGAAGATGCTTTGCGCTTATATTCGAAGATGGGGGAACAACACTGTGTTCCGAATCTTGTGACCCACAATACCGTCATGGAGGGGCTTTACAAAGCCCGAGAATGCAAAAAGGCATCAATTATTTGGGCTCGCATTTTAGTAGAAGGGATACAACCAGATATCATTTCCTATAATATTACTCTGAAGGGGCTTTGTTCTTGCAATAGAATATCAGATGCCATTGGGTTCTTAAATGATGCTTTGGGTAGGGGAATTCTCCCTACTGTCATTACATGGAACATACTTGTCAGAGCTGTGCTTAATAATAGAGCTCTGACATGACCATTGCATTAGAAGCCTTGGAAGTAAGCTTCTAACTCCTTTTGCTTCCCTTGGTTGATTTTTTAACTTGCCTTTGGAATTAAGTTGAATTGGAATAAAGCTAATCAATGACCCAACTATTGCTATTATTCTGTTTTAAGTTTCCATTAGGTGTTTAAAATTGTTCAACACCACTTTGGGAGAAAAGACTTGCTGGAACTGTGTTCTCTCAGCCCAATTGTTGCAGGTTCTAAATTACCTCTCTGGCATTGATGCCAATGCATTGTTGGATGTTGAGCAATTACCCAATGTGCATGAGCCAGAGATGTGTACATTTAGGAGAACATACATGTTAGAGGTTCAAGTAACTTTTTCTGAAATTCTTCTGCCCCAAGCCTGCTATAATTCTCTCAGTTCTGCCGTAGGAGCCTGTTCTTAATGTTGTGTCATTCTTGCAGGTGGTTGGTTCGATATTCCTAGCATTTGTTCTATATTTTGAGTGAAGACTTGTCCAAATCAGCTAGTTGGCAAATGGTGATTTCTTGTACTCAACCAATAATGCCTAACCTTGCTATTCATATAGTTTTGTTTCATGTTTTCAAGATTAGGTACCTCTGAAAATTTTGGCATGGGAACCATAATTAGTGGTTCATGAAACTACAGTATGACAAGTACAAGGCAGATTCACTAACAGTATCTAACTCACTTTATGAACCACATGATTACTAAGCTAAGCAAGCTTGTTCTTGCCATGCTTGTGCAGCTTCGAAGCAGGTTGGTCTTCAGATGCCCCGAAGATATTAGGCAGAAAGATTTATGCTTTTGCTTGCCAATTTCTTGGGGTTGAATGCACCAAAGCTACTTCTGGCTACTCCTTGTGTAATTTGTTTTTTCAATCCTAAAATGAGAACTGTTGTGAAAAGAAAATAGATGGATTTAATTCTCGTAGTTTATCTCACTCATTATAGGACAGATGATGTAAAAACTTCGTTCTGTCTTTTTGTTTTCAACACAATGATGTATAAAAAGTCAATTGTAAAGCATCACACGGTAGTTACATGAATTTTAGTGATTAAGAAATGTCACCAAAAATAGTTGATGATGCGAAAGCAAAGTTGCGTGATGTAAAAGCCCCAAGTGGTAAGATCACGCACGGGGTTAAATCTCATGCTATATTCGAGTGTTGAATAATTCTTCAGCAAGATTAGTTAGAACAAGGATCTTGTCATAAATATATACATATATAGATTTGAGGAAAGAAAGGACTTCACTCTTTCGTTCTTGGGGTTTTCCATTTCATAATATCTCTGTTTGTAGGTGAGTTGAGAAAGCAAACCCACCAAAATCACTCCAAGAATCTCAACCTTTTGCCATCCAGATGAAGAAATCACAGAATCAGCAATCCCGATGAAGAGCAAGCCGCTCAATGCAAGGTAAATATTCGACCTAGTCTTTGATCCAGAACTGTAATCTCCCTATTCTTCTCCATTTCGCTTCTCATCAAAGATATAGTTCATCACTCATTAAAGAACTGATGATGGAAAAGCTTCAATCTTTCTTTTGTTTTCAACACAATGATGTATAAACAGTCAATTGTAAAGCATCACACTGTAACTTAGTTACATGGGTTTTGGTGATTAAGAAATATCACGAAAAATTGTTGATGATGCAAAAGCAAAGTTTCGTGATGTATCAGCCCCAAGTGGTAAGCTCACACTGGGGTTATATCTCATGATATATTTGTATGTGTTCAAATAATTCTACAGCAAAATTAATTAACCAAGGATCTTATCATATATATATAATGACCGAGGAAAGAATGGATTTCACTCTTTTTTGTTGTCGGGTTTTTCCATTTCTATTCTTTCGGATAACATCCTTTTTTCATAGATGATTTGAGAAAGAAAACCCACCAAAGTCAGCCCCCGAGTCGCAACTTTTTTTCATCTAGATGATGAGGAGATGAAGGAATCAGTAATGCCAATGACAAGTAAGCCAATCAATCCTAGGTAAATATTCCACGGCACCGTCTATAGTTATCTCCCTAGTCTTTCCATTTTTTTCTCCTTTCTTTTGTTTTCAACACAATGATGTATATAAAAAAAAAGGGTCAATTGTAAAGCATCACACAGTAACTTAGTTACATGGGTTTTGATGATTAAGAGATAATCATCAAAAATAGATGATGATGCAAAAGCAACGGTGCCTGATGTATTAGCCTTAAGTGGTAAGATCACACCTGGGGTTATATCTCATGCTATATTCACATGTGTCGAATAATGCTGCAGAATAATTAATTAGACCAAGGATCTTATCATATATATATATATGAAATTGAGGAAAGAAAAGACTTCACTCTTTCTCGTCCTCAGGTTTTTCTTTTTCTGTTCCTTCTGAAAATATCCTCTGTTTGTAGATGAGTTGAGAAAGCAAACCCACCAAAATCACCACAAGAATTGCAACCTTTTGCCATTCAGATGAAGAGATCAGGGAATCAGCAATCCTGATGACGAGGAGCCAGTCAATCAATGCAAGGCAAATATTCCGCCTGGTCTTTGATCTGGCACTGTCTATAGTAATCTCCCTAATCTTCTCGATTTTAGTCTATCACTGATTAGAGAATTGATGATGTAAAAGCTTCGATCTTTCTTTTTGTTTTCAACAGAGTGATATATTAAAAGTCATTTGTAATTTGTAAAGCATCACACAGTAACTTAGTTACGTGAGTTTTGGTGATTTAGAGATAATCACCAAAAATAGATGATGATGCAAAAGCAAAGTTGCCTGATGTATTTGCCCTAAGTAGTAAGATCACACTTGGAGTTTTATCTCATGCCATATTTGTATGTGTCAAATAATGCTACAGGAAAATTAATTAGACCGAGGATCTTATCATATATATATACACATATATGAACTTGAGGAAAGAAAGGACTTCACTCTTTCTCGTCCTTGGGTTTTTCTTTTTCTGTTCCTTCTGATAATATTGTCTGTTCGTAGATAAGTTGAGAAAGCAAACCCACCAAAATCACCCCAAGAATCGCAAGCTTTTGCCATTCAGATGATGAAGAGATCAAGGAATCAAAAATGCTGATGACAACCAAGCCAATCAATGCAAGGTAAATATTCCGCCTAGTCTTTGATCCTGCACTGCCTATAGTAATCTCCTTAATCTTTTCCATTTCTTCTTTAGCTTTCTCCTTTTCAATAGGCTTCCTCTGCATCAAGCTCTTAAAGAACAGCCCTTCATTCCTGCCTTTCTCAATTTGATCTTCAAACTCTTCCAAATTCTTTACATTCTTCTCAATCTCTTGTTTGTCCAACTCTGTAGATTCTTCAAATGCTTGCATACGACTCTCTATATTCTCCATTATCTGCCAATCACAAATCAATAAAAATGGGTTATGTATGAAAGTAGAAATTTCACTACCAAGCAACCACGTTTTTGTTTCTCTAAGCATTGTTGGACAGAGGAGAGAATTTGAACAGACTCTTGTGCTGGCTTCATCAAGTCCTTTGAGGGCATCTTCGCCTATCTGATCGAACTCGGCATTGGCTTCTTCGGCAAACTGGGTTAGATATTGGGATCTCTCGTCTAAGTAGTCGGTGAGACGGACTTTTTGAGTTTGAAGCATTGCAATTCTTGCAAGAAGTTCTTGTTTGCGAGCATCTCCTTCGGGTGGAGGAGGGGAGTCATCTGAATTTGAGTTGTTGGATTTGCAGAGTGAGAGTAGTATGGGATTCTTCTTATTGGAGAAGAATCCTCTTGTGTGGAAAAGGAGGGCATGCTTGGTCGGAGTGAAGGAGGTTTGCATGGCTTTGAGGGAGATCATCATTTTCAGTTTGCTTTGAAGAGAGAGAGAGAGAGGGGTTATCTCATATATGTTCAGTTGAAGTGTTTATGGCCTCTCATTCAATGTAAGTTATCTCTTTTGACTGGTATCTGTTGGCTTTTGGACCTTGCCCTCCAATGTCTTTTTTGTTTTTCTTGGAGTTTAATATTTGTTGGGTAAAATCTATTTCAGGATTAAGGATGGTACTTTTGCTTCCTGGTGCTGACTCATTTTGTGATTTGAAAAAAAAACCTATAATTTATTGTATATGTTTTTTGAGTGAATAGCGTTGTTTGCATCCCGAGAAAGATGAGGAAAGGAAAAGAAAATCTGGGAGGTGGGAATGCTGCTGCGCAGCAGCGGCTGCTGTGCGGCAAAATGGGCCCATTTCGGGGCCTATTTTGATAATTGGAACCGTTCACATTTTAGAATACATTAAGTAAAAAATGTCTGCAAAAAATCAAATCAATCGGATGTAATTTACCTATTCATCCACGCACATTTGTATTCATTTTAATATTTTAAATCACAATTATTATTTATTTTTGTAGATACAAATATGAATGGATGAATAGGTAAACGATAACTGATTAACTTAATGTTTTGTAGGCATTTTTTACTTAATGTATTCTAAAATATGAACGGTTTGAATTATCAAAATAGGACCCGAAATGAGCCCATTTTATTGCACAACAATTGCTCAACCCGTGCAGTAACTGCACCTCCACTTCCGGTGGTTGGGGGTAAGTTCAGCTTAGTGGGTCAGTGGTGGGGGCAGGGGGCCAACCTTATCCGACCTGTTGCCATCAATGGGCGATTAACAAATTATTACATGGGTGAGTAAAAAAAACGGAGACTTTATTTTATCCTCTTGTAATTTCTGTTATTTGAAAATACATATATAATTTTTTTTGTGAATTAAAATGTATCGTCAGATTTTTCATACAAATTAACAGTATGGGGGGGGGGGGGACACATACATGCCTATGGAGAGTGAGCTATTTTCATGACAAAAATTCCATTTTCAAATTTTCAAAAAAATACCATTCTTCTTCCCCTTCTACTTTAGACTTTAATTTCAGCAAAATTTTACTTTAATTCTCGTAATTGTAATTGTAATTGTAATTTTAATTTTATCAATTTAAATCTTATGTTTTCAATTGTGCTTTGCAATTCAAATTTTAGATTAGAAGATCACATACGTGCACATATCATTTTTCTGCTAAAATACAAACGGGTAGATGAAAAGATTACATTGAATAAAAAATGAAATCATAGTGATAAATTTGATGAAATTAGAACTAGACAGACCAAAATAAAGTTGTGCTTCAAAAAATGGTTGGTAACATACAAGCATGCAGAGTGCATAGAAGAAATGGTAGGTAACATAAAAACAGAAACCACTACAAGGATGAGAGAGAGAGAGAGAGAGAGAGAGAGAGAGAGAGAGAACCTTCCATCAAATTAATAGAAACAATCTAAATTAACGAATACTACTCTGGAGTAAACTAAAAAATCATCTATATCTACAAACAGTTCAATCTCCATGAGAACTAAGACAAAACCTTGAAACAAGAGCAGAATATGCAACACAAACTAGACTGAATCTGAAACAATGACCAACCAAAATGCAAACAGTTTTTAAAAAACTTGCCTCCAAAAAATACAAAGCGTTTTTTTTTTTTTCCTAAGCAGAAAATATTTTCCTACCTTCCATCAAACTATGTCAATGAGGTTTTCCCTGTAGCCTTCTTGTAAGTGTACCATTTTGAAATCCAAAGATAAACGACGAAATTAAGCACGCTGAGTATCGCCAAAAGCCAGTAGAAATAGTCCAGATGGCCCCTATTCAAGTTATCCGGAATCCAACCGAGCTTCCCGTTCCTTGTGGTCACTTTCGTCACAACCGTGACGAGCAGAGTACTCAAGTAATTCCCCAGCGCAACTGTTGTGAGAGAGAGCGCCGAGCACAGGCTTCTCATTGCATCAGGTGCCTGGTCGTAGAAAAACTCCAATTGCCCGATAAAAGTAAAAACCTCCGCGCACCCAATAAGAAAATACTGTGGAACTTGCCAGAAAATAGTCATGGGAATTTCCTCGAGATCATAGTAGTTATGCCTCCTCACATAGCTGAGCCGGTTGACCTCAAGGATCCCGGCAACAACCATAGAGAAAATGGAAATGACGAGACCAATGCCCATCCTTTGGAGCTGAGTGAAGCCTCGGTCATGCCCCGTGAACTTTCTCACAAACGGGACAATGATTTGGTCGTAAACGGGCGCCCAGAAGATGACACTGAGTGTGTCAAAAAGGGAGAGGGAGGCAGATGGGATTTTGAATTTTGGGCCCATGTGTTGGTCCATTGTGTTGCCTTGTAGGACAAACATGGTGCTCATTTGACTATATACGGTGGAAAAGACAATTCCGGACGCCCATACTGGCAGCAAGCGGATGATGGACTTGAGCTCCTCGACTTGGGTTACGGTGCAGAGTTGCCATGGATCTGCGGAGCTTTTGACACGGTCAGCTTCGGTCTCCACAGCAGCCTTGTCGAAAAATCTGGAATTGGGAAGTTCTAATTAGTAAAACTTCACTAGTGGATACCAACTCTGGAAAAACTGAGACTATGGATCAGGAAAGTCAATCGAAATGTAATTACTGAAAAGATTCTTTTCATTTTGATAAATAAACAGATTTTTATGCAAAAAGCCTAGTAGAACAATACTAAAATTGAACAAACACACGAGCACACAAAGAATTTATGTTGTTTGGCTATAAAGCAAAGAACAATTAAAGAAGTTTCACTATAAATGTAGAGAACATAGTGGTCAGCTCTCTCTCTCAGCAACCGTTTGTCATATAAACTCTCAAAAAAAATCTTAACCTTAGAACTCGAAATGATCTAATATATACAAAGATCCAAAAGTAACAAATTAGGTCAAAAGAGACCCAAATACAAATACCGGGTTGGACCCATCATCTAGGGCTATGCCCAGGACCCCTATGAAAAAGGGAGGGGGAACCTCACCATTTGCCCATTAATCGGCCCATGGGTAATAAGCTTAATCCAGGTCAAAATCGAGACACCCACAACACAATCGATTGAATACATTAGGAAATTAAAAAAGGAAATGCTCGATAAATAAAGTGGGCTTTTAAGTATGAGAATGTGGCTTTGAGGCCGAGAGCAGCCATATTACACAAAAGATCCAAATATTAGATTTGTATCTAGGCTTCCTCCTCGTAATGCCCTTCCTTAACAAGGATGAACAAATGATAATTTCTGAAAAGAGGCTTTGATCCGGACTGTGCAGTGCCAATAATAATAATAAAAAATTAATGTCTGAAAAGATGCTTTCAATAAATTATCAAATACAAATAGGAAGTACCAAAAGAATATTGCTAATGATGAAAATGTGCATGAAATTGAATTAATTTGGATAAATTCAATACAAATTCTTGTTCACCAAAGTCTAGTTGCAAGACAATTACCTAAACTTTTCAGTGTGCTTGAGCTTGCGGCTTCCTTTGATGTTACATTCCTCATCTGCTGTCTCATAAAGAAGAGACTTATCGTCAGGAACTTTTACAGTAGATTTTATTATGGACGCAACCACCACTCGGATAATCCGTGTCAAGGGACTCCCTCCAGGTTTCTGGAGCCGGTACAAGCTGCTACCCAAGAAGAAAAATATGATTGCAATGGCCATTGCAACCGCCGGGATACCAAAACCCCAACCCCACCCCACATTCATTTGAATCCACACCAAAACTGAGGAAGCAATAAGTGCACCGATATTGATTGACAAGTAGAACCAATTGAAGAAGGAGCTCTTCTTCTTCCTCTCGGTTTCGTTGGTTTCATCAAACTGATCCGCGCCGAAGGACGAGACGCATGGTTTGATTCCACCAGTCCCAAAGGCAATTAAGTAGAGTGCTATGAAGCAGACTGCAGTTTGTAATGCCGATGGGTGGCAAACATCGTTGTTGCATGTCGGCTTTAGTCCTTTGAGTGAAGCGGACATTGTTAAGAGTGTCATCCCCTACAACACAGAGTTCATCAATTTCTGAAGGCAAAATTAGCCTACTAGACATCATGGTACAAAGAGTGTTAGGATGAAGAATGTGGGGTCAGCTCAAACAAGTAATGGTTTAGTCCCACTACACGAAGCTCCCGACATTATGGGGTGTGGGGAGGGTTAGATGTACGCAGCCTTACTTTTGCGTGCAGAGAGACTGTTTTTGTGATATGAACCCCATGAAACAAAATATTGATGAAATTTATGGACAACTTAATTCACAAATACACAAAATAAAATTCATATTGGAGTTTGCGAGGCTTGATTCGAATCAACACAATAACTCCAATTCAATCTTTTATCGAGTTTTCGAAAGATGGAATGGAGTCACTTACAAAGACATAGATTACTGAGAAACTGGCAATTGTCCAATATCTTCCCAAGTAGGAATCGGCTAGAAAAGCTCCAATCAAGGGTGTGATGTAGCAGGTTCCCGACCAATTTGTGACATTGTTTGATGCGGTGACATTCCCTTGGTTGAGACGTTTTTTCAGATAGTTCACCAAGTTGGTGCTCATACCATAGTATGCCAACCTCTCACAACATTCATTTCCTGCGAGAAACCATTTCATATTCCAAATTTCCGAAGTGATTGGATACTAAATAACAATGAGGGATATATCAAATCGACATAGACTAAAAAAAATAGTAGAACCTTAAAACCATACCAAGAATGAAACGGCACGCCTTCCAATTTCCAGTTTCCATCCTGTTTGCAGGCTTTTTATGGATATTAACCGTACCGTCATTTGTATAGATATCATCTTCGGCCATGGTAATTTGCAGCCAAGTAATCTGCTGAGCTTGTATTTCTAAAGAGTCTTTAAATAGTTTGTTTACCTGCAATATCAGTTACCAATTTTTCTACTAAATCCACAGTAAAAAAAAAAAAGGTTTAATGAATTTAAAAAAACCATCAAACACAGCTACTAAGATAAATCTCTTGAATTTAAGACAAGTACTATACTCATAGGCTTTAATTCCAGGATATAAAGGGTGAGATTGAATATTATATCCTCTGGAGTCTACATATTCCATGTTTGTAATTTTTTTCCCAAGAGGATATAATATTCCATGGGATTATACAATACCACCACCCCCCATTATATTATATCCCCTTGGTTGGGATATGATTTAAAAAGTCCAATTTACCCTTTTGTCTATCTAACATAATATAATTTAATATAATTTTTGAATTTAATATAATATAATTATTGAATTTAATATAATATAAATATTATTGAATTTAATACAATATAATATAATTTAATATAAATTATGAATTTAATATAATATAATATAATATTGTGAGGGCAATCTTGGAAATTACTTGTTTATATCCCACAATATATTTTGTAAAACAAACATAGATAATATATATCCAATCTTATATGTCAAGTCAACAAACATGACTTGGGGGATATATTATCCAATACCTATATCCTATTCATTATATATTCTGACTAAATTCTACATCATATTATATCATCTATTTTATATCCAGTGAAACAAACAAGGCCATAGTATACCCAAGCTCTTAATTTATTCTTTCATTATCTATATACAAAAAAAGATCAAGACAGCCTCTTCAATTTAAAAGTCCAAATGATATTCTTCGTGGTAACGTGCAATCTCAATAGAGAATAGTAGAACATAATTCACATAAATTTCAAAATTATACATGATCATCTCAAATGTATGGACTACCCCGATTTGGGTAACATTCCTATATATACATACATTTCTGCATATGACTACCACTGTTTGCCAGTCTAAGATCATTCTTGACATTTTAAATCAATTTGAAATATTCTTCCAAATAATTTCCGCAGCACAAATTTATCATTAAAACATATCTCATGAGATATACAAGAAGTTAAACGAAAACTTCCACAAAGTTAGGCACTGAGTGTGCCTGAACATTTTCTACAACAAACGTAAACATAAAGCAAAAGCTTATTTAAATAGTTAACAAGTCAAGAATTAAAAAAATAAAAAAATAAAAAAAAGGAATTTAAACATCCAAGGAACATGACTCCCTAATGGGATTTATTTTAGGGAGCCAAATTGGAATTAAAAAGTCCGAGAAGTTTCCCTACAAAAACAGAATAAAAAAAACCCCAAAATGAGCTGAAAGTAGAAACACAAGAAAAAGAAGATTAAGAGGGTTAAACTTCATCTACATCATGATGTCCCAATCAATAAGATTTGATTAAATAAACTAACCATCGTTTTAAATATCGGCGAATATGTACCATATCGGCTGATATGTATTGAGTTTTGTCCTTCTAACATCGATACAACCCGGAATGAAAATCAAATGTGTACCGGTATATGGCCAATTCACAACCAACACAGTCGGTTCCTGATACACATATCGGTTTAGAGCCAAATTCACGAGCTAATTCACAGTCAATACGACCGATTCATAGCCAATATTCAGCTGAATATTTATATATATATATATATATATAATTTTTTTTTGCAGCAGATGATTTTAAAAAATTGATGACTGCAACACGATATGTATCACCCCTTGATACCTACAACAGATACCAACAAGTCTCCCAATACCGCTGTTTTAAAACCATGAAACTAACATAATTTTACTTCCTCTGTTTCAAATCTATATTTGTGAGGGGCATACATTATCATATTCTCCATTAACAAACATAAAGCAACAAGACAAACTAGAGATAACAATGAAACTAACACAATCTTAAACATCTTCTTTTTCAAATTTTATATTTGTGAGTGCCATACATTCTCATATCTCCACAAACCATTTAATATATCATTTTAACATAAAGCAATAGGACAAACAAGAGATAACCCACAAATCAAAGAATCCAACAACCCACTTGAAACATAATTACAAAATTAAAGAAGGGAAAAAAAACAAAAAGAAATAAAATCTCAGCCTAAAAATTCAATTTCCATCTCAAAACACATGCAAACAAACATGGGTTTTAACTTAAAATCCCTAATAATTTTTTAAATCTATGAAAGAGTGTTGAAACATTAACACAGATCCATTTAAGAATGAAGAGAAATAGAACCCACCTGACCGAACTCTTCAATACCCAGATATAAAAAAATGATGTAGATTTAATATATATATATGTATATATATATGCCCACACCAATGCATGGAAATAAAAAAAACAGAAAGAGGACATGGAAGGAGGAAGAAGAGGAATCATGTGAGATAGGAAAATAATGAAGGTGGGCACAAAAGGTAAGACATACCTTTTGAGTGCAAAGGAAGAGTGAGAGAGAGAGAGAACTTTATTTTGGCTTTGAATGAGGAGTTTTTGATTGCTGGGTTTGGTAGTCCTGGTGGTGGTTGTGTGGCGGCAGTGGTGGTGGCTGAAAGAGTATAGGAGCAAACCCGGGACGCATGCGTACAACACCAGCTACAGACAGAGAGAGAGAGAGAGAGAGAGAGAGAGAGAGAGAGGTCATATGGTGGTGCTGGTGCATCGTGTGTGTGACACCATTTTATAGGGCTACAATATCGCTGTATTCGGTTAAGAGATTTTGAAACGAATTTAAAAATGAGAAAGAAAAATATAAAGTCTGAGATAGAATGGAAGGGATTGATAGTAAATAGATTAATAGTGAGGGTATTAAGTAAAATTGTGTTTGTTTTGATGATAGTTGTTAGTGTAGGGATTGTTAAATTATTTTTATATAAAATAAATATAAAATAATAAAACAAATAAAAAAATACAAAAACTTTAGACATTAATATTTTTAAAAAAATGCCCAACATGTAAAAAAATTTTAAAAAATAAAAATAAAATAAAAAAATTTCAGAAAAAAATAAAACAAATAAAATAATGATTTTTACTTAACCAAAAACAACAAAAATTAAATATTAATGTTAAAAAAAAAATGCTCGACATGTAAAAAATAAAATAAAAAATAAATAAAAAAAAAATTTCTAGTCCGCCGGACTATTTTTCTAATACCAAGTCTTAGATGCCAATCCGAATCTCCTTGGGGAGGCCCATCCTAATCTGGAGCTCACTATCAATCCCCTCCCTATCTTTCAAAACAAACACAATATTAGTGGGTCTCACCTCACTACCAATCCTAATTCCTCATCTAATTCTCTAAACAAACGGGGCCTAAGTGAAATATGAATAAAATATATTTATATTAGTAGTTCATTCGTGTAATGTATGTGTAATTTGTTTTATTTTTTTAAAATATTTGATAATACAATGTGTGTTATAAAAAAATTATTTTTTAATTTTCATTTAAAATTAAAATTAAAATATGATTTTAATTATTTATTTTGATAATATTGGCGCTATCGTTCTATAAAATTGTTACTTGAATACTTATATATATTAAATTTAGTTAAATTATTTATGTATTTTGATAATTTTAGTTCTATCGTATTATAAAAGTATAATTATCATATAATAATTTTGTATGATATATATTATATTATAAAATAATAAAATAAATACTTATTTTGCTATTAAAAAATAATTAAATTAGAAAAAGAATTAGTAATATAAAATTAAAAATAACTTTAACTATTTAATTCTCTTTTATATTCATTTAGAAAATAAAAATATGTAGAAATAAAATTATATAAAATTTATTTTAAAAATTAAATGTAAATATGTTATAATTGGATTATCATATAATAATTTTATATGATATATATACATATATATTAAATTATGTAAAATAAACAAATTCAACAACAACTAACTAAGAAAGAATCACATAAAAACATCTAAATCTAAAAAGAAAAAATAATAAAAACATCTAGATATATCTCAGTGTGTGAAGTGATTAATTAACTATAATATGATATCAAAACATAAAATAACTTACAATTCAATAATTGAAAAAATAACTCAAGTAGTAAATCCAAACTTTAGAGGTTTTTCGAGAGTATCATTGTTATACATGTTTTCTCTTATGAGTTGTGATTATATAAAATAATGTAACAAATGAAGTATAATTTTATATATAGAATCACTATAAAATTTAAGCAACAAATCCATAATATAAAATAATATAGAATTGGTATTGGATATAGAATAATGCACAGAAAAAAAAGGTAATTTAGCATTAAAAAAACAAATCCTCATACTCTTCAAAGAATTAAGAAAAAAAACGTGAAACGCAAAATTGATATTAGGTTTGTGGATTATCGATCTCAATTTATCATGAAAAATATATGGAACAAAAATATTTGTCAAATAGAATCCATATAAAATAGGTAAAGTTAGTATAATTTAAATTATGTTTGGATTTATGTAGAACTCTATTTGTAATTAAAAAAATATATGCTAACATGACTCTCTTAGAAAAAAGTAAATCCTTATAATTTATCTCCTAAGTATGGAAAAAACACTACTATTAATAATATATATATATATGATTTCACTTAATCTTACATATTTTTTAAAAAAATTTCATTCTAGATTTTTTTTCAAATTTCTCAACTAAACACAGTTTAAGTGATTAAAACAATTAAAAAGTTACAAAAAATATTAGAAAAATTATTTTAAAAAATTAAGATTTGAATTTTATAATAAAATAAAATTTTAATTTTATCAATTTAAATCTAGAATTTTTTATTTGTTTTTAATCTAAATTATTTATCTATATTTTCGTTAACTAAAATTGTCAAAAAAAAAGAAAGAAAAGAAAAATGTATTTTAGTCAATAAATTCAATGAAAATTAATATTTTAGATATTTTTTGCATACTTATATTGAGTTTAATGATTGAAATATATTTTTTCTACAATTTTACATAACGAAAATAGGCAAATAATTTAGATTTTAAACAAATCAAAAAATTAGAATTTAAATTGATAAAATTAAAAATTCATAGTTTATTTTGTTATGCTCAAATATTTTTTATTTTTATGTTAAATTTAAAAACTAAAAATTTATACAAAAAAAAAAGATTTATTCACATTTTCTTTAATTTTTTGCATATTTTTTCTTAAAATGTCAAAAAGTCATTCACATACGCTTAAGAAATTCTCACCTCATATTTTAATAAAAAATTCTATTAAAAAAATCACTTTTCCATATGAGTAAAACACTTAAAAAAATAAGTTAATTTGATAATCTTAATCATATAATTTAATTATATTTGTTTTTAAAAAGATATTTTTTGCTTCCTAAGTTGCTATATTATAATTAATTGTAATTTTCTTCCCATCTTTGTATCTTTGTAATTTTTCTATGTATCACTATAAAAAGTGGGATTTGTTTGGTGAAAACTCCCTTATTGGGCCCTTGTTTAGGGTGAAGGACAGCCTAATTTATTTTATTTCTTAAATCCATAAAGAGGAGGTGCATAACTGAGTAAGGACATACTAAAATTTTTCTTTTTTTTCTCTGGACAATATTTGCCATTGCATATATATATATATATATATATATCATAGATTTGAAAATTTGTACCAACGAAGTCGATGATGTCCAATCTGTTCTCCAAGTCACAAGAATCCTAGCACAAACTCGCTTGTTGATCTCCAAATCTATATTACATGTTCTCCGGCGATCTCCAAATTTGTATGAACGAAGTCGTTGCTTTCCAAAGAGAGCTCACGTTTCAACGAAGAATGAAATCTATATTAATGAAGTAATCAAATTTGTATAAATAAGAGTTTTTTTGTTCGGTTGTTCATATATCTAAAAGTAAAATTCAACCTCGGTTCTTTCATCTAGTATGTACTCTGTTTTTTTGTAATAAAAAATTTTACTTTAGTTAATGAAAATAGAATTTGATTGCTGATTTGTTTAACGATAGTAAAATTTTACTTTAAATTATAGTAAAATTTATTAAGATTCAAAGTAAAATTTACTCTGAAACACGCTGCGGGAATGGCTTTATATGAGAGGGTTGCTTCATGAATCAGAGTAAAATTTTACTGTTCGAAGAACATGGCATCATGAGAAGAAAAGAAAGAGATAAAGAGATAAAGTTCAAAAATAGAGCATTACAAGAAGAAGAAGAAGAAGAAGAAGAAGAAGGAGAGAGAGAGAGAGAGAGAGCATAAATAGTGAGTGACACACACACATACATACACAGAGCACGAACCATTAGAGCTAGAGAGAGAGAGTGAAGGATTTCAAATATGAGGTTCGTGAACCGTCATTTTTCTATGACAACGATTAAAATGATCTTAGATTTGAGGTCTTCGATGTGATAAACGACGGTAGAAAAAGAGTTCTATGGTGAGCGGCGATGGTGCCAGTAAAGACAAGGATTAGTGAGAACAAAATGAGAGAGAGTAAAAGAGCACATATCTGATATATATATATATATATATAAAGAGTATTATAGTAAAATAAACAAATTTTAAAATAATAGAGAGTTTTGAATGAATCTATATAATTCTTATCTTTTTTAAAGACAAGTTAGACAGTGAGGAGATTATTATCAAATCCCCCTTAAAAGTATGGAAAAACATTAAAATTGTTTGACTAATGAATTTGACTTCTTGCACTACTTTTGTGAGAGGTTAAAGGCAGAAAAATAAATAAATAAACGTGGAAAATTTTAAATAAAATTATAATATTATTACTCTTATCTTGATATACTTCCAACATTGGATTAGAAAATGGGATTGCGGGGGAGGAGGATTTTAAGTGCATTTGCAAGTTGCAACCAAGTGTGAATTTTTGAAAAAAATATATATATATTTTCTTCATTTTATTATTGTCTTTGGTCATTTTTATTGGTTGGAAGTATCATTAAGAACATGTTTGTTACAATAAAATGGGTTGAAATGGAATGTCTATTCTAATTTTGTCTTTCCTTTATCTTGTTTGGTAAGTTTTATTTTAAGTGAGAATAGTCATTCCATTAGAATAGCTATTCTAACAAAATGTGAGAACATAGGAATGACCATTCCATTCCATCATGGAATTGTTATAAAATATTATTATTATTTTTTTTGGTTGGCACTTAAAAAAAATAATATTATTTAACTATTAGCACCATTACGCTCTCCTACCACCGCCGCCCTATTTCCAATACACAACCATCATGGTCGCCGCCACAACCACCACACTACCATACTACCACCACCATACTATCGATGTCCCCACTACTACCACCACCACTATCGTTGGCTGCCACAATCGCCACCGCCACCACCACCACCACTATTATCACTGCAACCACAACATCGTCTTACCACCACCACTAAGGTCACAACAATTTACTACCACCATACTACTATCATTACTATCACCACCACCGATCACTACAAGAAAACACATTTTTGCCGACTATTTTTGGCTACCAAAACAAATTTAGTCGCCAAAAGTGTGGGAATTGTCTACCAAAATTAATTTTAGTCGGCAAAAGTCAACCTTTTAGCTACTAATTTTTTTTAGTAGGGGAATGTTGATTATTGGCGACTAAAAAAAATTTAGTAGCTAAAAAAAATACAATTGGCGACTAAAAGAATTTTTAGTCGCCAAAGACTTACTTTTGGCTACTAAATAGTTTGGTAGCCGAATGAAAATAAAAAAATTATAAAATACCTTTGGCGACCAAAATTTTGGTCGCCAAAAACAGGGGATTCACCGACTAAATTACTTTTTTGTTGCCAAAGACCTACTTTTGGCTACTAAATAGTTTGGTAGCCGAATGAAAATAAAAAAATTATAAAATACCTTTGGCGACCAAAATTTTGGTCGCCAAAAACAAGGGATTCACCGACTAAATTACTTTTTAGTCGCCAAAGACCTACTTTTGGCTACTAAATAGTTTGGTAGCCAATTGTTTAATAAGAAAATTATAAAATACCTTTGGCGACCAAAATTTTGGTCGCCAAAAACAGGGGATTCACCCACTAAGTTACTTTTTAGTCGCCAAAGACCTACTTTTGGCTACTAAATAGTTTGGTAGCCGATTATTTAATAATGGTAAAGTGTTCCTTTAGGTAATGGTAATTTCTGTAGGGTTGTAATGAAAAATTAATATTATTAAAATGTAATGAATATTTTTAAAATGTAATAATTTATCATTTAAATAAATTTTTCAAATTTTCAATATCATTATCAAAACGAGGGCTAAGTGTATAAAAAAAATTCACTCATCATGACTTATGAGTAAATAATACATATTTGTAAGACTTATTGATATTATTTCAGATTTTAAAATTTTTCTTAATTTTTTAATAATTAATTTTTTCAACTTTTTTAAATATTTAAAGCAATTTGTTTATTTTTTAGATTCACTTAATTATTTTTTAGATTCACTTAATTTAGATATATTTAAAAAAGAAAATATTTGTGATTTTTTTAAAATACAAAATAAGTACTCACTTAATTTAGATATATATATTTTTTTTAAATTTGAGGGATTTATAAAAGTAATTGGCGATTTAATGCTAATTGAACTAAACGCCTAAGTTGGGGCTGTGCGTATATATTTTTTAGTTGTACGTTAATGATTTTGACTGCTAAGATATGCTTGAGAAAATGATTTTGATTGCTAGTTACAACTAAATAATAAATTAATTAAATCCACTTGACACATGATTTCTTCATCTGTCTTTATCTATGAGAAAATATACATATTGCATGTTCTAAAATTCTAAAAAATTGATTAGTGCCTAGTTATAGTTATGCAGGAGTCCCCCCCAAAAAAAAACACGGGTTGAGTTGGCTCATAAATTTTTTTTAAAAAAAATTTCCTTCTTTTTTTTTTAATTTTCTTTCTTTCTTTTCTTTCTTATTATATATATATATATATATATATAAAATATAAGAATATAAGAAAATATAAGGATATAAAATTTTAAAATATATTATTATATTTTTCAGTACATAAAATATTAGGACAAATATTTAAGATAATTTAATTTTTGTCTTTTTTTAATTTATAATTTTATTACTTATATTTTTATTTAAATATAATTTTAATATATTTGTTACTTTTATTTTAATTTTTTAGACTATTGTTATTTTACTTTTATCGACTAAATATTAGTCGGCGATTATAATTACAAAATTTAAAAATTGTGCTTCATATCTGAGGGAAACTTCGGAGGGAAACTTCGGAGGGAAACTTTATTACTTCTTTATTTTCTCTCTCTCTTTCTCACTCTCTCACGCCTCTGCCCTCCTCCAGCTCTCTCTCTCGCCTTTGTCTCCATCGTCGTCGGGTACGGGAGCATCATTGCCATCGCACACGAGCACCACCGTCACTGCGTATGCGATTCCACTTTGATCGACTCAGCCCTTCCTCTTTGATCTCTCTGAAATTATCTCTAGATCGACCAAGGATCTTCGGGCCGCCAATATCACAGGTAAGAAAACTTCCATTTCTCTCTCTATTTTTCTGAAATCTGGTTCTTCTCTAATCTGATGAGTGAATTAGTTTTGAATTCAGTTCTGAAATGGTTTGATCTTTATTTGCTGATTTTGGATTGTGTTTTCTCTCATCTGTATAGTTTCTCTGTGTATAGCAAAGATGAATCATGCTATATACTTTTTGTGTCTACAAGGTGTTCGACAAAATGTCACAATGGCAACTGAAATTTGCATTTTGTTTAGGTGAGTCTTTTGACTGAAAATGGAAACACCAAGGATGATTTGAGGCTCCCCACTGATGATGCTCTGCTCACCCAGGTATATGGTTCAACATTTTTAGTACCTTGTGTTTTTGATTGTTTGATTCTTTATGTATTCCCTTTTTGATAAGTTTTATGAACAAAACTTGAAAAATAAGAAAAAAGTTTTATCGTTACGTAGAAAAGTAAAAATCACAAGTGGGTGTGGCTTGCAGAACTTGACTAACAAGTTTCTGTATTCAAATTTTAGCTTGACAAGTTTCTGTAGAAAAGTTAAAATCACAAGTGGGTGTGGCTTGCATAATCAAATTAAATACATAATTAGTATATTAGAAAATTATTTAGTAATTTTGAAATTGGAGCATTATCGTGATAAGTGCATGTGATCCATAACTTAGTTAATGGAAGACCCTCATATAGTGTAATTTTGCTTAAATGTGATAGCCTTAAACTATTGACTGGAAGTTCTGGAGAGTATTTGTCCAGATTATTGCTGTTTAAGAACTCAAAGAAAGATTGGAAACTTTGAAGATTTTCTAACAGCTAACTCTATTTCCAGTTCTATAGCTGTATTAAACATATCAAAATTTGGTTGTTTGCAATAATTGTTACAAACCCTGGAATAAAACTCTTAGACTCACCGAGCACATCATTGTCATCATCATCATGGAGATTGGTCTCCCTTTCTTAGTAGGAGGTGTCCAGACTACCTTTTGATGTTATTAGTAAAGAGACTAAATTTGTGGAAATTATAAAATGAGAAGGCAACAAAAAAGAAATAGAGAATGTAAGACTGAATTAAATGTGTGGCCTAGGTCAGATTTGAATGTCCCAAAGGGCTCACACCCATAGGCAAAAAATGTGGGATAGAGGGTTGCACACCTTACCCGACACCTCTTTCAAGAGGCTTAATGGTTTTTTATTCTTCCAACATGGGTAATTTTACTTCCAACATGGGTTTATCTTTTGCATATATATAAAAAAGAGAGCAGTGTGGGTTTGTAAGGTTTGTAATTTTGAATGTTTTTATTGATCGTTGAATGTTGTGTTTGTCATGTTCTCTCATTTGTTGGTTTGTCACTTTTATGTGTTTAGAGTAGTGTCGGTTTGTAAGATTTGGATTGGGAGATTATTGGGTTTGTGGGCCTCTTTGCTACCGACGCTTGGCAAGGTACGATTTTTGTTTGTTTTGATTTCGGTTGTCATTTTTGTTTGTTTTGATTTCAGTTGTTTTTGGATTTGTTGTTTACATTCTCCTATGGTTTTGTAGTTTGCAGTGGCTGTTCATTGACATTTGTTATCAAATCTGATTTTAGCAAAATTATATGGGCATCAAAATTATATGAGTCTTTCATATTGGTTTGGAATTGTTTTGCTTCTGCTACTATAAATCATGGTGTAGTCATTTGTAAAAGCACACAATTTCTGCCTCTAATCTGGTAGGTGTAGTTTTTGTACCTCCTGTTATATCAAAAATGGGAAATAATACATCACCTTCAGCAACACCATACATGTTATTGATAATGTGATTTAACCAAAATAATCATGAAAAAAGTATCTCCAGTCTCATAAACCAAACTTGAGGCAATCATCCTTAAATTATTATTCATCATTAAATTATTATTGAACAGCAATTGTTGCTCCAAGAAAAAAAAACTGCCGCCTAAATCATAACAACTAAATGTGGAAAACCACTAAATTTTTGTAAGAGAGAGCCAGGATAAAATTTTTGTAAGAGCATGTGGATTAAAGAACTAGAGTCCAAAGATGATGATCGGAAGTACGTGCTCATTTGTGTGCATGCTTATTTAAAGAAGTAATACTAAAAATATTTTTTGTTTTGGTATTTGAAGAAATAAAGAAGAAAGATGAAATAACAAGAAGGATATCACTTGATATAATCACTTGATTAGTTACAAATTTTGATATCACTTGATATAATTAGTTACAAAAAATTTTGATATCACTGTTGTCCTTGATATCACTTGATATAATTACAAATTTTTAAAATTTAAGGATGATTAGTTATTATAAAATTTAATCCACAAATTATATCATCAAAACAAATTACCACTGTATTTTAATCTTACTATTATTTACATCGTGCCTTTAGGCACGGGCATACGCTAGTATATATATATATATATATATTATCATTTTTAACTATACAAAACAAGAGGTGAGGTTGGGTTGGTGTCCATATTACCAGTGAAGTCAAAAAGGAGACAAAACTACAAGCATGAGAGTTAGCTATCATTTACATCATTATCAGTCCCAATGTGACGTAAATCCAAATACACTTGGTTTCAATTACAAAATTTCTTGAAGCTTGTTCAATGCTTTTAATGTGATTCTGTCTTACCTTAGGAAGCAAACTGCAAATGCTAAATTGTTTGCCTTCTGAATAGAATATTTCTGGCCTTTACTATGTTCATCATTACCAGCTTGAATATTATGGGAGTGTAAATGTCGCTTGTTTCTCATATGTTAGTTATTTTTTTCCTCTTCACCCACCTATATATAAATCTCCATTTTTATTTATGATTTTTGTGGGTTGTTGTTGTTGTAATGCTCTTCATTCATTAAACCCCTCAAACTGGGGTAAGTTGACTTTATCAGACTAATTTAGTGGATGTTGAACCTGTTTACTATTTTTATGCATAGAGATAGGCTAATTTAGTGGATGTCAAACTGGGGAGTGCAAATGTCCATTTTTATTTAGTGGAACTAGCTTCACTTGGTATTAATCTTATTAGTTTTTCATTTTATTTATATTATGCAGGATGTTTACATGTACTTCTTGTTGGAAAAATGGTTTTTTTTTGGTGACTTTAATTAAAGATTAAAGTGGGTCCCAACCACCTATTGTGAATGGCCAAAAACCATTGAGATTTGAATGAAAAATTACCTCATGAAGTTAGCATCATGGAAAAAAGGTAATGAAGTTTGTAACTCCTGCATTAATGGGGTTTGTAACTCCTACATTAATGGGGTTTGTAACTCCTACCTTTATTGCAGAGGTTAATGGTGCATTATGAACAGCCATAAAGGCTGGAGGCTCTTCCTCTCTCCCCTATACATGTATAAATTGAGACCCTTCTGTCAAGTCTCAAACACATAAATTTTTACTTCCATTTCACAAGTCAGTTTGCCTGAAAGTTCCTACAGTGAGAGAGTGCTGCCACTGTTTTGTTCGCTAAGCTAGACAGAGAGTGCTTCTGCCGTAGCTGGTTTTGACCGTCGTATCCTGGGAGACAGACGCCGGGATTCCTCAAGCACTCGACCAGTGAGGCGGCGAAATCTGTTTTAAGGAAACTGCTTCCGTGCAGGCTTCAGTTTCGTCTCTTTACCCTTTTATTGTTCTGTGTATTTCTGTTGAAATTTAGTTGTAATTATTAGCATGTGTTCTTAGTATATATATAATTTGATTTCTTCATAAATCTATTTATTTAATTTCAAAATTTGAACAACAAGCCTAAAACAGATTTTTCATATATGGTTTTCCTATGAAATTGATCGAATAGATTTATATAGACATTTGTATAATGTTACTAGGAACTGTTGCGGAATTGCTTCCTATTTCAATGATTGTAAATTATGCAATGTGATTCTCTAATTGTTTGTTTAATTAGAATGCTCTATCATAATTTGTATACTTAATTGTATTACTCTGATCTTATTTTATGTGTATGGTTCATCATTCCCCTTCTATGATTTGCATGAATTTTATTGATGTTGTAATTTTGACATGCTAATTCTATTCTATTCTAGGTTTTAATTTGTTACATGCTTATTATTTTCTAGACTAGATTACATGATTTAATCTTTAGAATTTTTGCATGTTAATGGTTGAATGATTATATACTTGAAGTGCTTGGTTATTAGTTTATTACATATAAACAATTCAAATTATTTACATAAACTGCATGCTACTTATTTGGTTTCATCATATTTGTCTAATGTTGCATATGTATATTTTGATTTTGCATGCTTCTAGCTTTACTATCTAATTTGCATGTGAAATTACTTCTAGTTTTCTAGAGTTATACACATAAGTTATTTCCATGAATAGTGTGTAATTTAATTGGATGAATTAAAGTTTGAATTAAATGTAGTTCTTTGGAGTTATAAAATTTGTGTAACTTGCCTATATTTATTTACATGGTTATTGTGAATTAAATTCTTATATAATTTATGGCAATTAATTTTTTAATTTAATGTAGAAGTTATAAGGTTTTGTAACTTGTATAGTATCTTAATTCCTTAGTTATTTTGCTATTCTATGATTTGCTAGAAGGTTAAATAATATTTGATTGTATGTACAATTGCTTTATATTATACAAGTTACAAAACCTTATAACTTCTACATTAAATTAAAAAATTAATTGCCATAAATTATATAAGAATTTAATTCACAATAACCATGTAAATAAATATAGGCAAGTTACACAAATTTGATAACTCCAAAGAACTACATTTAATGCAAACTTTAATTCATCCAATTAAATCACACACTATTCATGGAAATAACGTATGTGTATAACTCTAGAAAACTAGAAGCAATTTCACATGAAAATTAGATAGTAAAGTTAGAAGCATGCAAAATCAAAATATACATATGCAACATTAGATGCTTAGCAGACAGGCGCGGGTTCAATCCACCCCATCTCTTTTTTATTGTTGGAAAAATGGTTTTTTTTGTGTGACTTTAATTAAAGATTAAAGTGGGTCCCAACCATCTATTGTGAATGGCCAAAAACCATTGAGATTTGAATGAAAAATTACCTCATGAAGTTAGCTCCATGAAAAAAAGGTAATGAAGTTTGTAACTCCTGCATTAATGGGGTTTGTAACTCCTACATTAATGGGGTTTGTAACTCCTGCCTTTATTGCAGAGGTTAATGGTGCATTATGAACAGCCATAAAGGCTGGAGGCTCTTCCTCTCTCCCCTATACATGTATAAATTGAGACCCTCCTGTCAAGTCTCAAACACATAATTTTTTACTTCCATTTCACAAGTCAGTTTGCCTGAAAGTTCCTACAGTGAGAGAGTGCTGCCACTGTTTTGTTCGCTAAGCTAGACAGAGAGTGCTTCTGCCGTAGCTGGTTTTGACCGTCGTATCCTGGGAGACAGACGCCAGGATTCCTCAACCACTCGACCAGTGAGGCGGCAAAATCTGTTTTAAGGAAACTGCTTCCGTGCAGGCTTCGGTTTCGTCTCTTTACCCTTTTATTGTTTTGTGTATTTCTATTGAAATTTAGTTGTAATTATTAGCATGTGTTCTTAGTATATATATAATTTGATTTCTTCATAAATCTATTTATTTAATTTCAAAATTTGAACAACAAGCTTAAAACAGATTTTTCATATATGGTTTTCCTATGAAATTGATTGAATAGATTTATATAGACATTTGTATAATGTTACTAGGAACTGTTGCGGAATTGCTCCCTATTTCAATGATTGTAAATTATGCAATGTGATTCTCTAATTGTTTAGTTTAATTAGAATGCTCTATCATAATTTGTATACTTAATTGTATTTACTCTGATCTTATTTTATGAGTATGGTTCATCATTCCCCTTCTATGATTTGCATGAATTTTATTGAGATTTGTGCTCAATTCGGGATTATCCACCAAACCACGGCGCCCTATTCTCCTCAATCAAATGGGGTTGTTGAACGGAAGAATAGGACGCTAAAGGAAATGATGAATGCAATGTTAATAAGTTCTGGATTGCCACAGAACATGTGGGGGGAAGCAATTCTTTCTGCAAATTACATTCTGAATAAAGTACCCCGGAAGAAGGTGGGCAAGACGCCATATGAGTTATGGAAAGGCGTTAAGCCTTCGTATAAATTCTTACGAATGTGGGGGTGTCTTGCAAAAGTGGCAATTCCTACACGCAAACGGGTTAGGATAGGCCCGAAATCCGTGGATTGTATATTCATTGGTTATGCACATAATAGTAGTGCATATCGGTTTCTTGTACATAAGTCTAAAATTCCAGACATACACAAGAATACCATTATGGAGTCAAGGAATGCATGTTTCTTTGAAGACATTTTTCCTTGCCGAACCCATGAAAGGGTTCCAAGGTCTTTGGAGAAATTTGATGAGCTTGCTAGTGAGGATGATCATATTGATGATTCAGGTGATGATCAAATTGAGGTTTTAGATGAGCCCAGAAGGAGTAAAAGGGCTAGGATATCCAAATCTTTTGGTCCAGACTTCTTAACTTATACGGTTGAGAACGAACCTCAAACTTTCCACGAAGCTGTGACTTCTCCTGAGAGTCCATTATGGAAAGAAGCGATCCAAAGTGGGATTGACTCCATCTTACAGAACCACACCTGGGAGTTGGTAGATTTACCTCCAGGTTGCAAGCCTTTAGGCTGCAAATGGATTTTTAAAAGAAAGATGAAGGCCGATGGGTCTATTAACAAGTATAAGGCGAGGCTCGTTATCAAAGGGTACAGGCAACGAGAAGGCCTGGATTACTTTGATACGTACTCACCTGTTACTAGGATAACATCCATTCGGATGGTGATTGCGATTGCTGCTTTGCGCAATCTAGAAATTCACCAGATGGATGTAAAGACAGCTTTCTTAAATGGAGATTTGAATGAAGAAATCTACATGGAGCAACCTGAAGGATTTTCAGCTCCAGGGCAAAGCAGGAAAGTTTGTAAACTTGTCAAATCTTTGTATGGTTTGAAGCAAGCGCCTAAACAATGGCATGAGAAGTTTGACAACGCAATGTTGTCAAATGGGTTTAGAATCAACGAATGTGACAAGTGTGTTTATGTCAAAGACACTATATGTTGATGATATGCTCATTATAGGTAGTAACGATGAAATGATCAAAACTACCAAGAAGTTGTTAAACTCTAAGTTTGACATGAAGGATATGGGCATTGCAGATGTTATTCTGGGAATTAAGATTACCAGAATCTCTGACGGAATTGTACTATCTCAGTCTCATTATGTTGATAAGATACTTGAGAAGTTTAGTGGATCAGATACGAGTGTGTCATCGACACCTGTAGACTTAAGTCTATATTTTACCAAGAATAATAATGAAAGTGTCTCACAGTTAGAATATTCTCGGGTAATTGGAAGTTTAATGTATCTGATGAGTTGTACTAGGCCGGATATAGCCTACTCGGTTAGAAGGCTTAGTAGATACACAAGTAATCCCGATGCTTCTCATTGGAAGGGTATTGTGCGGGTGTTAAGGTATTTACGCTACACTCGGGATTATGGGCTGCATTATACTCGATATCCAGCTGTGCTTGAAGGCTATAGTGACGCAAATTGGATATTAGATATAAAGGACTCAAAGTCCACTAGTGGATATGTGTTCACTCTTGGTGGAGCAGCGGTGTCTTGGAAATCTTCCAAACAAACGTGTATGTCTAGATCAACGATGGAATCAGAGTTTATTGCTTTGGATAAAGCAATGGAAGAAGCTGAATGGCTTTGCCATTTCCTTGAAGATATTCCAAGTTGGTCCAAACCTGTGCCTGCTATTTGTATTCATTGTGATAGTCAATCTGCAATTGGTAGGGCACAGAGTAATATGTATAATGGAAAGTCTAGACATATCCGTCGTAGACATAATTCCATACGACAACTACTCTCGAATGGAGTTGTCTCTATAGACTATGTAGATTCTGAGGACAACATTGCGGATCCGCTAACCAAAGGGTTAAATCGAGTGTTAGTCGAAACGTCGTCAAAAGGAATGGGGTTGAGGCCTTTGGAAGTTACCGGAATGGAAACCTAACCTAGTTGACTGGAGATCCCAAGATCTAGGTTCAATGGGACAACCTAATTGCGTGTAACGGTGGTATGTCACTGAGGAGGTTAAACCTCCAGCCATTCCTTCTATCAGTGATACCTGCAAGTGTAGAGGTTAAGCTGAGCTTTTAATGACTCTAGTGTGTTAAGCTATTGAGCTGAGTATAGCAGGATACTCAAGTAGAGTCACCTATGTGAGTGTGAAGTGGGGCCGCTTCTAGAAGAATTGGGCAGGCCAAGATTCTTTGAAACCACTCGCTGAACCAGGCTAGTGTCCAGGGCCACACAGGGCACACCAGTGAGAACAGAATGGTGGTAGGAGTAATTCCCGTGTGAGATCTATTGTCTCAGTTTACATAAACGGCAGAGCAGTTCAAGATGTCATACTCACTGATCAGCCAGTAAAGTCGATAGGTTTTCACTGGGAGAGGTTCAAAGCCAAAAGCTACCTTCTCTGATGTCGGGGTTAGTCCGTTGTACTCTCTCTCAGAGTCATTATTGTTGAACGGTGTTCGTTTGTTGAGTCATTCGGTCAATTTTTATTCATGTGGGGGATTGTTGGAAAAATGGTTTTTTTTTGGTGACTTTAATTAAAGATTAAAGTGGGTCCCAACCATCTATTGTGAATGGCCAAAAACCATTTGTAACCGGTTCGAAAGTTGTAAACAGTTTTTTCTCGGAGCAGATGTGGCGTGTAGCCCCAGTATCAATCCACCATTCTCTTAGGTTTGAACCTACCAGATTCACCTCAGAGACAACGGCAGACAAGTGCATATCATCCTCCTCATGGGAGTGCTCTTGTAAATCTGCCATATGAGCACGAGGTTTAGTCTTGTATGACTTCTTCTGCTTGTGGCAGTCACTAGCCCGATGCCCATTGCTACCACAGTTATAGCACTTCCCAAAGGACCGATTACTTGGTTCCGGTGGCTTGTAAGCCGGCTTCTTTGCAACACCACCTCTAGGAACTGTTTGGACTACTTATAATCCTCAATTGGATTGGTTATTTTTCTTTATGTTTGAAGAAATGTTTTTCTTGAGATTTAGTTGGTTTGTTTACCAATTTGTAGTAGCAAGTTTTATTTGCTTATTAGACGCATTTTATATGCATGTATTTAGTTGTAGCAATTTTAAATTGTTTGCAAGTTTAAATTGCTTGTAAGTTTAGATTTTGGTTTGGTTTTCTGGAATAGAAACCAAGGTGTTTAGCCTTGGCTAAAAAGGAGGTTTTATTTGTTCAGAAATAGCAACTATCACTGATGCTGCTGTTACTACTAATGTTGGTGGGGATCTGAACCCCGGGGCAACTGGGTTGCCAACCCCTACTGTTGTGACCTCTGTGGTCAACCATGGCATTACTCCGGCTGTTCCAGGAGGACCGCTCAGTCATCATGAGCGCCCAGAGAAATTTGCTGGGGTGAACTTCAAGAGATGGCAGCAAAAGATACTGTTCTACTTGACCACGCTAAACCTTGCAAAGGTTCTGAGCGAGGATCCTCCGGCCGTGGCAGAGAATGAGCCTGATAGACAGAAAGTCATGGCGCTTGACACATGGAAGAAGATAGACTATCTTTGCCGGAACTATGTGTTCAACAGCTTGGCAGACTCACTCTATAGTGTGTTTTGTTCCAAGAGCTCAGCAAAAGAGTTATGGGAATCTCTGGACAAAAAGTATAAGACTGAGGATGCCGGGGCAAAGAAATTTATAGTTGGCCGGTTCCTTGATTTTAAAATGGTAGACTCTCAAACTGTGATAAGCCAAGTCCAGGAGTTTCAAGTGATCTT
The DNA here is from genome assembly GCF_055761805.1 of Camellia sinensis. Lineage (NCBI taxonomy): Eukaryota > Viridiplantae > Streptophyta > Magnoliopsida > Ericales > Theaceae > Camellia > Camellia sinensis. Next base: position 51,509,063 of record NC_138970.1, read on the forward strand.
GCATGAAATTCATGTTGAAGGAATGCCTTTGAACGAGTCATTCCAAGTTGCTGTGATCATTGAGAAACTTCCCAATGGTTAGAAGGATTTCAAGAACTACTTGAAGCACAAGCGCAAGGAAATGTCAGTTGAAGAGCTGGTGGTCCGACTCCGGATTGAGGAGGATAATAGAAAGAAAGGAGGGAGTACCTCCTCAGTAAGAGCCAATGTCATTGAACATGGAAAATCTTCTGGAATAAGAAAGAAGCCCTCTAAGTTGGAGCCTAGAGGTGGTGTTGCAAAGAAGCTGGCTTACAAGCCACTGGAACCAAGTAATTGGTTCTTTGGGAAGTGCTATAACTGTGGTAGAAATGGGCATCGGGCTAGTGACTGCCACAAGCAGAAGAAGTCATACAAGACTAAACCTCGTGCTCATATGGCAGATTTACAAGAGCACTCCCATGAGAAGGATGATGTGCACTTGTCTGCTGTTGTCTCTGAGGTGAATCTGGTAGGTTCAAACCCAAGAGAATGGTGGATTGATACTGGGGCTACACGTCATATCTGCTCCGAGAAAAAGCTGTTTACAACTTTCGAACCGGTTACAAACGGTGAGAAGTTGTTTATGGGAAACTCTACTACCTCGATTGTTGAGGGGAAAGGAAAGGTGGTCCTGAAGTTGACGTCAGGAAAAGAGCTGACCTTGAACGAAGTCCTGTATGTTCCGGATATTCGTAAAAATCTTATCTCAGGGTCTCTTCTTAGTAAACATGGTTTTCGCATTGTTTTTGAGTCCGACAAGGTCGTTTTGACCAAGAGCGGAATGTATGTGGGTAAGGGTTATATGTTGGGGGGTATGTTTAAACTCAATGTAATGACTATTATCCCAAAGATGAATAAAGATGCATCTTCTTCTGTTTACATGCTTGAGTCTTCCAATTTGTGGCATGGTAGACTAGGACATGTGAACTTTGAATCTTTACGTAGATTAATCAAGTTAGATCACATACCATCTTTTAAGATTAATCCGAAACACAAGTGTGAAACTTGTGTTGAAGCGAAGTTGACAAGATCTTCGTTTCATTCTATTGAAAGAAGTTCAGAACCGTTGGATTTAGTGCATAGTGATGTGTGTGACTTAAAATTTATACAATCACGTGGTGGCAATGAGTACTTCATCACTTTTGTTGATGATTGCACTAAGTATTGTTATGTCTATTTGCTCAAAAGCAAAGATGAGGCGATTGACAAGTTTGTTCTTTATAAGAATGAAATTGAGAATCAAGTAGGCCGCAAGATTAAGGCTTTAAGAAGTGATCGTGGTGGTGAGTATGAATCACCTTTTATTGAGATTTGTGCTCAATCCGGGATTATCCACCAAACCACGGCGCCTTATTCTCCTCAATCAAATAAGGTTGCTGAACGGAAGAATAGGACGCTAAAGGAAATGATGAATGCAATATTGATAAGTTCTGGATTGCCACAGAACATGTGGGGGGAAGCAATTCTTTCTGCAAATTACATTCTGAATAAAGTACCTCGGAAGAAGGTGGACAAGACGCCATATGAGTTATGGAAAGGCGTTAAGCCTTCGTATAAATTCTTACGAATGTGGGGGTGTCTTGCAAAAGTGGCAATTCCTACACGCAAACGGGTTAGGATAGGCCCGAAATCCGTGGATTGTATATTCATTGGTTATGCACATAATAGTAGTGCATATCGGTTTCTTGTACATAAGTTTGAAATTCCAGACATACACAGGAATACCATTATGGAGTCAAGGAATGCATGTTTCTTTGAAGACATTTTTCCTTGCCGAACCCATGAAAGGGTTCCAAGGTCTTTGGAGAAATTTGATGAGCTTGCTAGTGAGGATGATCATATTGATGATTCAGGTGATGATCAAATTGAGGTTTTAAATGAGCTCAGAAGGAGTAAAAGGGCTAGGATATCCAAATCTTTTGGTCCAGACTTCTTAACTTATACGGTTGAGAACGAACCTCAAACATTCCACGAAGCTATGACTTCTCCTGAGAGTCCATTATGGAAAGAAGCGATCAAAAGTGAGATTGACTCCATCTTACAGAACCACACCTGGGAGTTGGTAGATTTACCTCCAGGTTGCAAGCCTTTAGGCTGCAAATGGATTTTTAAAAGAAAGATGAAGGCCGATGGGTCTATTGACAAGTATAAGGCGAGGCTCGTTATCAAAGGGTACAGGCAACGAGAAGACCTGGATTACTTTGATACGTACTCACCTGTTACTAGGATAACATCCATTCGGATGATGATTGCGATTGCTGCTTTGCGCAATCTAGAAATTCACCAGATGGATGTAAAGACAGCTTTCTTAAATGGAGATTTGAATGAAGAAATCTACATGGAGCAACCTGAAGGATTTTCAGCTCCAGGGCAAAGCAGGAAAGTTTGTAAACTTGTCAAATCTTTGTATGGTTTGAAGCAAGCGCCTAAACAATGGCATGAGAAGTTTGACAACGCAATGTTGTCAAATGGGTTTAGAATCAACGAATGTGACAAGTGTGTTTATGTCGAAGACACTGACAGAGGTTATGTCATTTTGTGTCTATATGTTGATGATATGCTCATTATAGGTAGTAACGATGAAATGATCAAAACTACCAAGAAGTTGTTAAACTCTAAGTTTGACATGAAGGATATGGGCATTGCAGACGTTATTCTGGGAATTAAGATTACCAGAATCTCTAACGGAATTGTACTATCTCAGTCTCATTATGTTGATAAGATACTTGAGAAGTTTAGTGGATCAGATACGAGTGTGTCATCGACACCTGTAGACTTAAGTCTACATTTTACCAAGAATAATAATGAAAGTGTCTCACAGTTAGAATATTCTCGGGTAATTGGAAGTTTAATGTATCTGATGAGTTGTACTAGGCCGGATATAGCCTACTCGGTTAGCAGGCTTAGTAGATACACAAGTAATCCCGATGCTTCTCATTGGAAGGGTATTGTGCGGGTGTTAAGGTATTTACGCTACACTCGGGATTATGGGCTGCATTATACTCGATATCCAGCGGTGCTTGAAGGCTATAGTGACGCAAATTGGATATCAGATATAAAGGACTCAAAGTCCACTAGTGGATATGTGTTCACTCTTGGTGGAGCAGCGGTGTCTTGGAAATCTTCCAAACAAACGTGTATGTCTAGATCAACGATGGAATCAGAGTTTATTGCTTTGGATAAAGCAATGGAAGAAGCTGAATGGCTTTGCCATTTCCTTGAAGATATTCCAAGTTGGTCCAAACCTGTACCTGCTATTTGTATTCATTGTGATAGTCAATCTGCAATTGGTAGGGCACAGAGTAATATGTATAATGGAAAGTCTAGACATATCCGTCGTAGACATAATTCCATACGACAACTACTCTCGAATGGAGTTGTCTTATAGACTATGTAAAGTCTGAGGACAACATTGCGGATCCGCTAACCAAAGGGTTAAATCGAGTGTTAGTCGAAACGTCGTCAAAAGGAGTGGGGTTGAGGCCTTTGGAAGTTACCGGAATGGAAACCCAACCTGGTTGACTGGAGATCCCAAGATCTAGGTTCAATGGGACAACCTAATTGCGTGTAACGGTGGTATGTCACTGAGGAGGTTAAACCTCCAGCCATTCCTTCTATCAGTGATACCTGTAAGTGTAGAGGTTAAGCTGAGCTTTTAATGACTCTAGTGTGTTAAGCTATTGAGCTGAGTATAGCAGGATACTCAAGTAGAGTCACCTATGTGAGTGTGAAGTGGGGCCGCTTCTAGAAGAATTGGGCAGGCCAAGATTCTTTGAAACCACTCGCTGAACCAAGCTAGTGTCCAGGGCCACACAGGGCACACCAGTGAGAACAGAATGGTGGTAGGAGTAATTCCCGTGTGAGATCTATTGTCTCAGTTTACATAAACGGCAGAGCAGTTCAAGATGTCATATTCACTTATCAGCCAGTAAAGTCGATAGGTTTTCACTGGGAGAGGTTCAAAGCCAAAAGCTACCTTCTCTGATGTCGGGGTTAGTCCGTTGTACTCTCTCTCAGAGTCATTATTGTTGAACGGTGTTCGTTTGTTGAGTCATTCGGTCAGTTTTTATTCATGTGGGGGATTGTTGGAAAAATGGTTTTTTTTTGGTGACTTTAATTAAAGATTAAAGTGGGTCCCAACCATCTATTGTGAATGGCCAAAAACCATTGAGATTTGAATGAAAAATTACCTCATGAAGTTAGCTTCATGGAAAAAAGGTAATGAAGTTTGTAACTCCTACATTAATGGGGTTTGTAACTCCTGCCTTTATTGCAGAGGTTAATGGTGCATTATGAACAGCTATAAAGACTGGAGGCTCTTCCTCTCTCCCCTATACATGTATAAATTGAGACCCTCCTGTCAAGTCTCAAACACAGAAATTTTTACTTCCATTTCACAAGTCAGTTTGCCTGAAAGTTCCTACAGTGAGAGAGTGTTGCCACTGTTTTGTCGCTAAGCTAGACAGAGAGTGCTTCTGCCGTAGCTGGTTTTGACCGTCGTATCCTGGGAGATAGACGCCGGGATTCCTCAAGCACTCGACCAGTGAGGCGGCGAAATCTGTTTTAAGGAAACTGCTTTCGTGCAGGCTTCGGTTTCGTCTCTTTACCCTTTTATTGTTCTGTGTATTTCTGTTGAAATTTAGTTGTAATTATTAGCATGTGTTCTTAGTATATATATAATTTGATTTCTTCATAAATCTATTTATTTAATTTCAAAATTTGAACAACACTTCTGTGGCAGTGGCAAAGTAGCAGAGATGAAGCGTGAGGCTGCAAAACGGACAATGATGGCTGCGCTGCCATGATTCAGAAAGATTCTTTGGTTTGATAATGCTGAGAGAAATCAAAACATTCATTATTTTCTTGCACTTGTGCCTAGTCTAGTATTTATAAGCCTTCATATAATCTGCTTAAAATATGAATGTAAAAGACAGATTCTGACAAACAAGTTTAATTTAGGACATGTTGTGGTACATATGTCCTTTTTGGAAATTAATTTGGTTAGTCCTGTATTATGTATGAAATGAAATTATTGACGTTGGATTAGACTTGGTTTGTATGGAATTTGTATTATATATAGAATTGGACGTTTATTTTTAATGTTTTGGATGGTTGGAACTAGAATGTGTGCACGTTGTTGAATGTTTGATAATATATTTAGCGTTGATGGGTTATATTGAATCCTGGGTTATGTACGTACATGTTGTATTAAACATGGATGTAGGTTGTTTAGAATTTTTTTGGAAAATAAAAAAAAAAAACAGAAAATATTTGGCCACCAAATATTTTGGTAGCCAAATACATAGTTGGAATTTTTTGGCTACTAATAATTTAGTAGCAAAAACATTTGGTGACTAAAACATTTGGTAGCAAAAAGTAAGGAATAGTTGGTTAAAATTTTCATGTAGAACTTTTAGTGACTAAAAAATTAGTAGCCGAAATGTCACTATTGCCGACTAAGTATGGATTCGTAGCCAAATGTTAACTTTCAGTGACTAATTCTTTCGTAGCAAAAAGTAACACATTCGCCGACCAAACGAATGTTAGTAGCCAAAAGTCACATTCGGCGACTAATACTTTAGTGGCGGAAACATACATTTTGCCGACTAAACTAAGATTAGTAGCCAAATGTGTACACTTTCGGTGACCAAACAAATTTTAGTCGCCAATACTATCGCCGACAGGGTAAAGGCGACTAGCTTAGCGACAAAAAATTTTGGTCGCTAAATGGTTTCGGCGACTAAATTTTGGACTTTTGGCGACCAATATTTTGGTAGCCAAAAGCGACATTTCTTGTAGTGGATGTCGCCGTCGCCGCCGCCGTCGCCGCCACCGTTACTGCCATCGTCACCACTACCACCACTTACACCATCACTTTCACAACTATTAATATTGTCAAGATCTATATAAAATTTTAATTTATTTGTTACTAGCTTGTTAAAAAATAAAAATAATTTTTTTTTTATTCCATTCCATAAGTTAATAGGTATAACTAAATATGAGAATGAGAATTATTATCCTATTCTTATGTCATTTCAGGTTGGCAACTAAACAATGGAATGTGAATGGACATTCCATTTCATTTAATCTTATATTCCATTCTTACTCTCATTCCATTCCCATTTCATTTCATTTTATCGTACCAAACATACTGCAAATATTTGAAAACTTGTTTTAGGATACTTAATTTGGATTAGGGTTTACTTAATTTGTGAGCAATTCTTAATTAACCATTACATAGATAAGTCACGGCATATGCGAGATCTCCACTCTACCTCATACCACATTATTATTATTTTTGAGGAAAGCATAAAACGCATCAAAACCCTAAAAACCCTCGTACCAGATATTTGTTTGGTATATGGTAAATTTGAGAGGTTGAAACACAATTAATGCTACACGGTATAAAACCTTTTTTAGGATTTTTTTTCGCCTGTAGAAAACGTGTTTCAATGTTTAGTTGCATCTTTGCAACTAATACACTAGGGTCATGTTTGTTTGGGTGGACATGAGCTTGGGATTGGACTAATAGTCCAATAAAATTATTAATCCGATGTTTGGTTAAACAATTGAAGTACGGACTAATTATTTTAAATTTGACTATTAGTTAAGATAGGATACATAATCCAACGGATTCGTAGTCTTAGGACTATTAGTCATGGGAATGCTAATCTAGTCCGCCCAAACAAACATGGCCTAGGTGTTGTATTATTAGTGGTAGGATTAATGTTGTAAACAAGTCGAGTTGAACTGAATTTTAATATGTTCGGATTTATTTATTAAGATTTTAACGAACTCAAGCTCGAGTTTGAGCTCAATAAAATTTTAACGAACCGAATTTAAGCCGAGTTAGCTTAGGCTTGACTCAAGCTTGAGTTTGTTCACGAGCCTTAGTTAAAAAATTTATAAATTCATACTTGCGTATGAGATTAAAGTTACAATTAAAATTTTGATTATACAATTATATACACAATATATATATATATATATATATAAACATACTAAAAAAAAGTCAATATTTTACCAAAATAGGGTTTGTTTGGCATGAAAGTTTGGTTTGGTTTGGGTTGGGTTGGGTTGGGTTGAGTTGGGGCGGGGCGGGGCTATTTTAGATATATAAAGCCAAAATAGACTTTTTAGCTCAATAAAACAAAATGTCACATCTAAATCATAATCATTTTATTTTTTCTCTCACAAAAATCAAAAATCCCAAAAAATCATCCCAAACGAGACTTTTTAACCTTAGGCTAAAATAGCTAAAAATAAAAAGTCGAAAATTCAACTCACGTCCCAAATGAAGACATAATAATATCTACTATCACTATTATATAAATGTACTATCTAATTATTTTTAAATATATAAATAACATATTTATCTTTTTTTTATACATATTTTTACATTATTTAATATATAAATAATAAAGATTAAACGAGCTAGCTAACGAGCTGAGCTTTAGAATATTTGGACTTGTTTATTAAAAATTTAACGAGTTCGAACGCAAAAAAAATTTAACAAACTGAGTTCGAACGAGTTCTTATTGAGCTGAACTCAAGCTTATTCACGAACGATTCTGTTCATTTGCAGCCTTAGGTGAGAGTGGGGATGATGGTGGCAATGGTGATAGTGGGGTGGCAGTGGAGTGATGGTGGTAATATGATAACATCAGTAAAATGTTAGTTTAGAAAATATTTTTCAGATTTCAAAAGTGAAATATTTTTACCCAAGTAAATTTATTTCCAATTACCAAACAACAAAAAAATATAAAAAAATATTTTTCATAAAAATAGTTTTTTGAATTTTCAATTTTTTTATAGTGTTTTTGTAATATTTTAGCCAAATGTACTGGATTTTTAAATTTTTTTTAACATTTAGTGAATTTTTATTATTTTTTATTTTTTACATATTTAATATTTTTTAAGTATATTTAAATTAAGTAGATTAAAAATAAATAAAAGCGGACTAAAACTAAAAATAAAAAAGAATGAATTGGAGACTCAAAAAATTATTTTTAAACATTAAAATCAAACAAGTGTACTTATCATAAAAATATACCATTATTTTAATATCAATATATTTAAAATGCTTGTCACAATCCAAAATAAAAAGAAAAGACTGGATCAATTGGTTTGGGAAGTAGGTTGGCTTTTTGGTTTTTTGGTTTTTTTAGCTATTTTAGCCTGGGCTAAAAAGCTTGGTTTGGGAAGGGCTTTTTGGCTTTTTGACTTTTTTGATTTTTTTTGTGAGAGAAGAATGTAATGATTATAGGTTGGATGTGATGTTTTGTTTGTTATGGCTAAAATAGCCTATTTTGTTTTTTGTGGTTAAAATAGCCAAAAAAGCCTGAAAACCATCTTGCCAAACAGAGGGTCAACAATGTTAAAAATACAACATCAAATACATCTACAAAAAGTGAGTCCTATATATACATATATATAAGTCGCACATCACCCAAGTCTCAAATTTTATAATACAATGATATTATATGTATTACTTAATGTACATATTGATATACTAAGGGTCCGTTTGGGAAAAATTTTTCTAGATTTTTTTGGTTATTTTAGTCACAAAAGACAAAATAGGCTATTTTAGTCTCAAAAAACAAAACATCACATCCAACTCATAATCATTACACTTTTCTCTCACAAAAAAAGTCAAAAAAGCCAAAAAAATTTTTCCAAACCAAACTTTTTAGCCCAGGTTAAAATAACCAAAAAGTCAAAAAACCAACACACTTCCTAAACGGAGGCTAATTAGTATTATATCATTATTATTGACCTCATTTATTATACAAATTACAAATACTTAAAACTTTTAAAATTATGTCACATAATCTATTAATATATTAATTAGTATATTAATTGATACATATAACATTATTTTTTATAATATTATAAATTTGATCTTCTCTACACTTTAAGAGTTAGGGCAATGCTGGGAACCCCAGTGGGAGGCGACCCCAGCACCCTCCAATAACAATTGGCACACTGTCACTGACTTAAAATCAAAAAAAATAAAAATAAAATAAAATAAAATAATTTTTCAGCCAATCAAAGATGACCCCAGCACCCCTACTGGTCCAACTCATTTCCCTAAGAGTTATTAGTAATTTATTGGTCAACAAGCATTAAAATCCTCGTATAAGAATCTTATCACTATTAATCTTATGTTTATGAATCCTATGATGATACAGAATCTTTTGCTTCGTTTTTGTTTCAATAATTTATTAAAGTCAAACATGTTTGGTCAATTTTATAATGCAGCAGTGCTGGGATCCGGGACCCACCTCCACGTGGGGTTGTGAGACCAAGACCCAAAAAAAAAAAATTAAATCAATCAAAAAAATAATAGAGGTGGTGGGGTCACTACTATTAGGAGTTTTAAGTCTTTTTTCTTTTATTATGGAGATGTGCTACGTAACTCGAAAGACAGTTCTCTTGAATCTCCCGAGTTTAAAAATGATGCCGTTTTTGATTTTTTTTTTTTTTTTTTTTCAGAAGAAGAAAAAGAGAATCAGAGGAAGAGAATGAAGGAGGAGAATGAGGAGGAAGAAGGAGAATGAGAAGAAGAAGAGGGGAGGGGGCCAACAAAATCGGGATGGAGGCGGAGGCAGGGGTAAGGGCGCGAAGGTGGGGTAGGGGCAGGGGCGCGGAGGCGGAGGCGGAGGCAGAGGCGGAGGCGGAGGCTGAGAGGCAGAGGTGGAGCTGCGACGAGCGGGGCTGCTGCGACGAGCTGGAGCTGCTGCAACGAGCGACGGAGGGCGACGATCGGGCGGAGGTGACGGCGGGCTCCTCCTCTTCCCCTCTCTTTTCTTTCTCTCTTCTCTTTCTCTCCTATCTCATTTGGGGGATTCGGGGGGCTGAAATTAGGGGGAAAAAACATTTTCCTTTTTTATGTATTGTATATGAATCAGAACTGTTGGATAGCTCGAAATGAGCTACCCCGAATGGCTCGAAATGTTTGTTTTATATGAGATTCATGTGCTTGTTAAATAAAAGAAAAGGAAAAGAAAAAAAAAAACAAACAAACAGAAGAGAGAGGAGAGGACAAAGAGAGGGGAACCAATGTTGAGACATTGAAGGGTAGTCATGCAATTTTGAAGCTGAAATTTTCCTTTCACCTTAATTCTCAGCAACCAAACAAAACAAACACCATGGATGAGAGCAACATGATTTCCCAGAGAGGAGAAAGAATGATGTCAAACTTTGGGTCTGAGAAACTTTAAAAAAAAAAAAAATTGAGAAGAAGAAAGACAGAAAATATCACCGAAGATCCCGCCATCACCCGCTCTCCGGCGAACTCGCCATCCCTTTTCCATCCCTTCCCTCCCTACACACACCGGCGTGCCACCACCTCACTGTCATAATCCACCTCGTTGTCATAGATCTAGGGTTTGCGTTTGAAAACCCCATCAATCATCCATTCAATTCCAGTTTGCAAGTATAATAGAGTCAATGGACTTGTTGAAGAAACAGAGTGTTTTGTTTGCTTGTATGAGGTTCAACAAGATGAGACTGCAAACAGAGTGTCTTCTATCTTTAATTTTTTTTAAAATTTTTAATTTTTTTTTTATTTTAAAGTTTCGCCCAAAAACGACGTCGTTTTGGGGGCATGATAGGCAGTCCAAACATTCGGGCTGTTCGAGCCAAATGTTTCGAGCTACGAAACATTATCGTTAATATATATGACATGTATTTTATGGTTTTTATTATTTTAAATGAAAATATTAATTATTTTGATTAATAATTATAAAAATATTGTCGTATCATTTTAAATATGTGTTAGGTATACGAATCATATTTATAACCTATTTCTTTTTTGAACACATTACATTATTTTTGTCAAAAATTTTATATAAATGTTTTGAAATTGAACTTGAGATAATTTTATGGTCTAGTTTATCTCATGTTAAAGATTAAAATTGGACCGTTCAGTCTGGCCCATGGCTCATGTTTGGGTTCTGTTTCGATAGTCCGAACCGTTCAATGTGTAGGACTTGTTGTGTACTATATTCTCTTAAAAATCACGTTGATCGGACATCGATAGTTATTTGATCAGATCATATTTTTGGCAACTATTTATTTTTTTACCGTCTATTTTTTTAATACAAATTTGATCAAATCAAATAGTTATCAATATCCGATCAATACATAATTTTTTACAGAGATATAGCACTTGACAAATTCTATACATTAAACAGTTCAGATTATCAAAAAGAGACTTAAAATTAAACCCATGAACTAGATTAGATGGTCCAATCTTGATCTCAAATAGATTAGATGGTCCAATCTTGATCTCAAATAGAGGACAAGCTGGACCCTCATTTTATAAATAAGAGTGGCCACAAATTAGGGTGGACATGGCTGGCACTCATACTAGACGGTGGCACGATGACGTGGGCCAACCCTGGTTGAGCTAACAATGAAATTCAGGGATTGTTTGGGGTATTTTAAATAAGTATATTTTTTGTCTTTTTAGACTAAAAAGTTGAAGTTGAAAATATGAATGTTTGGATTTACTTTTTGACTTTTTATGGAAAAATGTGTATTAAAAAATTGTATAAATTAATATGTAGAGGAAAATTAGTATTGAGAGTTGTGCAGCCGTAATTGTTGACTTTTGGTGAATAGTGATAATTTTTTAACTTTTTGAGTAACTTTTTGACTTTTTAACTTTTTTGAGACTTCCCAAACTTGGCCTCAAATAAATAAATAACTAGCATATCACCCGTACTATGCACGGATTGTGTTTACAATTATCTCTATATGTGAATTGCGATTTTTAAATGTTTTTTTTTTTAAATGTCTTCTTTTTTTTCTTTTTTATATTATATTAAAATTTAATATTTTGATAATAATCATATGTGTTAGACTTTTCAAGGAATTAAATGTCTTTTTTTTTTATTATATTATATTAAAATTTAATATTTTGATAATAATCATATGTGTTAGACTTTTCAAGAAATTTAGCATTTATTAACTTTTTTCAATCCACATGCCTGCATTTATTGATTTGATCAAAATTTTCTGATCAGCATTTAAAATCTCCTCATACAAATAATTATAGATACAATCCGTGTATAGTTACTGCAGTACCCTTTTCAACTTCTCCCATACACCATGGTTAGTGATAAGATTGTTAAATTATTTTTATAAAAAATCTTAAAAAACATAATTTATATATTAAAAAAAATCTAAAACAAATATAAATATCTATAATTATCTCGTCCATAGCACGGGTGATAGATTAGTTATCTATATATGTGAATTGTGATTTTTAAATGTCTTTTTTTTTAAATGTCTTTTTTTTTCCTTTTTATATTATATTAAAGTTTAATATTTTGATAATAATCACATGTGTTAGACTTTTCAAGGAATTAAATGTCTTTTTTTTATTATATTATGTTAAAGTTTAATATTTTGATAATAATCATATGTGTTGGACTTTTCAAGAATTTTTTTTTATACTTATTCTTAATGCATTAAAGTGTTATTATGAGGGATAATAATCATATGTGTTGGGACTTATCAAAAAATTCATATGTATTGGATTTCAAAGAATTTTTTTTATGGTTGTTCTTAATGCATTAAAGTGTTATTACGAGGGTAAGACTTGGAGGTTAGAAGAAGTTAATAAATGCTAAGATTTTTTTTTTAAATCAAAAAAATAAGAAATTTAGATTGGGAGATTGGAGCTCCCACAAGGCTTGGGGTTAAAAACCCCATTTTGTTTAATATATAGTATAGATATAGATATAGATAGATAGATATATCTTTTTATTTTTATTTTTATTTTTGTGTGGTTTCTATTCGGGTATTTTTTTTTTCAATTTATTTAAGATGGAGTTGTGTGTATCTTTTTTTTTTTAAAATTTAATTTATCTGTGATTTCTATTTGTTTTTAATTATTATTATTTAGGTAAGTTATGATGTGAGTTAGATATGTGATAGACATGTGAGTTTTATTGATTTAAAGTTTATTTAGATAAACTTTAAATTTTTTTTTTGTATTTTAGTTTTTTTTGTTATGTTATAATATAATATATAAAATATAGGTAGATATCTACAACTTTAATAAAAAATATTATATGATTTTTTTGGGAAGAGAAAATGAATACAAGTTTTAATATTTTTTTTTGAAAATTTGTGAGAGAGATTAGGAGGGAGAGATTATGAAATATTTTTATTATTAAATAAATAAATCAGTCAATAGTTTTTTTAATCTATTTTGTAAATTAAAAATCAATAATTTTAGAAAATTGATTAATTTGTCCTATTAAGTGATTTAAAATTTTGATAGATATACATAAAAGAAATACATAATTATATTATTAAATCATAATTCAAATTTAGATGTTATATCTTTTTGAGATCTATAGCTAAATTCTTACATATATATTTTTTTATTTTTGTGTGTAACCATAGTGTATGGGAGAAATTGAAAAGGGTATTGCAATAATTATGAGAGAAGTCAAAAGGGATTGTGTGTTGGGAGAAGTTAATAAATACTGAAATTGGGTTGGGAGAAGTCAATAAATGCTGAGATTTTTATTTTAAATCAAAAAATTAGAAAATTAAGATTAGGAGATTGGAGCTCCCATAAGCCTTGGGGATAAAACCCTTTTTTACTTAATATATAGTAAGTATAGATTTAGGTAAGTTATGATGTGAGTTAGATATGTGATAGACATGTGAGTTTATTGATTTAAAATTTATTTAGATAAACTTTAAAGATTTTTTTTTTAGTATTTTAGTTTTTTTTGTTATGTTATAATATAATATATAAAATATAGGTAGATAACTACAACTTTAATAAAAAATATTATTTGATTTTTTGGGGAAGAGAAAAGGAATACAAGTTTTAATTTTTTTTTTGAAAATTTGTGAGAGAGATTAGGAGGGAGAGATTATGAAATATTTTTGTTATTAAATAAATAAATCAGTCAATAGTTTTTTTAATCTATTTTGTAAATTAAAAATCAATAATTTTGGAAAATTGATTAATTTGTCCTATTAAGTGATTTAAAATTTTGATAGATATACATAAAAAAAATACATAACTGTATTATTAAATCATAATTCAAATTTAGATGTTATATCTTTTTGAGATCTATAGCTAAATTCTTATATTTTTTTATTTTTTATTTTTGTGTGTAACCATAGTGTATGGGAGAAATTGAAAAGGGTGTTGCAATAATTATGAGAGAAGTCAAAAGGGATTGTGGGTTGGGAGAAGTTAACAAATGCTGAGGTTGGGTTGGGAGAAGTCAATAAATGCTGAGATTTTTTTTTTAAATCAAAAAATTAGAAAATTAAGATTAGGAGATTGGAGCTCCCACAGGCCTTGGGGTTAAAAACCTCCTTTTGCTGAATATATAGTATAGATTTAGGTAAGTTATGATGTGAGTTAGATATGTGATAGACATGTGAGTTTTATTGATTTAAAGTTTATTTAGATAAACTTTAAAGAATTTTTTTTTAGTATTTTAGTGTTTTTTGTTATGTTATAATATAATATATAAAATATAGGTAGATATCTACCACTTTAATAAAAAATATTATCTGATTTTTTTGAGAAGAGAAAAGAAATACAAGTTTTAATATTTTTTTTTGAAAATTTGTGAGAGAGATTAGGAGGGAGAGATTATGAAATATTTTTGTTATTAAATAAATAAATCAGTCAATAGTTTTTTTAATCTATTTTGTAAATTAAAAATCAATAATTTTGAAAAATTGATTAATTTGTCCTATTAAGTGATTTAAAATTTTGATAGATATACATAAAAAAATACATAATTATATTATTAAATCATAATTCAAATTTAGATGTTATATCTTTTTGAGATCTATAGCTAAATTCTTATATTTTTATTTTTTTATTTTTGTGTGTAACCATAGTGTATGGGAGAAATTGAAAAGGGTGTTGTAATAATTTTGAGAGAAGTCAAAAGAGATTGTGGGTTGGGAGAAGTTAATAAATGCTGAGATTGGATGGGGAGAAGTCAATAAATGCTGAGATTTTTTTTTTTAAATCAAAAAATTAGAAAATTAGGATTAGGAGATTGGAGCTCCCACAGGCCTTGGGGTTAAAAACCCCATTTTGCTTAATATATAGTATAGACTAACTTATCACCCGTGCTATGCACGGAATAATTATTGATATTTATATTTATTTTAGATTTTTTTAATATATAAATTATGTTTTTTAAGATTTTTTATAAAAATAATTTAACAATCTTATCACTAGTCATAGTGTATGAGAGAAGTTGAAAAGGGTACTGCAGTAATTATACACGGATTGTATCTATAATTATTTGTATAAGGAGATTTTAAATACTGATAAGAAAAATTTGATCAAATCAATAAATGCAAGCATGTGGAAAGACATGTGGATTGAAAAAAGTTAATAATGCTGATCAGGAAATTTTGACTAAATCAATAAATGCTGAGTTTTTTTTTAAATAAAAAATTAAAAATTTGAAAAATTCAGATTGGGATATTGAAGATCCCACAAGTGTTGGGGTTAAAAACCCTCTTTTACTTAATATATAGTATATATAGCTTATCACCCGTACTATGCACGGGATAATTATAGATATTTATATTTGTGTCAATTTTTTTTAATATATAAATTATGTTTTTTAAGATTTTTTATAAAAATAATTTAACAATTTTATCACTAACCATAGTGTACAGGAGAAATTAAAAAGGCTACTGCAGTAACTATGCACGTGCTGTATTTATAATTATTTGTATGAGAGGATTTTAAATGCTAATTAAGGATTTTGACCAAATCAATAAATGTAGGCATGTGGATTGGAAAAAGTTAATAAATGAGGATAAAAGGATTTTGACCAAATCAATAAATGCTGAGTTTTTTTTTTTAAATAAAAAATTTAGAAAATTTAGATTAAGAGATTGGAGCTCCCACAAGATTTGGGGTTAAAAACCCCCTTTTGCTTAATATTTAGTATAGATTTTTATAAAAATATAGTAAAATTACAATTGTATTTAGTTTCCAATCCAAACACTTCAATAATTACATGGGTAAATTGCATTTATCTCTTTTAAGATTTAGAGTTTGAAAGTGTTTGATAACCTAATTCAATACTTAAAATTAAATATATTAAGTAATAATTAATTAAATTGATTTAATAATTACAATTAATATCACTTAAAATTTTAAGTACGCTTTAAAATATAGGTTAAAACTTATGAAACTTTTAAATCATTTAAAATTTATTTAATTCTAATTGAATTTATAAATAGTTAATATAAGTATCGATATAGATTATTATGAACTCACAATCACACCACCGCTATCACTATTACCACCATCATGTCACCGCCACCACTAGCACTAGCACCACTATTGCTACCGTTACCGTTACTATCACCACTATCGTTACCGCTACCGCTACTATCACCACTACCACTATTATCGCTATAGCTGCCACCACCGATCCACCACCACCACTACCACTACCACTACCACTACTATTGCCATTACCTTCATCACCATTGTTATTGTTGCCATAACTACCATCATCATTTTACTATCACTACCATCGTTTAATGTAAAAATTGAAATATACAATTTAAAATAATAAATTTTAAAATTGATTTTATACATATTAAACACCTTAGTTTTAGTTCATCATTTAAATTTTTATTAAACAGTTTTTCAATTTAAAAAATTCAACATTCAGTTTCAATACTTAATTTTTAATTTCCAGTTTTATCAAACACCACCAAACTATAATTAATCCGACACTTTAAACATAATTACATTGGTTACTTTTGAAATTTTAATTCACATAATAGTTTTTTTTTCCCCATTAATCATATAAATGAAAAAAATAATATTATTATATATTTTTAACTGAAATGTATATTTATCCTTATTTATTTCAATATCTACCCATCTGCATTGATTTCATTCGTTTTAATGCTACAAAAAGAGAGATCATGGTAATTACGTAGAAATATGAGACTAATTAATTAATTTATTTATTCAAATTTCAAAGAGATAAGTGTAATTTGTCCTAATTAGTAATTACACTGAGTTGATCAGTTTGGCGGGACGATGTGGCTGGTGTCAATCCCAATCAGCAATTTAACAAAATCGCTAAGAGCACAAAATGAGTAATAGAACAGTTTATAAAAAAATAGGATAATGTTTGAGAGCTCGAAACATTGCCCCCGAACCCCCCTAATGCCCAAAACAACGTCGTTTTGGGCATTAGGCTTTTTTTTTTTTTTCTTCCATTTTTTTCCATTTTCGATCTGAAACGCAGGGGGAAGAGGGAGAGGGAGAGGGAGAGAGAGAGAGGGAGAGCGGAGAGGAGAGAGGGAAAGAGAGGGAGAGAAGAGGGAATGGAGACACACACACACACAAAGGCCCCTGCATTCCGGCCGATCCGCCGATCGTCGCAGCTCCGCCGATCATCGGTCCGCCGTCTGCCTTTGCTTCTTCTTCTTCCCTTCTTCTTCCCGATCTTCTTCCCTTCGTCTGCTTCTTCTTCTCTGATTGAACCAAAAACGGCGTCGTTTTTGGTTTCGGGAGATTAGGGGGGGCAACGTTTCGAGCTACGTAGCACGGTCCAAAAAAATATAATGGAAGACTATGATTAAACATAATTATGGATGAATTTATATTCAAAATAAATCTCAATTTATTATAATATTTGAGTTAATTACTTAAAAATTTTATTTATAAATGTCATGATATCTCAGGTCCTATCTAAGATTTTTTGAACTAACGAGTCCGATTTAGTAAAACAGAGAGTATTATCAGTTTTTTCAATATTTTAAAACTAAGAACATTATCAATTTTGCATGTAATATTTCAGATAATTGTTTCACTAATTAATGAAAAAAACAGAGTATGAGATTAAACATTTTTGCCATTCTACTTATTGGTTTGATTCAACTATCTAATAAAATCGAGAATATTATCAGTTTTTTCTAGTTTTAAAATTGATAACATTATTAATTTTTTCATTATTAATCTCTAGTTTTGCACATCAATATTCCATCATCATACTCCTTTATAGACACAAATTTTTTAATTTTGTACAAAAAAATAATTTAATTTTTTCAATTTAAAAAAAAATAGTTTTTTTTTTTCACATATATATTTTTTTATATAGTTTTTTCAATTTGAAAGTTGATATTTTAAAGTTTTAACAATCAAAATAAGTGTCAAATCATTATGTTCATTTATAGATAATCATAAATGATGAACAATTATTGTTGAAGGGTAATTCCGACTATTAAAAATTTAATGAGATTTAAAGGTCTAAAAAATCTTAATTAAGACTTAATAAAATATAAATTCATGAATTAAAACTTATGTGTAAATATTCTATTATATTTTTTGTGACTTATTTTATGTTTTAATTTTATGTTCTTAACATTAGTAGTGATTATTCAATCATATGCGCTTTAATTTTATATTCCATCATTTTTGTTGGATGATGAAATAAAATTCATATTTCTTGGTTCAATGTTTAGGTTTGAATCTATATAACTGTTTGATGTGGTCGAATATACACTCCATTACCTGGAACATGTGGACTTTAACCCTAACATAAATGCGATGAGGCCTCCAGCAGATTAGGACAATACTTCCTGCTACTGAATATGTGAAAATAACGTATTTACATATTTAATTTTTTTTTTGTACCAAAATAAATAAATATATATGTGGTGTGCAATCTATCAAGGTTTAATGTGTGGAGTGATTGGGATGGTTCCTTCTGATTAATAAAATAAATCAATTTACCAATTGATCCATGGGCGACAAAGAAATTTTTTTTTTTTTTTTAAAAAAAAAAAGTGTGATGAAGACGCTTCATTTTGTTGTTAAAAAAAGGGTCATCATTTTGGAAATTTTTTTTATTGAATTCAGAATTTTGATAAAATACAATAGCTTTTTAGATGTCAAATACTACGTAGCATATACATCTAGGGCTGTGCAAAATACCGTCAAATCCGTTAAAATCGCACCGATTCGTATCAAATCGTACCGCTCTAACCGTTAATCCCGGTTTAAATTTTAAAATTTATAATCCGCCAACTGAACCGCTCCGCTCCGCTATAGTTAATACGTATATATTTTTTAACTTTTAATGAAATATCAATGTAAAAATGAGTGTGAGAGATATTTAAAATATAAAATTTATTACAAATTAGTGGTTATATCTATGAAACATATTATGTAAAATTACTTTGTGCTATATATCTAAAAAATATTATACAAATTAGTGTTATATATTATGCAAATGTATGATAATTAGTTAGAATATTCTTCAACTGGCCAATCCGCCAAAAACCGCTCAAACCGCAATTTGTTAATCCGCTAATCTGCTAACTCGCCATTCAATTTTTAATTTTACTCTCAAATCGTCCGAACCGCACCGCGTACACGTAGTGCATTTTTTTTTTTTGCAATTTAGTTTATGTTTTCAATATATATATATACACACATAAATTAGTGGTAAATTTTATCAACTTTAATAATTATAATTATAATTTTTTTTCATAAATTTATAAATATTTTGTGAATACACCAATGATTTGTAGTTTTTTTTTTTTTTTTTTGGCATCTTGAAGAGGTTTTCTGTATTATCTAAATTCTAAAAAATAAAAGGTGCGTAATTAATCTAAATCAAAGATGACACGTCCATAAAAAATCACAAATTAAGTGAATTGATAGTTAAAAAAACACAATAATTTTTTTTCAAAAAACACAGTGAGTTAAAAAAATCAATTACAATTTTTTTTTCAAAATACAATCTAATCATTATCAATAATTGGTACTTTAAAAATCAAATAAAAAAAAAATCAAATCAAATCACAAACATTTTTATGCTATCTAACCACAATCATATTTTTTCATAAATAATTGTAAAGAAAAAGCATTAAAATAGTAAAAAAAAGATTAAATCACATTAAAAAAAGAAACCATTGAACAAACTACAACCACATCACATTTTTTCCATTATAAAAAAATAAATAAATGAAAAAAAGAACCATCGACTAACTACAATCACATTAAAAAAAAGAACCATTGAACTAACTATAATTACATTTTTTTTTCTTTGTGAGTGTCTCTGTTTATCTAACTTCAATCATATTAAAAATAAAATTAAAATAGTAAATAAAAAGATTAAATAACATTAAAAAAAAATTATTGAACTAACTACAATAATCATATTAAAAAAAAGAGTCATTGAACAAATTACAATCACATCACATTTTTCCCATGATAAAATAAATAAATGAAAAAAAAACTATTAAACTAACTACAATCACATTTAAAAAAAAAAAAGAATCATTCAACTAATTATAATCACATTTTTCTCTTTGTGAGGGTTTATATTTATTTAACTTCAATCATATTAAAAAATCAAAAATAAAATTAAAATAGTAAAAAAAACCATTCAACTAACTACAACAATTATATTAAAAAAAGGAGTCATTGAACAAACTACAATCACATCACATTTTTCCCATTATAAAATAAATAAATGAAAAAAAAACTATTAAACTAACTACAATCACATTAAAAAAAAAGAATAATTCAACTAATTATAATCACATTTTTCTGTTTGTGATGGTTTAAATTTATCTAACTTCAATCATACTAAAAAAAGAACCATTGAACAAACTACAATCATATCACATTTTTTCCATAATTAAAAAATAAATAAATGAAAAAAAGAACCATTAACTAACTACAATCACATTAAAAAAAAAAGAACCATTGAACTAATTACAATCACATTTTTTTCTTTGCGACTGTTTATGCTTATCTAACTGCAATCATATTAAAAATAAAATTAAAATAGTAAATAAAAAGATTAAATAACATTAAAAAAAAAACATTGAACTAACTACAACAATCATATTAAAAAAAAAGAGCCATTGAACAAACTACAATCACATCACATTAATTAGTGGTAAATTTTATCAACTTTAATAATTAAAATCATAATTTTTTTTCATAAATTTATAAATATTTTGTGAATACACCAATGATTTGTAGTTTTTATTTTTTATTTTTTTTGGCATCTTGAAGAGGTTTTCTGTATTATCTAAATTCTAAAAAATAAAAGGTGCTTAATTAATCTAAATCAAAGATGACACGTCCATAAAAATTTATGACACATTTTTTTTTATTATTAAACTCTTAATTTTTAAAGTTTCTTTAGATTTTCATAATTTCATTAGATATTTAAAAATCAAAAGTTTACTATATGAATTACCTTTTAACCAATGACAGGATTGTCTAGGTAGTAACAGTGTTTAATTTTAAGGTAAATTATATTTCTTATCCTTCAATTTTTATTTAAATGTACTTTGGTCACTCACATTCTAATTGCAACAAGTTAAGCCTTTGGATTGAACTTGTATTTCAAAGTAGTTTTGTTCTCAATTATCTGCTTAAAATTTAAGTAAAAATTAAAAGGTCAAAAAAAATTTTCATAATTTTTTCTCTCTAATTTACTTAAAATGTGCTTACGTGGCTTATGAACACTTTATGTCCAAAATTTTAATAATGAGTGACGGGAAAATCATATTAAAACACATGTTGAATTTTAATGATTTAATTGTTGTATTTAAAAGTAAAACAACCAAAATAAAATTCAAGCGAAAGTTGAAGAGTAAAAAAATATAATTTACCCTTATTTTTGTTTTGTATCTTCTATTTTTTATGAGAAAGTCTTGAACTAGAAAATTAATGTATCAATGAGATCTGTTACTTATATAGTAGATTCACACATGAAACTAATCTCTAACTATTGAATGTGTTTTCTAATCATTTTTCCGTTTTTTTTTAAAGAGGCTTTTCATCATCCATGGCCTTATCAAAGTTGCCTCCAAGTTAATTCTAAACTAAACCTTGTTTGGGAGACCAAAATTGGAGTTCATTGACATGAATGCTCAGCTTAAAATGGCATTGACTCTATTCACTTTAGCCATTAACATGAATGAATGTGAAGTTTAAAATGGCCATTCATCCATTGAACCCAACAAACTTTGCATTAGTTCACACGGAATGGCAAGGTATGTCTTGTTTTTAGAGAAAAAAAGAAAAAGAAAAAAACCAAACTAGCAATCTTGTGGAAATTTACATATACCTCATCTTCTAAAAATACAAAACCCACTTCAAGTTGGTAATACCACAATCCAACTCTATTTTTCTTTCTCTAGTTGTTGAGGAATCTCACTAATATGAGATTATATTACACCCACATCTATAGAGTAAAACCAAAACACAATTACTCACAGGCCACATGTATAGGTTCCAACTTCTGATTTTTATTTTTTGATGGTGATGTAAATCATTTGACAATTGCTACATGGCAAATGTCAACTAGTAAATTACATTTGTGAAATCATGTGGATAATGGTGAGTATTTTCATTATGAATAAAGGAATTATAAAGTGCCACATAATTCTGTACCAAAATTTGGAAAATTTACAGGCCGATTTCATTGACCAGATTTATTTATTTACAAGTTATACTCATTTTTTCACCTATCAAAATTCTCAAAAAGTATTGGCACAAAATAAGCAATTTAGAATTTATTCGTGCATTAAAAAAGTACATATGACTTATAGATATTTAAATCTATCACATAAGATGTGTCCGTAATTTATCCTAAAAATTCTGTTTTTATTTTATGAAATGGGTTTAATTATTGGAAATTGAATGTTGGGCTATATGTGATGGACTTGGGTTGAATTTAGGCATTATTACAAAGCTTGATACATTACCCAAAATCATAAGCTTGTGGGCAGTTGGTCCAATCCATATGTATATTTGCCACTCATTTCTTTTTCTTCCTCATGCTGGATTTTAGTCACGTGGGTTTCCAACATTCTCACTCACCCGCACGTGAGCTGCTTATGATGGCCCATTCATGTTGGTTTCTTTATTTTATTTTATTTATTTGTTTATTTTTTTTTGTCGGCTATTATAATTTTAATGAGATTTTACTTTAATTATGGTAGTTTTAACTTCATCAATTTCACCCCCTAAAAAAAAACTTCATCAATTTTAATCATATATTTTTATTTTTTTTCAATGTAATCTTTCTGCTATCTTCTATTAATATTTTAGCCGAAAAATACTATGTGCAACACATGTGAGATCTTTTGAAAATATTTATAATATTTACAAGAAAAATGTTTGAGGGCCACAAATCGTTTTGGCAATTTTGAGTCATTTGAGCCACACTTTTTGTGGTCCTCTACCATTGCTATTTACAAACAACGACTTGCCTAAGAATGATTTATAGATAAATTGCAACATAGTCTCGATATTTTCACCTAAATTTCACTTCAATCTTATTAATTTCAATTCGTTCCCTCTATTTTAATAAAAATGGCATAATAATTTCATTAAAATAAAAATTAAATATAAAATTAAAATTATAGAGACAAATAAATTAAAATTAAAATAATGTACAATTTTGCCCTTTTCGTGTGACTGTTGATACCCCTGCTTTTGTAAGCTCGTTTTATGGTGGAGAATAATTTTTTCTCCCTCCCCTAGTCAGCAAATTTGGGGTGGTTACTGTGCGGGTGCATAGCAGCCACTGTTATGCAGCCAAATGGGCCCATTTTGGGGTTTATTTTGATAATTCCAGCCGTTCACATTTTAAAATACATCAAGTAAAACATACCTAAAAAAATCAAATTAATCGGATATCGTTTACCTTTTCATCCACTCACATTTATATTCATTTTAATACTTTAAATCGCAATTGTTATTTATTTTTTTAGATACAAATATAAGTGGATGAATGGGTAAACGATATCCGATTAACTTAATTTTTTGTAGGTATGTTCTACTTGATGTATTCTAAAATGTAAAAAGTTTGGATTATCAAACTGGATCCCGAAATGGGCCCATTTGGCTACACAATAGTAGCTGCTGGTACACAGCAACCACCCCAAATCCATAGTTAGCAGCACAACTCAAATGCAGATATGTTTTTGCAAGCTTGGGCTTTTATTTCTTTATTATTATTGGGGCACTTACCAGTACGTCTAATACATAAAGTTCAAAGCTTATTTAATCTCAAAATAAAACACTAACCAATTAATCTAATATATTTTTAATTGTTACTAAAAAATCTCTTTATATATATATATATACATATATATATTTAAAAATGCCATTACATCCCACTCTCGCTGATTTCTGTCAGATGGTCGCCGGAGACTCGCTAGAATGTTCAACATCTCCAGGAAGTTCATCGAAGTATCACCGGAATATCGTCGGAGTGTTCTCAACGTCACTGAAAGTCATCAGAATGTCTAGAATGTTCGTTGAACGTTAAGAAAATCATCGGATATTCACCGAAATGTCTAGAATATTGCCTAAAAAAAGAACAAATCGAGAAATTGTAGTGAATAAACATAACAAAATGTGCTAAATATTGATAACTTGAAAGGAAAAAAAAAAACATAATAACAACGAACAACAACAATGGAAAAAATATATATTATTTTTTAATTTTTGTAGAGTTTAAGCAAATAATCTCCAATATTGATCAAAAAGAAAAGCAAGCTTTGAAATTGTATAATGTTACAGTTTTAAAGCATGATTTTATTAAGTATTTATCCTTATTAATCAAACTGAAAAACATGTTATGAAACTACAAAATTTTACAGTTCTAAAGAATGTTATGAAACTGCAAAATTTTGCAGTTTTAAAACATGATTCATTTCAATACCAAAAAAAAAAAAAAATGAAATTGTAAAATTTTATAGTTTTCACCACCTGTAACTAAAACTCAAAAACTATTTGTTTAGAATTTGAAATTTTTCTCCATTAAAATAGGAAAACAGAAGTGTGTAACAGAGAAAAGACAGAAAAATTAAGAGATCAAAAAAGAGAAACAGATATATAGAGAAGATTATACTCCAGCAACTATTTTTTTGTTTAGATTTAGTATGTTTTCATGTAAATTTATTCAAATCTTATGTACTCATCTTCTTCGCCAGAAACTTGTCCACTACAAGAAAATACACTTTTGGCGACTAAAACATTCGTCGCCAAAAGTGCATATTTTAGTCGCCGAAAGTATTTCCCGACTAAATAATTTGGTCGTTGGATTTGTCGGCCATACATAGTCGCCGAAAGAATTAGCGACTAAAATTCATTTAGTCGCTATAAGTATCACAAAATACCGACTAACATGTTAGTAGCCAAAAAGACAGGTATTGGCGACGAAATAATTCTTAGTCGCCGATAGAATACATTGCCGACTAAAACTTTAGTCGCCGAAACCTTTCATTAAATATTTTAACTCAACTATTAGCTACTAATGTTTTTGTCGCTAAAAAATGAAATATCTACGGCGGCAATATTATTAGTCGCTAATAGTGAAGCTTCAGCTACTAATGTTTAGTCGCCCATGATTTTTTTTATGTTTTGGCGACTAAAATTTAGTCGCCTAAACTTTCTTGGTGTTTTAGCTACTAAAATAAGTTGTCGCCATAGCTGTTTTGGAGTTGTTTTGGCTACCAAAAATTTTGTCGCCAAAAGTCTTTTCAGCTTTAGCCACTATACATTTAGTCGCCATAACTATTTTCCAGTTTTTTTGGCTACTAAATTATTAGTCGCCATAACTATTTTATTCGTTTTAGCTACTAAAATTTTAGTCGCCAAAAGATTTTTCTTTTTAACTACAAATTGATTTCTCACCAAAAGCATCATTTTATATTTTTGTTTTGTTTGTTTAATTTTACTAAATTTTGTCCAAACCTGTATGTATCCATCGCAACCTGTATGTATCACCTACATGGTTCACTTAGAACCATAAAACAAAAATGAACACCTGCTATATATATTCCAATTACAAATAATAATGTAAACTTATATACGAACGAACTATATATATTCCAATTACAAATAATAACATCATACATTCCAAATACGTTACCAAAATTATGTCCTCTATACACAACATTTTTACTATACTATGCATTGTAATGACCATTTGACAAGGTACAAATTACTATGGTAATATGTACCACGACAAAAGGTAATACAAGCTCCAAAAATATTATGTACCCCACCATAAATTATATGTACGATGCATCCAAATTCCACGATTCATTAATTAATACAAGCTCCAAAAATACTTTGTACCCTGTCAAAAATTATATGTTCGATGCATCCATAGTCCACAGCAAAAAGTATAGGACGACAAAAAACTTCCCAACTTTCCCAGCTTGTGTATCTTCCGAGAAAAAATTAGAAGATCCACATGTCAATGCCAAAAGCCATCTACACAACAAAAATTACATCCATTAGTTCCATTGTAAACAAAAAGTTATATTGATCTACAAAACACAAATTGCAAGGATGTCAATTGTAATTGAAATTGTATGTAAATATAATTTGAATTTAGGTATTTCAATATAGTTTTTGTACACGTTAACTTTTATTTAAAGTGCAAACAAATTTGTAAGTCAACCCCAACTCAAGTTTACTCTAATGTGTAAACATACATATATTTTATTCATAACTGTACGTATATAGAGATTGTTATAGAACATATATATATATTGCTAAGCTTTAATATATTTGTATAAGCTTTAGGCATTTTTCACGCCAACTCCCAACGTACACGTGCTAATTACGTCCCGTCCATCCCCACACGTCCTATTTGACACGAGGAAACTACCCGTACCATCCCCGCAGTGCTTCGGGGGCTGCTCTCAAGTTTTGGCCCTCGAACGCCTTTTTTCGGCTAAGTTTATTGCTTTTTTCACGCCAACTCCCAACCTACGCGTGCTAATTACGTCCCGTCTGTCCCCACAGGTCCTACTTGACACGAGGAAGCTACCCGTGCCATCCCCGTAGTGCTTTGGGGGCTGCTCTCAAATTTCGGCCCTCGAACCCCTTTTTTCGACTAAGTTTATGGCGTTTCTCACTCTAACTCCCAACGTACACGTGCTAATTACGTTCCGTCTGTCCCCACAGGTCCTATTTGACACGAGGAAGCTACCCGTGCCATCCTCGTACTGCTTTGGGGGCTGCTCTCAAATTTCGGCCCTCGAAGCCCTTTTTTCGACTCAGTTTATGGCGTTTTTCACGCTAACTCCCAACGTACACGTGCTAATTACGTCCCGTCTGTCCCCACAGGTCCTATTTGACATGAGGAAGCTACCCGTGCCATCCCCATAGTGCTTTCGGGGCTGCTCTCAAATTTTGGCCCTTTAAGCCCTTTTTTCGGCTAAGTTTATGGCATTTTTTCACGCTAACTCCCAATGTACACGTGCTAATTACGTCCCGTCTGTCCTCACAAGTTCTATTTGACATGAGGAAGCTACTCGTGCCATCCCCGCAGTGCGTCGGGGGCTGCTCTCAATTTTCGGCCCTCGAAGCCCTTTTCTTGGCTAAGTTTATGGCGTTTTTCGGGTATGCTCCCAACGTACACGTGCTAATTACGTCCCGTCTGTCTCGTCTGTCCCCACTGCCATCCCCGGAGTGTGTTTGGTGTACATAAAGATGCACTATGGAGAAGAATTATTTGCAACAAATATATATTGGATGTGACTAGGTGGCATTGTGTCCATTGGAAACCAGAGTAATATCCTAAGAACTGCTTTTCAAAAATCCAAACAAATTTTAATTTTGTTTTACACATTATTCAGTTCAAATTAGTGTTGGTTTTATTTTTACAAATTTATTATTAAGAATCACATATTCATTCTTCACAGTTAGCATTTTGAAATCAAAGCTCCTTTACAGTAGTTATATGGCACTCATTATATTGTAGTAAATCAAAATTCATTCTAATTTCTCTTTAGTCTTAAATCTCAAATCACATTCAATTGGAGTTGGTTACCTTATAGAAATCAGAGTACGGTCCTTTCTGTAATGTATCAAAACACCAGGTCGGCTGCTGCAATGTCTACTCACATGATGCCTCATAACCTATTCGAAGCACATCACAAAGAAAATATTTGCATACCAACTTTAGAAGACAATTCTATGAAAATATGATCCATATTTTTTGTACAACTTGCAGTGCCAAGAAAATTATGTTTACCAAATAGTAAGAAAATTATGTTTACCGAATAGTAGGATGACCGTTTGAACCTGGCAAGAGGGTTGTGAGCCGTGACACCACGTCGTTTAGATGATTGAGTTGTAGTTGTTGTGCCTCCCGTGCTTTTTTTTCTTCATCAACTTGTTTGATTAGCTGCTCTCTTTCCCTCGTAATTTCCTCCCGATCTCTTTCGCGCGCCTCTTTCTCCTTCAATAGCTCCTCCCTATCTCTTTGTCGCTCCTCTTTCTCCTTCAATAGCTCCTCCCGATCCCTTTGCCGCTCCTCTTTCTCCTTCAGCAACTCCTCGTGATCACTTTGACGCTGCTCACGAAGAACCTCCAGTTCCGCTCTCATTAACTCCATATGTTTATCACGTGCTCGTGCCGCACTAGAAGCTGTGGAAGAGGGTTGTGGGCCTACCCCACATCCACGCAAGTAATTTTTTTTTTCCCCAAGCACTTGCCTTGATATTTCTTCGTGGGTCAATTGCAACCCCGCATCGGTGGCTGTCACTTGTAGATTCACCATATCATCCTGTAATGCCAACAAAACAATAAAGTGAAGATGGGAGAAGGAATTTAAAAAAACTTTATTAATTGATATGCATCACACTTTGTTTCAACATTCAATACTCACATGTAGCTCACCACATTTGGGGTCAATCCAATCTTCCGTCTTCTTAGACTTGTGTGCTTTCTTATAAAATTCGGGGAAATCTATATCCCCATCCTCATTTGCCTGTTATGTTCGGGAAAAATCCATTGACGAATTAGTACATGGTAATATTCACAATCAAGAAGAATTAATCATCCATTACATGTCTAAATTAACTTCTCACCATTAGCGACATTGCTATAGGAAATGATCGCGATCCACTTGTATGATTATAGGGGAGCATACCCCTATTTGCTTTACCAGCCGTAGACCGTTTCTACAAAAATATTAAAAGAAAAAAAAAAAAAAAGAACATGCTTTACTAAGTTTCAGTGAAGAAGTTGTACATCTATTAGTGAAGAAGTTTTACATATTAACACATAAATTAATTTCAATAATGGCCTTTCTAATTTATTTGTTACCAGGTGAGATTCGTCTTTCCAAGCAACATCAATCAAATATTTCCAGTCCTCCAAGCTCACTCCACTAGGCGGACGACTATAGGGGTCATCAATACCCTTTTCCTCAAGTTCGAGGAACTCTTGCTTTAGATTGTACCTCCAATCCTTGTATAGCAAATGTGCCTTCCTATCGAGGATCTATTGAGCTTGTTCATTGTTATCAAAATCATCGCCGATAACAAACTTGTCCTACAAACATAGATACAGAATTAGTTGAACAATTAATTTAACGAAGTACAAATTATATAATAAAGACATTATGGCAAGATGAATCTCATACTAGCACCGCTTGGATGACCGCATCTTTGGTACTTTGATCAATTTTTATCCATGACTTCACGCTCTGAAGAGGGCACAATCGTCTAATTTGAAGGCCCAACTCATTCGTCGCTGGGGTTGCATTCCCTCCTGTGATTGCGTTCAACACCCGATTGACGTAGACATGTAATTTCTCCCCCTTTTTCCTAGCAATTTTTTTCTGCACGCCTTTGCCTAATGTAGGTCCTCGAACACGAGTTGACCTCGTTTTCCCTACTACAAAAGGGGAACGTTGTCAACATTACAAACATTGCTAATGGAGTACAAAAAGAAAATGCTGCACGTAAAGTCCTGTCACTTTTTTGGCTGCCTACTGTTGCTGCCAGCTACTGTTTGTGGATATAAAATCGGACGTTAATTATGACTACTGTTGCTGGCAGCTACTGTTTGGCTGCATACAATCTTGGAAAATTATGCGACAACTTGGATAAAGTGTTGGTAAATTATGCATAAAGTCTTCGTAAATTGTTATGCCGACTGTTGCTACCAACTTGGAAGGTTGTGTACCTAATATTTTATTTCTTGTGTAAGTGTCCTTGTTATGTGTATATTAATGTTTAGTTTTTTTTTCCTTTGTTTTTATTTGCCTTTATGGGGTTTTCATTGCCTTACTTGATGACTTATGCACCCCCCCCAAAAAAAAAACCAAATTATTTTTAAACAACTAAATAGTATGCTCTTACCCACTCCACCTGGCTGCGTCTCCTCCACCACAGTTTGTGTATCGTTTGGTGGTTGCGTCTCATCAGAGAACATCATCGGGGTGCCACTCTCCTGTGGACATGCTTCAGATGTTGATAGTACGTTGCCACTTGTTGCTCTCTTCCGTCGGCCTGTCTTGACTCCCGGAACCATTGTACCTACATTACGTAACAAACATACATGAGTAATAAACATCGCATAAATTAGTAGTGTAATTGCTGCAATAATGACACAACACTGTCTACTCAATAATAAAATGCTCGTTAAGCAATGGTAAACTAAGAGAACATGATGGTGATACACATTAATCTAGCAATGTCCTTCCTACTCAAACCCATTTATTCTGAAATTTTTAAAAATAGATTTGTAATTTTTTTTATTAGGTTCCCATAGCTATACATGTAATTTTGTTTTTTTGTATATTTGCTTATTGTTTAAAAATAATTTTATTAACTAATCAATTACATAAGTTAATAAATATATATTTTTTACTATCTTATAATTTCATATTAGTGGAAATCTGAAGGAACAAAATAATATCAACTCAATCGGAGAGAAAGGATATTATGTCAAGTTACCCGAGGAAGCTGCCCGGCAAGAACACCGAAAAAGCCTGTTGTCCCTACCACCGTAAAGAGAAAAGATGCCTGCATGACTGAATGAAATCAAATTCATGGAGAATATAATATTTACGAATTACGATGGTTTACATCTTGCAAAAATAAGAAAAGAAAATCAAATGGAAGGCACATTACAAAACTAACTATAGAACATTACAAAACCAGATTTTTCCTCAACCAACAATGTTGGTTTTGAAACCAAAACTCTTTGTTTTGGAAGCCCATTAAGGAAATTGATAGCCTTAGTCAATTGGTATTGCACTAAACATTTAACATGTATCGCATGTTGATGCAAAAATATGGATGTGGTTGATTTGAGATTGGATGCAAATATCTATGAAGACAAATTATGGATCAATTAAATTTTGTTATTATGACATGGATGTGGGTGTGTTTGATTTGAGATTGGATGTTAAAGCTAAATTTAGCTTAACATGTACGCAATATAATGTGCTGATTTGGGAGGGTGGTCAGTTATAATTAAGATTAGATTTGGGAGGGTGGTCGGTTATACTTTGGTGTTTGCTTAGAGTTTAAACATGGATTCTTCAAGTTTCCATAGCACTTGGCATTTTCAATGCATAGAAACATATCTATATTACATTTCCCAAATAGATCATGGAAATTCACTCAAAGCGACGTATTAAAGAAGATACAATGAAGTGAAATTCTACTTGACATAGGTTTAATGGTCGAAACTTTTCAAGTATTCTTGGTTTTTATGGAATTATCATGATGGAGTGATAGGTTATATATATTTAACAATTAATCATTAGCTTGTATTTAGCTACTTGTTTTTAATGCAGTATTTTGTTCATAATTATAGTCTTATTTCTATGGCAAACGAAAAAAAAAAAAGGCATTCGCAGTTATAAACTCTAGCTAATTAAGTAATAAGAAACAATCTTGAGGGCAGAATGGATAACAGAGGCTGGAAACCAGTTATACGAAGAAAAGGACCGGTAAGGTATTCAGCGGATCGTAGGGGAGGGGGTCTATTTACAATTTTTGTAGACAACATCCGTGAGTCCATGAACCCCAAAGGTCTATTTGGCTTATTCTCCAAGTTTGGTGTTGTTAAGGACATGTTTATACCAGTGAAAATGAGGAAGCTAACAGGTTTGAGATTCGGTTTTGTTCGGTACGATTGTCCAGTAGCTGCTGAGGTAGCAGTGCAAAGAGCAGATGGGTTATGGTGTGATGACAAAGAGATAAAGGTCAAACGAGTAAAGTTTACCAAAGAGGAGAGAAGTATTACAAGGGGGGATAAAGTGAGCCATCAACCAGGAGGAAATCCTCAAGGAATGCTGAAGGACAGTGAGACTGTCAATATAGGCGTCCAAAAGGTTGGCATACTGAGATGGCGAGATTATGGAGGGAGTAAGTCCTATGTCGAGGTCGTTACAAATGGCAGCAGCTATGGGAAGGAGGAAGCAATTGTTCAGGTTAGAGAAGTAGGAAATAGGTGGCTGTATAAAAGCCTAGTTGTCAAACTCCACAAATTTTTCTCATTCCCAGCTTTGAAGGAGGAATGCAAGAAGAGAGGCTTGATGAAGGTGCAAGTCAGAGCAAAGGAATGAAGGATAACAGTGTTATCATTTCAATCAGTTCAGGAATTGAAGAGTAGTAAGGAGAGTTTAAAGGAATGGATCTTTAAATGGTGTAGTTTAATGGAGGAGTGGCATCCGGGGTACATAGTTGATTATGAAAGATGTGTATGGGTAACCTGTTATGGTATACCCTTTAATTTGTGGAGTGTGGATACATTTCGAAGCATTGGTGTGATATGGGGAGAAGTCATGCAATTTGATGATTATACTATTAATAATGTCTCATTCCACTGTGGCAAAGTTACAATTATAACCAAGAGTCTAGACTTCATGCACCAGACGGTGAAGCTATTTTGCAAGGAAAAAGTGTATCCAGTAAGAGTCTGCGAGAATTTTGATTCTACAGCAGTAACGGAGCAGGCTCCGTGCAATTGTATGACCAAGTTGTTGGAGAAGATAGGTAATGTGGGGAAAGATAAGGATGACTGCGGCTCCGAGATAAGTGGTAGCCGGCAAAGTAGTGAAGAGGTGCACAGTGAAGAGATAAGTAATATATAGACCTAAACCTTCAACTGATGGTTTTGAAGTGCACATTTTGTTCATCTAATGAAATTAAAATGAACCAAGCAATACATACCAAAACAAATGTACATTATTTATGTACATTTACGCACAACAGTAAACAAATGAACATTATTTATGAAGAAAGGATCACAGAAAAGTAACAGCAGTGCCAGATTTGCTGCACAACCCCTAGTAACAGTTGAGTAAAATTAATCATGAATTCATGGCAACTTACTTCTTTTACTTTTGAAAAGACACGAAACTCACATTTTGCCAGTTCTTCTTCAACAATGAAACCAGAAAATTAACACTGAATTGCACAGTTGGAAAACAGCAACTCCCATGCAGAGAACCTTCTTCAGTTGGAATTTGACTGTCACTTTTGTCTCATTAACTTTAGACGCGACAGGTTCTTGATGCGTGACAAGGGTAGGAAACTTCCCTGCATTGGAAGAAATGGAACTCGTCAGATACGATCAATGGTAACTAACAAACTGAGACATAATAAGGAAGAACAAACATGAGCAACATACTCCCCAAAATACAACATTCCATAAATGACATCCCAAAACATGCAACTATACAATCACAATACACCCCAAAATCAGGTCATACACCTTTCATTGAGCCTAAATCTGCTCCAGCAGCATTCATAGAGTGTTGTCTTCCTAGTTTTTTTAATGGTTTGTGATCATGTCAAATACGAACAAAAGCAAGAACAAACATGAGCAACATACTCCCCTTACAAATGATCTCATCCACCATATTGGTTTAAAGTGGGTAACGGGCAGAACACTTTTCTTTGTCTTCATAATTGGCATCCTCTTGGTCCTTTGAAGGAAAGATTTGCAGATTGAGTTATTTATGATGTAGGCTCTCTAGCTTAGGCTAAGGTTGCTTCCATTATAGATGATGGGAGATGGAGATGGCCTGTGTGCCAGACCTGGGAATTAGATGACATTAAGGCTAATGTTCAGGGTAACCCAACTAATATGGAGGATAAAGCTATTTGGCTGGCATCCTCTGATGGGTGCTTCTCTATTCAATCTGCTTCGAATTTGTGGAGAACCCAGCACCCTAAGGTGCAGTGGGCTAAACTTCTTTGGCTCAAGCAATCACTTTCCCAGCCAGCATAGCAGATCCTCAAACATGGAGAGTTCAACTACAATCAAAGCAAAAGTGGGTATGCTCCCACGCTACCAATAAGGGTTCGATTCCCCTCCTGTTTACCTGGTTCAAACTTGGCGGTGGCCTACACCTAGCACAAATTCTCAGTCATTAGCCTTGACATTTATATGAAGTTGTGACTGCAGCCCCGCGCAATTTTGGGACACATAAATCTAATTATCATCCTGGAGAGAAGCATCTACTGCTAGAGATGCTAGAGCAGAGACTACTACTCAAAATAAACAGAGGGCTGCAGTAGGACCTTCCACAACTTAAAGCATAGGTCAAATGCATATTTTAACATAGAACAAAATCCTATCTAAATGTAACCATAACCTACCATAAAAATCTTGCCAGACAAAGCTGGCAGACACAATAATGCAGCTGAATAGGGGATCCATAAAGACCACAGAAATACCATCCCAGTTAATACAACTTGACACACAGATCGTGATAAGGCAACAGTAAGTAACTCGACAAACCGCTGCAACATGAAGACGACGACATGACTGACTTTCAGACACCCATACTGAGCAATTGCTGGACTGGACGACAACTCTGGACCTTCCCGACTGAGAGTAATAGCTGCAGCCGTGAGAGTTTGTGTGCATGTGATGTTCTGAACTGTATTAGAGCACCACACATAATTATGCAGCACCATTGACAGACCACTGGTTCTTCACATGAAGGCTGCATTTTCAGCTTTATGTACAGTTCTGGTTTCCTAAGCTATCCTTTGAAGGCTTGTTGACTAGAGCACCACACAGAATTTTACATAATAGTAATTATTAGTATAATTATTATTATACTAATATCAAAGGGAAAACCTCTCTCTCACTATTTGCATATGATGTCAGTAGATCCTCACACTTAAACCAATTCATTAGAAAATTCATAGATGGGAACAAATGTGATGTTTGCAAAAACACATTTACTACTTGGTGGGCAACTTAAAAGAAATGGAAGTTTGTAACCCTGCAAACGCAATTATCACAGATTAAACAAGCATGAAGCAATTAGTCTTAAGAACACATGATTTACTATAACTTGTGATTTACCATTGAGATAGTATATGGTTCGTAATTTCCATTATGGCTAGTATGTAGTAACAATATAAAGAACTTACATTCTATATAAGGGACCTAGCACCTAAGCATATCAGTGAAGCATGAAGCAGCCAAAGTGGACAAAGACAGCGGCGAACTGTCAAACTCAGCAAACAGAGACAGAGCAGATGTGCAAACCAGCACAAATTGTGGGAAAAGCAGCCAAACAGCACAGGTGTCCGATTGGAAAAACTGAACTGAGTATGAATTTGATCCTCAATTTGCTCTAACAGTTCATACAAAGTGTAGAGGAAATTAAAATTAGAAGGTTCAAATTACATGAAATTCAAGAGTAGGCATGAAATTCAAATTACAATTTCTTCAATATTCTTAATTGCCCTCATGACATCAACAAAACAAGCCAAACAAAGAAACAAACTGAGTTAAAATTCTAGGTCCGTATCTGCATCAAAATCACTTTCCATCTCATGTTCTTTGTCATCACCCGAGATTGTTAGGTCATCGTCGTCATCGCAGATGAAATCATTGTCCATAACACCCTCCGGTTGTACACGCTTATTGGACTGAGAAACTTCCATTGAAATAATTTGCGGTTCAATGTCATCCCGACGTAAAACAACAACATCATCAATAGGCTCAGTTGGTACAACAGTACTATTTTCATCATCTTGCAACACTTCATCAAATTCTGGCACATCCAACTCTGGCACATCCCAAATTCGTCGATGTTGAAACTTTTCTACGACTCGCCAATTCGGCCCTAACTTCGTATCAGGAACGTAGAAAACTTGTTGAACTTGGCCTGGGAACACAAAGGAGTCATCTTTATACCATCGACTTCTTACATCAACAGTTGTCACATGTGGTTCGACACGCAAAGTTCGAGTACTACCGGTGTTATACCATTCACATTGGAACAAAACAACCCGGTGTCCAAACAAATATGTCAGTTCCCACACTTTACAAAGGTAGCCGTAGAACTTGATCAACTGGCCTTGGTGGTCGCCTTCCACTACCAACCCACTATTTTGACATTTACGACGGTTATCACGGTCGATAGTATGGAATCGGACGCCATTACAAATGCATCCCGAATATGTATTGACTAATGCATTAGGTCCATTGGCTAATGCCCACATCTCATCGGTTGCTTCGGGTGAGTTTTCATTTCGCAACTGGTTCATCTACAGAAGAAAGTATGTCATGTCAATTCAAAGTTAGAATAATTCAACGTTAGGTCCACACTTTAGAGTAACACGTTACATAATCTTACGCGAGCTTTGAACCATTTAGGAAATCCTTTGCATTGTCGCGTTGCAATGTTGCATGAACTTCCATATTTTTGTTGCAACACGAGCTTGTGTTCCCTAGTTAATACGAAGTACATGATAAGTAATTAGAATAATGAAGACTTTAAAAAATAAAAACCATGAAGGAAAGGTATGTTGCATATATGATGAAGAAGCATACTCTAGATATTCATCCACTTCCAAACTATTGTGTAGGACAAACCAATGAGCCAATTCACGGTCAGCTACGGACACATCAACAGCCCTGGGGAGTTGACCAAAAGGACGAAGAATTTGAGTGAAGATCGCCAACCCCGGGCCATTGGCACCCCCATCGTAGTTCCTTTCTTCCCGGTTGAACACCGTTTCAACTCCATGCAAATACATTGAACAAAACATCGT
Source organism: Camellia sinensis (assembly GCF_055761805.1). NCBI lineage: Eukaryota > Viridiplantae > Streptophyta > Magnoliopsida > Ericales > Theaceae > Camellia > Camellia sinensis. The sequence goes on from NC_138970.1 coordinate 51,545,960, forward strand.
ACACTCTTTGGATATGTAGGCCTCCGCAATGGATCCTTCTGGACGAGCTTTATTGCCCACAAATCCTTTAAGAAGTCCAAGAATCCTACACATAAACATCGGCGTGATCGTCAGTATGTTCATATTGAACTATAATTACAAGAAAAAATTACTGACTCGTTGTTATACCTCTCAATAGGATACATCCATCGAAATTGGACAGGCCCTCCAAGCCTAGCGTCGTAAGGCAAATGAATTGCCAAGTGGACCATCACATCAAAAAAAGCTGGAGGAAAAATCTTTTCAAGCTTACAAAGTATAAGTACGATTTGTTCTTGCAATTTCTCCAAATCAGTCACCCTCAAAGTCTTCGAGCACAACTGTTTAAAAAAAGTTCCAAACTCAAACAATGTGGTCCCAATCTCGGTAGGAAGGTATCCTCGCATCCCAGTGGGAAGAAGTCGTTGTAGAAGGACATGACAGTCATGACTCTTGAGGCCAACTAACTTACAACCATTCGCGGTGACACAATTGGATACATTTGCCGCATAGCCATCAGGAAACTTAATTGATTTCAAGAAATCATAAAACCCTAATCGTTCTGCCGGGGACAATGTGTACGATGCCGGAGGCTTTAGGAAAGAGCCATTCGCATGCCTTATCAAGTGTAAGTCCTTTCGTATTCGCATGTCCTCTAGATCCAAACGTGCTTTGTCGGTGTCCTTGTTCTTGCCATCAATGCTCAATAGTGTCCCAAGCAGATTGTCACATATATTCTTCTCTATGTGCATGACATCAAGGTTATGTCGAAGCTTAAGTGTTTTCCAATAGGGTAGGTCGAAAAGAATGCTTTTTTTTGTCCAGTTCGGAGTTGGATTTTCAGTCCTTTGTCTTTTTTGGTTGGTTGGATGCTTTCCATATGGCCTGTACGTACCCAAATTAACTTGCTCCAGTATTTGTTCTCCCGATAACTCGACAGGTTTGGACCGATTCTCAATGTCACCGTTGAATAGCTTACTTCTACGCCAATTATGGTTCTCAGGTAAGTACCGCCGAGCACCCATAAACCCTATCTTATTGCGCAAACGCTGAGATGATGCATCCACGTTACAATTAGGGCAGGCCAAGTAACCTTTTGTACTCCAACCAGACAACGAACCATATGCAGGGAAATCATTGATGGTCCACATGACTGCTGCATGCATTGTAAATATTTGGCCGGTAGAGGCATCATATGTTTCCACACCATGCTGCCACAGATTAGTTAACTCTTCTACTAATGGTTGCAAGTAAACATCGATGTCCCTGCCGGGTGCGGATCGTCCGGGAATAAGCAATGACATCATGAGAAATGGATCTTTCATACACTTCCATGGGGGTAGATTGTAAGGCATTAAGATTACGGGCCACATGCTGTACGATGTACTCATATGTCCGAATGGATTGAAACCATCCGTCGCAAGCCCTAGCCGTACATTCCGAGGATCCGCAGAGAACGTAGGATGCAACCTATCAAAGTCCTTCCATGCCTCACCATCAGCTGGATGTCGCAGTACTCCATCATCCACACGCTTATCTTTGTGCCATCTCATATCTACAGCTATTTTTTTCGACATGTAAAATCTCTTCAACCTCGGTGTCAAAGGAAAGTACCTCAGTATTTTCTGTGGAATTTTTGTACCCGTCTTGTCGTTCAACTTGTATCTAGACTCCGTACATGTAGAACAATTCTCCAATGTGGCGTTGTCCTTCCAAAATAAAGTACAATCATTCTTGCATGCATGAATGGGCTCATATCCCAAACCCAACTCACGTAAGAACTTTTTCGCTTCATAAAGGGTCCATGGAACATTTTCATGACACTTTGGGAGAATGTCTTTGAAAACTTGCATAACCATATCGAAAGATTTGTTGCTCCATTTATTGTACACCTTCACGTGAAGCATCTTAATTACGAAGGACAAGATGGAAAACTTTTCACACTCTGGATATACTTTACGTTGAGCATCATCGAACAACTTCATGAACTTAAACAAATTGTGCCTCTCCGAACTAGTACGTTCTCCGTCGATAGGATCATCCATGAGACCACTCATGTAAATCTCTTGTAACATGGTTGGAAGTTCATCCACATTTTCGTGATTGGTTGTCATTCCAGCTCGGTCGGTTTGAGTGTCATCGTTTCGCATAGTAGGATGACCACGAAATAGGGGGACACGTTCCCCGTGGTGGACCCAAGTGCGATAAGAACATGCGATTCCTCTTCGAAGCAAGTGCAACCGTACAACATGTCGAGGTAATTTCGTACCGTTCAAGCAATCAACACAAGGACAACGGATTTCATCCTGCGGCCCTAAATTCTTCGTAGCGAACTCCAAAAATGACTGAACACCTTGTACATACTCTTTGCTTTTTAGCCTATCTGTTATCATCATCCAACTCTTGTCCATTCTTGGAACAGTACACATCAAGCGAAGATGAACCTGGGAATCGACAGGGAATTGGAAAAATACTCTGTAATGGAAGAGAGCTTAAGTAAGTTTAGCAAATTGATTAGCATTGCTTTTTGAAGTGAAGAAAATAGTAATAACAGATCGGTCTCATGGATGATCATAAGAAATCATTAATCTTTTTCAAATTTTTTGCTCACTTTAGCTTTTTAAAATCTGTGGCTCCTTTTCTCTGGAAGCTTGTAAAATGTAACCTTTTATCCCTTTCAGACAAACCAAATGTACACAACTTTAATCTGAACCATCAAGATTTTTCTTTAAAGAAACAATAATGCACTAATGTCAAGTACGTTTGAGGTGTATCTTGCAAAAAGAAGGCTTGAACCCTTGATACATTTAGATAGGAACACCAACAATGGCCACTGTCACTCTCTTCTCATTATAAAATGGGTTTATTTATTATGGCATAGCTCATATTCTCAATTTAGATTGCCACAAAAAAATTACAAAAAGAGAAAAAACAACATATTTCATCAATCTCATAAACACTTTGTCTTTAACTTTGAAAACTCTTTGTCACATTTTTTCAAAACATTTTGACTTTGATTTTGATATGAAACAATATGTCAACAACTAGAGTTTAGCATTTTTCACTCTAATTTTGACATTAAACAATATCACAAGAGCACTCAAGAAGTAGAGATGGCCCAAGCCTATTGAGGGCCTAGACAAATGAAATGTAGTTAGAATATGGTTTGGTGCCTTACATTGGCCATTGCCATTCTATTATTGTTCCCATTCTATAGTAAGATAGTGCAACTTCTTGTGCAACTTAGATTGTGAAGTTAGGTGCTTCCAGAATCAACGGTATGGTTGAAAGGGTACAGATATCTCGGGAGATCCGAGAGATTTTTTGTCATCTGTTTTCAACAAATTATGAGTGAAATGACGACCATGTTCTGTAATCGTCATATTGACCAGATTATCGTCGATTGTTTCTATGGAGTTCCAAAGGTTTGCAGTGCAAAAATGTGAGAGTAATTAGGATATTAAGTAATCACACTTTGTAATCCTAATTTCTTATGTGACGGCCACATATTTCTAAACTAAAATTGACTTTTAAAGAAATAATTTTCAACTATAGAAATGGACGACAGTGTAAACCTCAAGTTTTTCGTAGTGTGTTTCTTGATTGGTCATCAACACGCCGTGATGGGGTATGTGTTCATAATGTATATGTTTCTCCATTGCGGTCATCAAAGGTAGTTCCATATTTTTTGAACTATCTTTGTCTTACTCTTCTTGAAATGTGTAGAGAGAAGTACTGAAATATCTGAGTTTTAAGTCAGACAATAATCTAAGGGTCATGAAGAGTATAGACTACAAAAACAAACGAATGTGGATGTGTCTAATTGTTTGAAGAGGAGAATGCAAATAGTTTATAATGTTAAACTTGCAATTCTTTAAGGTCCAAGAAATATATATTGAATTGAGGTGTTCCAAACAACAACTACCTAACCCATTGAGATGTGGAGCTGGAGTATATCACTTGTCTTTCGTCTCTTGAATAAAGTGGTCAGGGGCTTATTCTGAAGTGTTTTGGTGGATAGGAATTGGGATAGATGATCTCATACTATGATCATCAGGCTTATTCTCAACTGATTTGGTGGTTACGATTCGAGTTAGGGGAGAGCAAGGTTGAATTTGGTTTGGTTTTGAAGTAAACTAACACCGAATAATTAGCTATGGTTTTATGAAATTTGGAATGAAACTGAATCTTGAAAATATTGAAAGTTTTCAACCAAACTATGAAAATGAGATTCATTTCAATTTGGAACTACGATTTCTATAAATATATTTACATAAATGGAACTAAAATTCAAATAAAAATCATAACTATAAAGTCATGGACCTAACTGTCAATAATTAGGATTGAATCGAACCGATTTTTGGTTTTTAAAAAAAAACAATTTCTTTTACTTAATTCGAATTTGAGTCACACCATCGGAACGTTTGAAACATGTTTGATACAAAAAACAGAGGCACATTTATAATGATAAGACTAACTCAGGAAAAGCATCCAAAATCAACAAGTGTTCAAAAAACAGATGCACATTTCGAACATTTTCGATACAAAAAAAAGAGGTACATTTCGAACATTTTCGATACAAAAAACAGAGGCACAGTTATAATGATAAGAGTAAATCAGGAAAAGCATCCAAAATCAACAAGTGTGTTAAAAAAATAGAGGCACATTTCGAACCAATTTGGAACATTTCTCCAAAACGGAGGCACATTTAAACGATACAAAAAGAATCCAAATCCAAAATCAAAATGGACAATCTGCAATGTCAACCACACCCATTCACGAAGTCAGAAAAAGCCCTAAAAATTTGTGTACGAAATAAATGGAAAATGAAAGGACAAAAACATGTCAAACCCTAAAAGTAATCGTCAGAGAAGGGGATGGGAGAGACATCGACAACCAGATAGAACCAGCTCGACAGAGAGGGAGAGAGACGACAGAAACATACCTGCGATGGTGATGATCGCCGATTTGCAGTGGTGCTGGTGGCGAGCGCCGGTGGCCTGCGATGGTGATGCTCGCAGGTGGTGAGCGACGGGTTTGGTAGGGACGGGTTTGGTATGTTGATGTCGGTGTGTGAGAGGGAGACAAAAGAGAACAAAACACTGTGTGCAATATATATGTACTGGGCGCGAAAATTATTTATTTTCCCTCTAAAAAAAAAATTCGAACATTTAGCGACTAAACGACAATTTGTCGCCAAAATGCATGTTTGGCGACAAAAAATTGGTCGGCTAAAGATTACTTTTTGGCTACTAAATTCAAAAATTCGTCGCCAATACTGAATATACAACGACTAATACAGATTTGGTCGTCAAAAAGTGATAACAAAAATACCCTTTTTTTGGCGACAAAAATGCTTAGTCGCCAAATTAAACCATACGGCGACAAAATAAAATATTGGTAGCCTAAGTGGGTAACAACAGCGACTAAATGGAAAGTTGGTCGCCAATGATACTATATGGCGACGAAAATACGTTAGTCGGCAAAAGATTTCAATGAATGCCGACCGAAGCCGATATTTGGTCGATGAATGTGGTATTTTTGGCGACTAAAATTGGTTTGGTCGCCAATTTTAGTCGCCAAACATGCATTTTGTTGTAGTGGTCTCATTCGCCATCAATGAGAGTGAAATAAGGAATTGGTGGTTGGTGGTTGCCGATGAACCTTAATCAATTGTGGTTGTCGATCGCCGATGACTATATGTAAGAAAGAGAAAGAGTAGAAGTAAGACGTGATTGCCAATCATCAGAAAGGAAGAGAAAGAAACAGAGAAGAATGAATGCACAGAGAAGAATGAAACACAGTGAACTTTTAAGAATATCTAAAAAGTTATAGGACTAAATAGATTTCTCATCTTTTAAATAGGAATTTTAAGTAATTTGTCCATTATTATTTTTCAAACTCAGGCCTCGAGTTAGGGTTTGATGCAAAACATGAGATTCGTTAATTTCCTTGGGTTAAAGGCAATTCCACCTGGCGTGCCAGCAACGGTAATAATTGGCCCTATGTTCTCTACTCCACTCCATACTGAGTAGTTGATGTTTTTCTTTAAACAATAAAGGGCAACGGTAAAAAACATCTGAATTTCAATGATAACAAACCAATGAAACCTAATAATATCTACTATTTTACTGTTGCAAAAAAAAAAAAAGGCAAATTTTTATTTTATTTTATTTTATCATCTAGAAATTTTGGAGTTTCGTAATATATATTTTTTAATCATTCACATTATGGATTCTTCATACTCTCAATTTTCATATTTTTCCACCCAACACTCTTAATTTTCTGGTGAAAGATTTGAAATTCCTACTGATAAAGTCCCCCCAAAAAATATATTTGTTCATGGTGTTGGTTTCAACATAGAAGAATTTAGAAATTATTAATGTAAAAATTGTAAGAAATAGTTTTGGAAAAAACAATTTTTTTCTATAATTTTGGTCTATTTTTTACGTGGGACCTATGCGCCAAAATTGGAGGGTCTGTGCAACAACAAGTCCTTTGCCTTATAATGATTTACGTCGTATATTTGGTTGCTCAAAACCATTATCGGGTGAATAGAAAATCAATGCCAAAACGAGCTCTATGGAAATGGTGTTTTGGTGAGGTTTCCATAAGGGATGGAGAAAAGGCTTGTTCCACATTGCTTGAGTGAGCAAATTTGATGTGGGTTTATAAGCCTTGAGTTTGCATCTTGGGGAAGGCCTCAAGGGGTACCCAAGTTTTGTGGAAGGAGAGGTGTAGGCACGCCATTTTGATCGGTCCTAAGACTTGGGCGCTTTCTTTTGATTACCTGATGATGACATCAGGAAGGTGTTTTTCACAAAATTCTCAATAAGAAAACCTAGAATTTAAACCCTGTTTCCAACCCTAGCCAGCCACAAATTACCTTTCCAAGGGAATATTCTGACCTCACGGTTGCGTCCTGTCACGACCCAAACCCGCCCCTATGGGTTTAGCGCCGTAACCGGCCAGTAATCCATGATTACCGAAGGCCTACTTAACAGTAAAAACAGTAATACAGAGTACAGGGGTTGGCGGAAGCCAAAACAGTAAATGAAAGATGTCCAATGAGCTGTGACAGTTTGTATGCAAAAAGACTTTTCATAACACATTCACATTCGGAACAAAAGCAGTATGTACATACATCATATACATGCATTCAGGTTAGGGACCAAATCCCTACCATAACAGTACAGTACAAGTCTATACAGTATTACAGAACAGAGACAGAAGGGTGAACTGAGACACCCCAAATGAGCCTAAGCTTGAACACACTTGGAACCTCGTAGTGAGGCACGTTGGTTGGCTTGACAAAAAGGGAGTTTAACCCACCGCTCCTAGCTCCGATCCGGTGCCTGGAAAGAGGTTAAGAATGAATGTCATTTCAGTCATTAAACAGTCATATCAGTCATTTAGAAACCATAGCAGTTATATGTGGTAGATCTAATAGCAAACAGTATAGTAGGTCTTAACAGACCGAACAATCAGTTGATGGCCATCATAACAGTAAACAGTAGTGGTTCCAACATGGGAACCGACAGAGATCTCTGTAACAGTAGCAGTAACAGTATAGTAACAGTAGATTGCTATGGATGCCACGAATACAGTTCACAAATAGGACAAACATTCATTTAGTAAGAAATATCATTTCAGAAAGCAATACAGTTGATCGTTCAGAAAATATTCTTGATTGAACATATCTTTACAACATTGTTACTCACAGAGCACTAGGCTAATAGCAGCTACTGAGCGTCATCGGATGCCAACCCTACACAGTTACAGAATGAACACACACTAAGTTATACACTTGGGTTTAATAACTTAACCCCTTACTTGACTCGGTGTGGTTCTACATCAATAACCTCATTAAGATGCCTTAAACTAGACCTAGGAATACCTAGGATGAAATGAGGATGCAAAGATGTACTTTAAAACACTTTTCAAAATTTTCAGAAAACAGGGGTCTCGCTCGAGTGTGGCTTTCTACGCTCGAGTGGACATGCAGACAAAAGATCTCCGCTCGAGCGTGACTTCTTTTGCTCGAGCGGACTGCAAACTCAGGTAAAAGTACTGGATGCATGCAATTCACGCTCGATGGGCGCTCGACCTCCGCTCGAGCGTGAGACACAAGTCCTCGCTCGAGCGTGCATTCCCTCGCTCGAGCGGACTGTAAACATGTGAAAAGTACTAGATACACGTATTTCACGCTTGAGCGTTACTTTTCCCGCTCGAGCGGACTGCATGTACTCAGAGTGTACGCTCGAGCGTGAAGTCTTACGCTCGAGCGTGGGTCCAAAATCTGGAATTTCCAGATTGAACCTCCAGGCTCAAATTCAACATTTCTAACATCAAATCGATCCTTTTGGGCTAATTTTCTGGAAAACACTTTAAAACTCATAATATGACATGTTTCGAAGATCAATTTGCAAAATCAAAGCCCAAAGGTGAGTCAATTAAACACAATTTCAAATAAACTTCAAGAACATCAAGTGTATGAAACATGCATGTGTTCAATTGAAATCAAAGCTTCCAATACGTAATTGAGTCAAAACTTCCAAAAACATAATGAATTCATGAACTATAATCAAGATATGGACATGCATGTAGCAATTTCCATGAAAACGCCCTCAAAAAGCTAGAACATGTACATGCATGCATGATCTAAGCTTCAATTCAACATTTTGAACCAATTCTAGACTCTAATCACCAAACTTCCATGAAACATGCAAGATACAACTTAAATACAAGTTCAAGAAGATGATTCTCTTACCTTAGGTCCTCAATTTCAAGAATGAAAGCTCAATTTGTGCAATTATCCTCCAAAACTTCTAATTCTCCAAGCCAATTTGATGAACTCAAGTCTTTCCTCCTACTCTCCCTCTCTCAATCGGTTTTGGTCTCAAGAATGAACAAAATGATGCAACACATAAGCTCTAACAAGACTTAACAAAGTGGCCCACTTCTATGGCATTTTGGTAAATAAGCCAACTAATGTAATTTACTATTATTTAATCTAATTTAATCATTCTAAATCACATTTCAATCAAATCTACCACAAAATCATATAAATTCTAATTAGCATGAAACATTAATCGATTTTAGATTCGGCCGCAGATAAGGCCTTCAATTTACAGTTCAAACTTAAAACATGAACAGATCAATTAATAGTCAAATAGATAGAAATGCGTTTAAACTAATACACTCAATCAATCAGTTCAGAATGTCAGTCAAATCAGTTACTTAATCATGTTCAGTCACAGTTTAGCAGTAATCAGTGGTATTATCAGTAAACAGTGGTGAGGGTTGTCACACGTCCAGAATGGTTCATTTAGCTAGGATCAACCTTTGCTGCACTTCCTGGAGCCTCACTGAAAAATTCTCCCAAAATCTGAGTTACAGCATAATTATTTGAAACTTCTTGGCCAAATTGTAAACTTAGGGAATATTCTGTTATATGAGGGAATATTTTGTTAAGTTAGGGAATATTGATGTGGCGGTCTTGCTGACGTGGCATGACTGGATTGGTCCTTGCTGATGACATGGCGCTAACTTGTCTTTACCCAAAAAAATGAATTTTAGGAATGTTGGTGAAAGGGTTTGAACCCCCAACCTAAAACTTCACAACTAACACCTTAACCACTCTACCAAAGCTTTGCATTGTGTTATATTTTCTCTCAAATAATATTTGACCATTTCAAACCAGCAAGTAGAGAAGGTATATTTTTGCATTTTTTCTTGTGTGTGGGACACTTCCCTATCGCATTGGCCGACCCATATATCACCAAATATATACATAATCATCCCCCATTGTCAAAAAGATGTTTTGTTTGCATCCATAAAAGAGTATCCTATGCTTCCTGCATTTTGCTACAAATAGACAAGTCCTCCATTTGGTTTAATTCAATTGAATTTTCTTTATTCCTTTTGCTTTTTCTTCATGTATTTTGCTGCATATACTTTTCTGCGAGAAAGAGTACAAACGCAAAGTGTGTTCACTGGACATTTAGTTTGTAGTGCTGTTACTAATTGTCGTTAATCACTTTATACTGGGATATAGACGTCCATATTCTGAAAGTATTGTGGAGAGGACTGATCTTTCTTAAGGAAATAGTGTTGAACACTGAACTTGATTGAATTTTCGAGAACTTGAATTTCTGAGAAAGTAAAACTTTGAGTTTTTTTTTTTTGCTTGTCCATTTCTAGATTCTATCTTGTTTTTGTAACAAAAGTAAGAATTTGTTTTTCTTATTTTTTTTTATATATGTTGTTCCGATTTTAGTAATCAAACAAAATCTCTCATTTCTTAATTTTCTTTACTCGAATACAATGAAAATTGGCTAACAATCTTAAGACAAATTTGTTTCTTCATTGTATTCAAACTTCTGATTTTATTTTTTGGTTTCTGTAACTAGAAAATTGTATTGCTTCTAATTTGTTTTCTGATTTTTGTAATCAGATTTGATGGCTACTAAAATTGGTAACCCTAATCCAGTTGGTTTACCGACATTACCTATTACCCAGAACCTTGTTCAAATTCCTATGAATCATGGAGAGAAATCGGAAAAATTTAATAGTACAGAGTTTAAGAGATAGCAGCAGAAAATTATGTTCTATCTGACAGCTCTTAATCTTGCATGTTTCTCCATAAAGATATTCCAGTACTTAAAGAGAATGAAAATGATGGGCGAGTTATTGCTGTGGTGGATGCTTGGAAGCATTATGATTTTCTTTACATCCTCAATGGCTTAGATAACATGTTATATAATATTTACAGCCCTTTTAAAACAACAAAAGAATTGTGGGATTCTTTACACAAAAAAAAAAAAAAAATACAAGATAGATGATGGTGGAACGAACAAATTCGTAGTTAGAAAATTTCTAGACTTTGTCATGATTGATTCTAAAATGATTATTAGCCAAGTGCAAAGTCTCCAACTCATCTTGCACGATATTTATACTGAAAGGTATGTGTAAGGTCCCGGTATCCCACATCGGGAATAGAGGGGGAGTTCTTGGGTTATAAAATTAAAAATCCAGACCCTTATATAGTATCGAGGTCTTTTCACGAGTGGTGAAATCACTAGTAGAACTTCTAGTTAAGCGCGTATAGGCTGGATTAGTTTTGGGATATGTGACCCATTGGGAAGAACAAATCTGTGCGGGCGTGGCCCCAAAAAGGACAATATCGATGACATGTGAAGGGTTGGGACGTTACAAATGGTATTACAGCCGACTCTCCAGAGTATCAAATGTGGGCCCCTAGTGTTTCTCAGTGCATGTGGGCAGGCTTGTTGTAACAATCCCGACCTCTAATTAATATTAATTCATGATTAATTGTGTCTAATAGGTAATTAAGATGAATTTTGCATTCATTACATGTGTTATATGTTATATAAGTTGCAATCTGTTCTGTGTAGGAATATCTGTCTCTGATTTTGTTTTATTCTGCGAATTGAAGGCCTTATCGGCATTCGATCACAAAATTGACTTGATTTCCATGTTAATTAGAATTTTTAGAATTTTATCATAGGTTCAATTAAAATTCGGTTCAGAACGATTAAATTAGAATAATTTAATATCCAATTGATTAGTTGATCAACAACCATTGACCAAGCCTATATAAGGCTCCCATATGTGCCTCCACTAAGTTCTTATCTTTAATTCAACACAACTTTGAGCTTAGGTACACATACCCAACGTGAGTGAGAGGAAGAGTGAGAAGAAGTGGTGTTCAAGCTTAATTTGGGAGAGGATTGAAGAAGAATCAAATGAATTGAACTCCTACTTGAAGAATTTGAGCTTTAGGTAAGAATTCAACTCATTTATGTCACCTTAAATTCTTTTTCTTGAAGAATCAAGGAGGATTAAGTTGTGCCAAACAAAAATTGAGCAAGGAAGGAAGAAAATTGAACAATTCATGCATGCATGCATATATCATAACTTTTTGAGTTTGAATTTCACTCAAGTTATACATGCATGTGCCATCTTGACTTGGTATTGAGAATTCATCTTGTTTTCTACCAATTTACCTCATTTGGTCATGTTTTAAAAGCTTGAACTTGTATCTTTACATGCATGGTATGTAATGACATGTTTTCCCAATTTCAAGTTTGGGTTTTGAGTAATAGGCGTACTTTTGGACCTTGATTTGGCAAAATGATCTTCAATTTATGAAATTCTACAAATTTCTAAATGTTTTCTGGAGTTTTGGCCCAAAAGAATGAGTTTCAAAATGTTTAATTCAAGTTTTGAACTTTGGAGTGCAATATGGCAATTCCAAATTCTGCCTCTCCACTCGAGCAACCAAACCTGCGCTTGAGTGACCAATCTATAATCTTACACTTCCGCTCGAGCGACCAAAAGTTAGCTTGAGTGTGAAATGCAAGCTCCTAAAAGTTTATGTGTTTTGCAGACCGCTCGAGCGACAAAAATTACGCTCGAGCGAGGACATGAGTCTCACGCTCGAGCGAACGTCGAGCGGAAAAATCAAGCAACCAGTACTTTTGCAGAGTTTACAGACCGCTTGAGCGACCACACACATTTTGCATGTCCGCTAAAGCGAAGGAAGTTGCGCTCAAGCGGAACCCTTATTTTCAACAAGTTTTGTTAAGGGTTCCAAAGTGCATTTTGGCATTCACATTGCATCCTAGGCATTCCTAAGCCATGATTAAGACATAATAATGAGGATAAGAAGTAGAAACACACCAAGATAAGAAATGATTAAGTTAATGTTTTCGGGTGTGTAATTCAGTATATGTTCGTTCTGTAACTGTGTAAGTCATACGCCACAAGACGTTTGATTTGCTCATTTTGTCTGTTGCCTTAGAGCCATTTATTAATTGTGAGTAATAACTTAGTAATGTTATGTTCAACTTTACTTATTTTCTGTATAAGAAGTAAGATCTGTTCTATGAAATGTTATGTTTGTACTATGAATGATTGTCCAATTTTGATAAGCATTCGGGCCTCGAGTAAGTTATTTGTTCCCGGTCCGGAGGTTCCTCTATAGAACTGACAAGTTATTTGTACCCAGTCGGAGGTTCCTCTATGGAACTGACAAGTTATTTGCACCCAGCCGGAGATTCCTTTATGGAGTTGACAAGTTATCTGTACCCGGTCGGAGGTTCCTTTATGGGACTGACAAGTATGATCTTCAATACCCCGTATGTGATCCTTTAGCACTAGCGGATGTGAGATTAAGTATGTATTTTGATTTTTGTTATTGACTTAAAAAAAAGAATGTGAATGTAAATCTGTTTCTGACATAAATTCTAATTTCTGACTATGTTATGGACATCATCATTCATTAAAACCCTTTACTCTGTTATTATTCACTGGGATCTCGCTCACTATTTATTTATTATGTATGTAGGTGAGCAGGCGCTTGACCAGGCCTAAGTCGTTGCCTGGCGAGTTTTGGTGTCAACCAGCCATCGTGCCTCCTGTAGAGGTTTCTTTTTTAGATCTGATCAAGTTTTTCAGTCTTGGGAATGTTTTGTACCTTCTGATGTTTATGTTTTGTTTGAATATGTTTTGGAAAGTTCTGCATATGTGGCTTTGGTGACATAAGACTAATGTATTTATGACGTCACACACATACACACACACATATATATAAGTTTGTTTTAAAGGCTTCTGTTTCACATACGTTAACACAGCACTATAGACAATGTATATTTCTATATTTACTTCCACAGCCCCTTATAATATGTCTTTCTGTTGAGAGACCTTTGGTAATCCAAGGATTACTGATTGGTTACGACGCTAAACCTATAGGGGCGGGTTTGGGTCGTGACACTGGTGAGTTGGTAGGCTACTGTACGGGGACGTGCAACCCTAATGGGGATGGATTGTAAGGTCCCGGTGTCCCATATTAGGAATAGAGGGGGAGTTCCTGGGCTATAAAAATAAAAACTTGGACCCTTATATAGTATCGAGGCCTTTTCCCGAGTGGTGAAATCCCTAATAGAACTCTCCAGTTAAGCATGCATAGGCTGGAGTAGTTCTAGGAGTGGCCCACTGAGAAGAACAAATCCGTGCAAGCGTGGCCTAAAGCGGACAATATCGATGACATGTGAAGGGTTAGAGCGTTACAGTATGTCTCTCAGTGAATCTTTCCAAGTTGCTACAATTGTAGAAAAATTACCGCCTGCTTGGAAAGATTTCAAGAACTACCTTAAGCATAAACGCAAAGCGATGGCATTGGAAGAACTTATTATCTGATTGAGGATTGAAGAAGATAACTGGAATGCTGAAAAGAGGAATGATAAAAATCCCATTGAGTCCAAGGCTAATGTAGTAAAACAAATGCCCAAACCACATAACAAGAAGATGAAGTTTGCTAGAGATGGTCCTAAACAAGGTGACAACAATGGCAATAAAAGGTTCAAAGGAAAGTGCTATAACTGTGGCAAGACTAGACATTGTGCCTCTGATTGCCGACATTCTAAGAAAGATCGCGGAAGTATAAGCAAAAAGACTACTAATCAATCCAATGCGACAGAACTAGATTACATCTCTAACGGAGTAAATGACATCAATCTTTCTGCTATAGTGTCTGAGGCTAATTTGATTGGAAATCCCAAGGAGTGGTGAGTTGACACTAGGGCAATATGTCATATTTTTGCAGATAAGAAGATGTTCTCTTCATATAGTAAGGCTGCCAAAAGGGAACAACTTTTCATGGGAAATTCTTCTACTTCTGTTGTGGCTGGACAAGGAAAAGTGATATTGAAAATGACCTCGGGAAGGAACTTACTCTCAACAACGTTGTCATGACCTAAACCCGCCCTTGTAGGTTTAGCACCATAATCGGCCAGTAATCCGTGGATTACCAAAGGCCTCTGAACAGATTAGCAAATAATAAGGGGCTGCGAAAGTAATAATACAAAATAGATAAGGTCCAATGAGCTGTGATAACATACATGGGACAGAACATTTCAAAACTTATATATACATAAACATGCCAGTCCAGATACACAATATTCACAAGGTATTTACAGAATGTACTTCCCAAGACTTGACTTTACAGAGCATACACAAAGACTAGCATGGTTACAAAAACAGCCATGGCTTTAGGCTTCGTTTGGAACCTCCTCGGGAGGCACAACAGTTGGCTGACAAAAACAAAACAGAAGCCGTCAACTCTGGCCCTGGTCACATGCCGGCTCACCTACATACATAATATAAACTGTGAGCGAAGCCCAATGAATAATAATAGAGTAAAGGGTTTCAATGAATGAGTTCATACAGATTCAAAAATCATAATTCAGATTTGTATCAAATTCATCATTTGTCCAGATCATATACAGACAGAAATCATAAGTCATGATTAAATTTATGTGATACATCCATTAGCATAAACAGAAAAGAACAAAACGTATACACGTGAGGTTACGAATAACCAGTTCCATAAAGGAACCTCCGGATCCGGGCAACAGAACAGAACAGAAGCTGAGCCCCCGTGATAGGGCCTCTGGTACGGGTAACAGAGTGCAGACAGAAATAAGTTCCATAAAGGAACCTCCAATACTGGGTAATAGCTAACAGATGCCACATGATGCTAAGGATGTCACGAATACATATCAGAAATTGAATAATCATTCATTGTACAGAACATATCATTTCGGAAAACAGATCTTGTTTTATCACACAGAAAGTAGATACAGTTTGAACATAACTTTACTAAATTATTACTCACAGTTGGCCTTGAAACAGACAGACGGAGCAGATTGATCACACGATACGCGGCACGTGACCTACATAACACATAACGGACACACACTTGAAACACACATTTTAATTGCACAAAACTTACGTCGTAGGTTCTTAGTGTGTTTCTAACCTTAAATCCTCACTATAGAGTCTTAAACATAGCCTAGGAATGCCTAGGATGGAATGAGGATGCAAAGATGCCTTGGAAAATATTTTTCAAAACTTGCTAAAAACAGGGGTCTCGCTCGAGCGTAGCTTCCTTCGCTCGAGCGAGCTTGTCAAAATAGAAGGGTCGCTCAAGCGTAGAATCCTTCGCTCGAGCGGTCTGTAAAAATGCAAAAGTACTGGTTGTTAAAATTTTACGCTCGATACCCGCTTGATGCTCGCTCGAGCGTGAGACACAGCTCTTCGCTCGAGCGTAGGTCTCGTCGCTCGAGTGTGCGTCTGCGTGCACCAAAAACTTGAGAGCTTTCAATTTACGCTCGAGCCACCATTCCTTTGCTCGAGCGAAGCTCTGAACAAACGATGGTCGCTCGAGCGTGGAATCCTTCGCTCGAGCGAGGAAGCCAAATTCTGGAATTTCCAAATTTGCCTCCCAAGCTCAAACCAAGCATTCAACAGCTCAAATCTCAACCCTTTGGGCCCATTTTTTGGAAAACACTTGTAAACTCATAGTATAAGATGTTTCAAAGATCAATTTGTAAAATCAAAGTCCAAGGGTGAGTCAATTAAACACAATTTCAAATAAAACTTCAAGAACAAAACTAGAGCTTGACATGCAAGTGTTCATTTTAAAAAAATGCTCTAAAACATGACCAAATGTAAGATTGAGCTAAAAAATAGGATGAATTCATGGACTATAACAAAAATATGGACATGCATGAGAGGATTCTATGAGAACAACCTCACAATTCAAGAATGTAGACATGCATGCATGATTTAAGCCTCAATTCAACATTTTCAATCAATTTATGACTTAGATCACTAATGTCTCATGAACCAAGCAAGAATTAATCTTAAATTCACAATTAAAAGGGGAATCTCCTACCTTAAACCTTGAATTCCAAGTCTAGGAGCTCAAATTTGCAAAGCCTCTTCAATTCTCCTAAGTTCCAAGCCAAATCTCTAGATGAATTCTATTTTCTCCTAACTCTCTCTCTCTCTAGTCGGTTTTGGCCAAGAAAATGGCTGAGGAGATATGCTTCTAAGTGTAATAAGGTGTGATAAGGTTGGTCTCAAATCAAGCCACTAAGTGGCATAATGGTAGATAAGTCCAACTAATGTAATTTAGCTTATTTAATCCAATTGAATCACACCAAATCAAATTTCTACTAAATTTACCATAAAATCACATTAATTCTAGTTAACACAAAACACTAATCAGTTTCGGATTCGGCTGCCGATAAGGCCTTCAATTTGTAGTTTAAAACATAAAACATGAACAGATCATTTTATGGCAAATAGATAAAAACACAAAGATAATGCAATACATATGTAATTTAATTCCGGATTTCTTCTAAATTACTGTTAGGCATAAATAATCATGGTTTAGCATTAATCGGAGGTCAGGATTATTACAAACGTCCTGCATGTACCAGACATTCGCAAGAATCTAGTTTCTGAATCTTTATTGAGTAAAAATGGTTTTAGGTTTGTGTTTGAGTCTGATAAATTTGTACTAGTTAAGAGTGGTATGTATATGGGTACAGAGTATATGAGCGATGGGCTCTTCAAATTGAATGTAATGACTGTTGTACCAGTTTCTGCTATTAATAAAATTAACACAGCTTCTGTTTATATTCTTGAGTCTTATTTATGGCATGGTAGATTAGGATATTTAAATTTTGATGTTTTGTGTAGACTTAGTGGTTTGAATTATATACCAAAATTTCAAATTGATCCTAATCATAAATGTGAAGTATATGTAAAAGAAAACTAACTAAGGCACCATTTAAATCAGTTGAAAGAAAAACTGAACCTCTAGAATTAATTCATATTGATGTATGTGATCCTAAATTTGTTCAAACTAGAGGAGGCAAAAAGTATTTCATAACATTTATTGATGATTGCACAAGATATTGTTACGTATACTTACTTAGAAGTAAAGATGAAATCTTAGAAATGTTTAAACTTTACAAAATCGAGATTGAAAATCAACTAGGTAAAACCATTAAAATGGTTAGAAGTGATAGAGGTGATGAATATGATGAACCTTTAAATGAGTTTTGTACACAACATGGTATTATTCATCAAACTATATCACCATATTTTCTTAGCAAAATGGAATTGCGGAAATGAATAATAGAACCCTTAAGGAAATGATGAATGTCATGTTACTACGCTCAGGCTTACCACAAAACTTGTGGAGAGAAGCAATATTGCTTGCTAACTATGTTCTTAACAGAATACCCTGTAAGAAAACGAATAGCACTCCTTATGAGTTATGTAAGGTTGACTATCTTTCTACAAATATTTTAAAGTGTGTGGGTTTCTAGTAAAGGTAGAAGTTCCTATTTCGAAAAAGACTAAAATAGGACAAAAAAACAGTTGATTGTGTGTTTATTGGTTATGCACATGATAGTAGTGCATATCAGTTTTTGACTCATAAGTCAGAAATACCTGATATACATATAAATACTATTATAGATTCTAGGAATGCCGTATTCTTTGAATATGTTTTTCCTTATAAGAAATGATAGGAATTAAGTTTACAGAAAAGAACTTATGATTCTATACAAGGTCAAGATACTAATGATAATCAAGAACAAATGACTAGTACTAGTCATGACCAACAAGAAATAATAGATGATGAACCAAGACGCAGTAAAAGGGTGAAAACATCAAAATCCTTTGGTCCAGATTTTCTGATATATCTATTAGAAAATGAGCCTCTAAGTTTTAAAGAAGCTATGTCGAGTCTTGAAGCACCATTATGGAAAGAGGCTGTTAATAGTGAAATTGAATCCATCATGCAAAATCATACTTGGGAGTTGGTGGATCTTCTACACGGGTGCAAACCTCTTGGGTATAAATGGATATTTAAGAGGAAAATGAAAGCAGATGGTTCAATAGACAAGTATAAAACAAGACTTATGGTTAAAGGTTACAGACAAAAGGAAGGTCTGGACTATTTTGACACCTATTCTCCAGTAACAAGGATTACATCCATTCGTTTGTTTATTGCTATAGTAACGTTATATAACCTTGAAATACATCAAATAAATGTTAAGACAAAATTCTTAAATGGGGATTTACATGAAGAAATTTACATGGAACAACCAAAGGGTTTGTAGTACCAGGAAAAGAGAAGAAAGTGTGTCGGCTTGTAAAATCTCTCTACTGATTAAAACAAGCCCCTAAGCAATGGCATGAGAAATTTGATCATGCTATGCTACTAATGGATTCAAGAGAAACGAAAGTGACAAATGTGTCTATGTTAAAAACACTGACAAAAGATATGTTATAGTTTGTCTTTATGTAGATGACATGCTCATAATTGGTAGTAGTCATAATATGATCAAATCAATGCTGCACAAAATATTTGATATGAAAGATATGAGAGTAGTAAATGTTATTCTAGGAATGAAAATTACTAGAACTTCTAACGGATATGCATTGTCTCAATCACATTATATTGAAAAAAATACTTCGTAAATATATCAATGATGATGTAAATATGGCAAGAACACCTGTAGATGCCAATCTTTATTTGTCAAAAAATAAAGGTGATGAGATGTCTCAGTTAAAATATTCCCAGATTATTGGAAGCCTAATGTACCTAATGAATTGCACACGTACTGATATAGCATATGCTATCAGTAAATTAAGCAGGTACACTAGTAACCCCGTAGGAGATCATTGGAAAGTAATGATTCGGTTTCTTAGATATCTAAAATTTACCTGTGATCATGGCTTAAACTTTACTCGATATCTAGCAGTACTCGAAAGCTATTGTGATGCAAATTAAATATCAGATACTAAAGATTCAAAATCCACTAGAGGGTATGTCTTTGCTCTAAGGGGTGCAACTGTTTTGTGGAAATCCTCGAAATAAACGTGCATTGCACGATCTACAATGGAATCTGAGTTCATTGCTTTAAATAAAGCAGGAGAAGAAACAAAATGGCTTTGCCATTTCTTAGAAGATATTCCAATGTGGCTAAAATTTGTGCCAGCTATTTGCATTCATTGTGATAGTCAATCTACAATAGGAAGGACACAAAGTCATATATATAACAATAAGTCACTACACATTCGTTGTTGACATAATACCGTAAGACAATTTCTCTCAAATGGCATAATCTTAATAGATTATATAAGTCTAAGGAGAATATCGCAGATCCATTAATTAAAGATTTAGCAAAAGAGCAAGCGTATAGTTCATCGAAGGAAATGAGATTAAGGCCTATACATAAGAGTCATCATAATGGTAACCCTACTTAGATGACTGGAGATTCCAAGAACTAAGTTCAAAGGGACAACTAAGTTATGTGTAGCTCGTCAGAAATCACTAAGGGATTAAATTTCTTATCCATTCCTATGATAAGAGTGATATCTGCAATATGTGTTGTATGCAGGGGGTTAAGGGTAAGCTTTGTTTTAAATGATTACTTATATCTTGACTTAGGAATAAAAAGTCAAGATGAGTATAAGGGATACTCTCAATAAGAATTACCTATATGGGTGTAGAACTGAGACCGGTTCTATGAGAATAAGGAGGCTAAATTCTTTAGAGCACTCATGAATAACCAAGAACGTTCAGGGACAACATGAACACAACCGTAAGAACCACGATGTATCAGAAGATATTTTGTGTGAAATCTATCGTTTTGGCTTACATTAACGACTGAACAATTTAAGGCATTGCGTCCATTGATTAGCTAGCAAATCCAATAAGTTATCACTAGGGAAGGTTCAAGGCCGAAAGTTACCTGTCTTGATGCAAGATATTTTTAATTTATACTCTTTCGACAAATTTTGCATATTGTTGCATTTCCATTATCATCAAATTCTATTAACGTGGGGGATTGTAAGAAATTGTTTTGGAAAAACAGTTCTTTCTAAAACTTTGGTCTATTTTTTAAATGGGACCCATGCGCCAAAGTTGGCGGGTCTATGTGGCAACGCATCCTTTGTCTCGTAACGATTCATGTCGTATATTTAGTTGCTCAAAACCATTATCAAGTGAATGGAAAATCAATGCCAAAATGAGCTCCATGAAAATGGTGTTTTGGTGAGGTTTCTATAAGGGATGGAGAAAAGGCTTGTCCCACATTTCTTGAATGGGTAAACTTGGTATGGGTTTATAAGCCTTGAGTTTGCATCTTGGAGAGAGCCCCAAGGGGTACCCAAGTTTTGTAGAGAGAGAGGTTATGGAGAAAGTGGGCCTTGACCCATTGGACCCAAAAACAACCACGCGCGAGCGCCGTTGCCTGCTTGCCCGGGCCTAGGCACTGGCATTGGTGCGAGGTGTGAGGTTGTGTTAGGCTTGTGCAGTCCAATGCTTATCTTTTTGGGCAAAAAAATTTGAATTTTATTTTTTCTAAAATTAAATTCTTACCGTTTGGAATTTGAATTTTGGTTTGAAATTCAAAATAAATTTTGAATTGATCCCAACATTTCTGAACGTTGGCAGTTTGGTCCATTGCACCTTTTCAACTTTTTCTCTCCAACCCGAACAGGTTCTTTGCTTGTTCAAGTCCATCCCGAATAGCCACCAATTCTCCTATAAATAGACAGAGTCTCCATTTGGTTTAATTCAATTGAATTTTCATTCTTCCTTCTGCTTTGCTTCTTGCATTTTGCTGCATATATTTTCTTGTAAGAAAGAGTACAAATACAAAGTGTATTCGCTGGACATTTAGTTTGTAGTGCTGTTACTAATTGTCATTGTACGGGCACGAAATATTCTTCCCATGTAATCCTGTTGATCAAGTCTTCGCTCCTTTGTACATCGTCGCTTTATTCCCTGAAAACACAAACGTGAGCTAGCCGGCGGGTGTGTGCCGGATACCTCTCTGATGCCTAAGTCAGCAAAATAGACAAATAGACAAAATGCTCTGTGTATTCGAGAATCAAAGCTGTGTTACCTCTCCATAGGTGATGGTTGTGAGCTTTTGTAGGTTCCGTGTGGCACAATTCTAGTAGGACTTTTACTCCTCCATGTAGAGTCCTCCTAGGATTCATACTCCTGAAAGATAATGCTTATCCTTCAACACCCTCCTCACTGCTTGAACCAAGTGAGATGGTTTTACCATGGTCGGATTCCAATATGACCAAGATAAGCATGGCTATGCTGAGCCGCAGAATAGACCGAACTATAGCTAGTCTGGTTCTTCTTTTTACTGCTCTTACCTCGGTTTCTCCTATACAGACCACGGCGCGATTAGACCGGGTTGACAATTAGCATGGTTCTGACTGAGCTAGCTGCAGCATTCCATGACCGGGCTAACTTTGAATATGGCAACCTTCCGACCGAGCTATCCGCAGTGCTCTCCTGGACCGAGATAACAATATGCTCTCTGGGACTGGACTAATTAAGGCCTTCTAGGACCAAACTAATTTTAAAGCCTTTTTACTCAGCCCTTTGTATTGTGGCCCATAACGGCCCATTGCCCAGCTCGGCCCACTTTTCATATAAATTACCCTCTCAATTGCCCTTTAATTCCATCTGCGCAGCATGATAGGGATTACCTTGTCTACCAGTCGAGCTAAAAAACTTCTTTAGCCTTTCCGACCGAGCTAAAAAACGTTTTTAGCTTTTTTAGTCGAGCTAAATTTACGCCGGCCTTACCTGTCCGGTCAAAACATCTCTTCAATCACACCAACTGAATCGCTTCTCATTCCCATGACACATGGCATACTCTGATTGGCCCAAGGCAACTGTCATGCCGTCTTCGTATCTCGCAAAATTTGAACAGTCCCGCCCTTTTACACAAAATAAGCTCTTCATTTCAAATCAACCACTTTACTATTCAAGTTCCTTCTCCCTCTCTTCGAGCCTCCATTGTTCTTCCAACCTTGCAACTGTGAAGCTCGTGTCTGTGGCTGCTTTCTACTTCCCCTTTCCTTCCTTTTCATCTGGTAAGCTTCACTAATCTGTTCTATTTTTCTTGTTTTCGCACTTTGTTTAATCCATAGCATATTGTTGGTGTTTTTACAAAACACAATTTTGTTTTTCCTTGCATTTTCTGGGAAAAACCTCATAAGAACCACTTGTATTTCATGAAGCAATCTGTAGAACACTGTATTTGATCCAAAATCACAATATAACCGAACTAAAAAGTTATTTGTAGTTGCTGTGAATCTTAGTCAGACTTATCCAACCGAACTAGTACTTCATGCTATACCAGTAATTTCAACAAGTCAAACCATCTTTTGATTTAACTTAGCCTAGATAACAAACCGAACCAAGTCCGCAATTAATGTGTTTGAAAGCCTCACTTCCGACCGAGCTATGTCTTGGGGCTAAACCAGCGCTCTTAGTTTAGATCAAACTAAGAAAATTGCCCCTAGATGCTCAACTGGTCTAACAAAACTTTCCTTCTAACCGAGCTATCGAACCGCCTACCGAGACCGAGCTAACAGACCCCTTGCTCAAACCGAGCTTAAACCCGTAGTATGCCACATAGCCGAGCTAATGCTTCATTTATCTTGCCTTTGTTTTCTTTTAGCACGGTCCCATGGTCTGTGCTTAATACCTTTGTTTTTCACTTTGCAGACTTAGGTTACCCAAGCACTCCTTTGAGCGCTCAACCAAGCTACACAGCATAAATCTTCGACCGAGATAGCACTCGAGTTTAATTTACCCATAACTTAGACCATAAATGGGAAAGTATAGGTTTTTAGTTAACTCTCCTAGTGCAATAGCTGAATTTCGCAAGGACTACCAAATCCCAGATGATGTCCACCTTTCTCTAGCCGAGCTAGACACCGTTCCCTAGGGAAAACAAGGTTTTGTCCTCTTTAACGTTATTTCCATTGTGGAGTGCGGTTTACGCTTCCCTGTACAGCCTTTACTTTGTGAATCCCTTAGGTAAACTAGGATATGCCCCACCCAACTTTCCACAATTCATACCGCATAATTAATAGTATAGCCAAACTAAACCGCCGAGCTGGCATTAACCTCGGCTTAGCCGAACTCTTCCATCAATATTCTATAGGATCAAAAGAAGATGGCTGGGTCTATTATCTAAGAATATGCCGCCGTCGAGAGAAAATAATAAAGGACACACCGGATAAAGATTTGAACGATGATGATTTTTTCTGAGTATCTGGGAATTTTGAAGACCTCCAAGCCCAGATTCCAGGCCGTAATATAAACTGGAAGAAAGGAACCCCTGGTATAATTACCTCGGCTTCTTTGTATACCTCTCTTTATTTTGGTTTTCTGTTCCTAAACCGAACTGACAGTTTGTACTCTTTATGCAGATTCAGCCCACCTTAAGTCTCTATATAGTTACCTCAATCTAAACATTCTTCGCGCCGCACTACGATACCCAGAAAGAAATTGGGCCAAACTACTGAATTTTGGGCCGACGTATAGATATAGCAGCCGACGAAAAGCCAGAGTAACCGATTTCTTGCTGGAAGCCTCTCCAGAACCGGATCCATCCTTGTCTGAGATCAACTTGGTCCGAACTACTGCCGAAGAAGAGATGGCAAAGAGGAACAGAGTAAGGGCCCTCCTAACTGAAACCAACTGAGCCAAGGTACCATCGTCCAACCAGGCTCAGGAGACCGTGGTGGCACTTCCATCTCAACAACCGTCCTCATCTCGCCCAAACAAGCGTGCCTGGACTACCCAAACCGAGCAACGCCTAGTTGATGAAGACGAAACCCTTCTTCCACCAAGCCCTCCACTGAGTCCACAACCAGAGCATTCCGACCAATCTAGCTCCTCCAAGTGGGCACCCAAAATCACTTTTCAGAACCGAGCTATTCAGGACACTGACTCAGTGGTCGTTGAAAAAGATCACTTAATGGCATTCAATCTTGCCAAGAGTGTTTGCCTACTAGCAGACATGGAGCATCATAAAAATTTGACCGAGCTAAAGGCCATCCGTTCGGCCACAAAATCCATGGTGCTTGTAAGTAGTTTCCTTTGCTGATTTTTCTAATTTGCCCAACTTTTATCTCGATTCGATTACAAGTCTCCCCATTCCTTCGGAGGCCATACAGAAGAGTCACATTGCTCACAAGCGTGTGTTAGAACTTCGCAAGACAATAAGGCAGGCCATGGCCGAAGTGACTGAAAAAACTGCCGAGCTAAAGTAAGCCAGGAAGCAGATAGCCGAGCTACAATCTGAGAATGGCCGTTTGACCGGACTGGTTAGCTCAGCGGAAGCAGACAAACAAAAGGCTACCGCCGTGATAAAGGATAAATATTTGCGCGAACTGGCTAAACTAGAAGGAAAGAAGAAAGCTGAAATTGAGGAGCTGAAGAAGAAGCTGGAGGATGCTGAAAGCTGAGGTTTCAAAGAAGGCGAAGCCTTGTACATCAAGCAGTGCGAAGGACCTTTTTTTCAAATGCGGGTGGAGGGCGGCCGTAACGCAGCTCGGTCATCAACCAGAGACCGAGGTCTACAATCCTCCACCATATTTCATATCGAGCTCAATGGCAGAGTATGCTTCGACCGTTCAACAACAATTTCTTGAAGAATTAGATGAGGAAGAAGAAACCGTGCCCAACGATACCTCGGTTGTCAATGATCCTGCTGATCAGTCAGCTCGGTTGGAGCCAGTGGTGGAGAACCTGACTGATGAGCTGCCTATTGAAACCGTGCTCCCAACCAAGACTGTGCTGCCAGCCGAAACCGGTCTTAGAGTTGATCTTGATGCCGATCTTGACGATCTATTTGCCTGACTTCGCTTTTCTTTTCATTTTGCTTGATTTCTGTATTTTCTTCTGTTCGTTGGACAAAAGTTTGTAACCGGACTGAAGTAGCATCCTTCTGTACTTGTGAATTTTGAAGGCATGCCTCTTTTGTTTTCAATACTTATTTCGGTTTGATCTGTATGCTTGTACTTGTAATGAGTTTTTAATGAAATCTTTTTTTGCTCCTACTATTATCTCGGTTTATTTTCCTGTTTGTGCTTGCTTTCTCACTACAATTTGAATGAAACACAATATTTCCTGGACGAGATACTTTACCCCGGTCATACCTGCCAACCACTTTTTTGCCGAGATGCCTACCTCGGTTGAGGAGTACTAAGAGTTGGTTTAATTCAGCCAACCACTCTGTAGCCGATATTCTTACTTCGGCTGAAGAGTGCTAAGAGTTGGTCTAATCCAGCCAACCACTCTTTAGCCGATATCCTTACTTCGGCTGAAGAGTACTAAAAGTTAGTTTAATCCAGCCAACCACTCTTTAGCCGATATCCTTACTTCGGCTGAAGAGTACCAAGAGTTTGGTTTAGTCCAGCCAACCACTCTTTAGCCGATGTCCTTTCTTCGGCTAAAGAGTACTAAGAGTTGGTTTAATCCAGCCAACCACGCTTTAGCCGATATCCTTACTTCGGCTAAAGAGTACTTTAATCCAGCCAACCTCTAGATTGGTTTTTCCAACCAACCCAGAGTAAAGTGTTTGGGTATTCCGACCAAACGTCCTGCAGCCTGGATCCTTATCCTGGGCTTAGGAGGGTGTTAGTTTTTCCAGCCAACCTAAAGTAAAGTGTTTGGTTATTCCGACCAAACGTCCTGCAGCCTGGATCCTTATCCTGGGCTTAGGAGGGTGTTGGTTTTTCCAGCCAACCTAAAGTAAAATGTTTGGTTATTCCGACCAAACGTCCTGCAGCCTGGATCCTTATCCTGGGCTTAGGAGGGTGTTCGTTTTTCCAGCCAACCTTTAGATTGGTTTTTCCAGCCAACCTAAAGTAAAGTGTTTGGTTATTTCGACCATACGTCTTGCAGCCTGGATCCTTATCCTAGGCTTAGGAAGGGTGTTGGTTTTTCCAGCCAACCTCTAAGTTGGTTTTTCTGGCCAACTATGCTTTCAATGCCCCTAACCTACTAAAACAACTTTTACAGAATAAAACACTTATTCTAAAAAGAAAACTACTTGTTTTATTGGGGAAAAGAAAAATTACAAGTATTTTGAAGAGAAGCTAAAAATAAAATAGTTTGAGATTGGCAGTGTTCCATGGCCTGAGAATTGCTTTGCCATCCTCATCTTCTAAGTGGTATGCCCCCTTGCCAGCTAATCCGACCACTTTGTAAGGTCCTTCCCAATTAGGTCCTAACTAGCCATCTCCTGGTGTCAAGGTGTTTCCCATCACTTTGCGCAGCACCCAATCTCTAATCTTGAATTACCTTGGATGTACTGTTTTGTTGTATTTCCTGGGTAACTCTTGTTGGTATGAGGCAATGTGAACCAGTGTTTTGTCTTTTCTTTCTTCGGCGAGGTCGAGCTCCAATGCTATGACTTCTCCATTTAAGTCTGGATCAAAATTTTCACTTCTAATTGTGGGGAGGCCAACTTCCAGCGGGATTACTGCTTCCATGCCATAGGCTAAGGAGAATGGTGTTTCTCCTGTTGATCATCGAGGTGTGGTGTGGTAAGCCCATAAAACATGAGGAAGCTCTTCAGCCCATTTGCCTTTTGCTCTTTCTAACATTTTCTTCAGTCCATCCAAGATGACCTTGTTTGACGCTTCCGCCTGGCCGTTGGCTTGGGGATATGCCGGTGTAGAATTGTAGAACTCTATTTTGTATTCTTCACAAAAGCCTCTAAAGATTATGCCATCAAACTGTGTGTCGTTGTCTGATATTAGGGCTTTAGGTATGCCGAATCGAGTAATGATATTCTGCCAGACGAACTTCTTCACATCTTTTTCCTTGATTGATGCCAATGCCTCTGCTTCCACCCACTTTGTGAAGTAGTCTGTTGCTGCGAGAAAGAACTTCCTGTTTCCGGGTGCTGTTAGAAGTGGTCCTACTATGTCCAAGCCCCACATTGCGAAGGGCCATGGGCTGGTTAGCGGTAGAAGCTCTCTAGCTGGCTAATGTATTTGGTGTGTGAACTTCTGACATTTCTCGCACTTCTTCATATACTTCTCCAAGTTTGCTTGCATATATGGCCACCAGTATCCTTGCGAAATGGCTCTGTAAGCTAACGATCTTCCTCCTTGGTGGCTTCTGCACACGCCTTCGTGTATTTCGAACAAGAATGCTTCTACTTTGCTGGGGTGGACACACTTTAGATAAGGTCCTGAGAATGACTTTTTGTACAATGCCATAGATGGGGAGAGCCAAAATCCCTGCGACTTTGCTCTAATTTTGTTGGCTTCTTTCTTTTCTTCTGGTAAGACGCCGTCTTTTAAGAACAGTATGATGGGATCCATCCATGAGGGGCCTAGTTCGGCGCAACACACCTCTTCTACTTCGGGGTCCTCAATGCTTGGTCTTGGTAGGTAGTCAATCAGTAGTGGATGAGGGATGGATGTATCTGCTCTGCTGTTTTTCTCCCTACCAATCTGTTCTATCCTTACTACTTCAAATTTCTTGATTTCTGTTCTGACCAATTCTTGGTACTTGGCCATCCTGTCATCCTTTGCTTCATAGTCGCCAGAAATTTAGTTTACCACCAGCTGTGAGTCGCTGTAGACCATTAGTTCGGTGGCCTTCATGTAGAATGCTGATTTGAGTCCTGCAAGAAGTGTTTCGTACTTCGCTTCGTTGTTTGATGCTGGGAAGCCAAGGTTGATTGCTTGCTCCACAACCAGGCCGTCTGGTGAGATGAGGACTATGCCAAGTCCTGCACCATGCCAGTTGGATGCTCCGTCCACAAAGAGCTTCCACATTTCTCCAACGAACAATTTCCAGCAAGTGGAGGGATCAGATGATGCCGTGGGGTCAAGAATGTTGCAGGTGTTTTCTGCAAAGTCCATGCTTGTTGTCTGCCCCTTGCTATCTGATTGAACCAAGTCTTTATTTGTTGGCGAGTCTTGGTTTGGTGTAGTATGGTTTGCTTCTGTCTTGCTCTCTTTACTTTGGTCTGCCTTGGAGTTTGACCGAGTATTCTGCACCAGGGGTTGCGCTATTCTGGTGTCAACTTCCATCCCTAGTTCGGTTGTGTAAGTCAGGTCGACTGGGCAGATATGATGACTTCCTGGGGTGAATTCTGCGACAAAGTCTGCCAAAGTTTGAGCCTTTATTGCCGGTCTGGGCTGAAACTTGATGTCGAATTGTCCCAACTCTACTGCTCACTTCAAGATTCGCCCAGAAAAGTTCGCCCTCTCAAACAAAGCTTTTAATGGGAAAGCTGTGAAGACGACTATGGTGTGGGTGTGAAAGTAGTGTGACAACTTCCTTGAGGCCATCATCAAGGCCAATGCCAGTTTTTCCAGTGGCAAGTACCTTGTTTCGGCATCCAGCAATGTCTTGCTGACATAAAAGATGGGCAGATGTTGGACTCCTTCCGCGCAGACTAACACTGCGCTGATTGCGTACTGAGAGACTGCCAGGTATAGGAAGAGTTCTTCTCCAGGTATTGGGGTGACAAGTAGTGGTGGAGAAGACATGTATTCTTTCAAACTTTGCAGAGCGCGGTCGCATTCTTCGCCCCACTCGAACTTGGCTTTCAATGCTTGAAAAAATGGTCGTAGTCTGTCTGACGACCGGCTAATGAATCGGTTGAGTGCAGCTGCCATGCCGGCGAGATGTTGTACTTCTTTTACTGAGTTAGGCCTCTCTAGGTCCTGAATAGCTTTCATCTGGAAGGGGTCTGCCTTTATACCCCGGTTGGTCACCAGGAAGCCCAGGAATTTGCCAGATCCTATACCGAACGCGCACTTAGATGCATTAAGGTGCAACCTGTGTCTCTTCAGAATCTGGAACATCTCACCTAGGTCCCTTAGATGGTCGTTCTCATCCTTGCTTTTGACCACCATATCGTTGATGTAAGCTTCCATTGTTCTGACTAACAACGGCTCAAACATCTTGGTGACCATTCTCTGGAATGTTGCCCCTGCGTTCTTTAGGCCAAAGGGCATGACCTTGTAGCAATACAGTCCTCTTGGAGTTGTAAAGGACGTGACCTTCTGGTCTGGTTCGTACATGGCGATCTGATGGTAGCCTCTGCACGCATCCAGAAAGCTAAGTCGGTTGTGCCCCGCCGTTAGGTCTACCAATTGATCTATCCGTGGTAAGGGGAAGCTGTCCTTTGGGCATGCTTTATTGACTGTCTTATAGTCGATGCAGACACGCCATTTGCCATTCTTTTTTGGCACCACGACTGTGTTGGAAATCCATCTGGGGTAGTGTACCTCTTTGATAGCTCCTGTTTCAAGCAGATTTCCCACTTTTTTCGCCACTATCTCGGCGTGGTGGATTGCCGATCTGCGAGGGCACTGAATGATTGGTCTGGCGGATGGGTGGACATTGAGTTGGTGACAGATGAAGTTTGGATCAATGCCTGGCATGTCGTAGGGTGTTCAGGTGAACATTTCGATGTTAGAGGTCAAGAATTCCAAGACCTCTAATCTTTCAGTGCTGGACAACGACGAACCGAGCAAAAAGAACTTATCCGGGTTCTTTTCATCTATTCTTACCTCTACCAAGTCTTCCACCGCTTTTTGATCAGCTGCTTTGCCGACATCTGTGAACAGTTCATTGCTCTCAGGTTCTTCCACCGAATGAACATATCCCTTGGCAGCGCGGCTGCCATTAACCGTGACAAAGCATTGCTTGGACATAATCTGGTCTCCAAAGACCTTTTCAATTACCCCGGCGTCGTTGGGGAATCGCATTACTTGATGGTAAGATGAAGCTACCGCTCGCATGGCATGCAGCCATGTTCTTCCCAAGATTATGTTGTAAGTGAAAGGGACTTTCAACACCCAAAATTCCACTTGTTTTGTCACGCTTCCTGCCCTGACTGGAAGAATAATCTTGCCGACTGGTCACTCTGGCATTGAGTTGAATCCGATCAGGGGGGATACAGCTGGTGCCAAGTTTTTGTCCTCCAATTTCAGTTGTTTGAAGGTGTCGTAGTACATTATCTCACACGAGCTGCCTTGGTCTATCAGAATTCGCTTGACGTCGTAGTCCTTGACGCAGAGGGTGACGACCAGTGCATCGTTGTGAGGGCAATATATTCTTTCCAAGTCCTTGTCTGAAAAAGACATGACGTTTGTGGCCTTCTTTCTTCCTTTCTTGATTGTGGGTTGTGCACTTAGAACCTCCCTTAAGTGCTTCGCCTTTTTTATCATGCCCCTGAGCTCACATACGGCTCAGGTTCGCATATCCCATATATTACGTTTATCACGCCTTGAGGTGGGGCGTCGATTGGCATTCCGTTCGGGTAGTTGTCATTTTGGGGGGTTGGCTGTGTCCCTCCTTCAATGTATTTGTCCAGGTGACCGGCCGCCACCAACTCCTCTAGATATTGTCTTAATGGTGTACAATTTTCAGTGCAGTGCCCCTTTTCTTTATGGAAGGTGCACCGTGATCTTTCGTCGTAGTCCTTCTGAGCCTCTCCTAGCTTGGCAGGCCATCTGACGAAAGGTTCATCGCGTATCTCGCTTAGAATTCGGTAGATTGGCTTTTTGAATACCGTGGTAATGGCAGTGCGGACTCTTAACCATCTTTTATCTTGGTCTTCTCTGTTGTCCCACCTGCCTCGTCCGTTTTTGTTCGGACGTTCTACCGCGTTGACCTTTGCCGCGGTCTTTTTATCTGGTACTGCCGTCGTGCTGGACTTTGTTTTAGCACGAGCGCCATCTTCTTCAACCCGAATGTGCTGGTGCACTCTCTCCATTAAGGCCTCCATCGTGAAAGGCGGTGTCATAGTGATTGAGTCCTTAGTTTGTTCCCGATTGGAAGGCCTCTTTTGTACTGTGCGATGGCGAGATTGGTGGGGCAGTCCCCAATCTGGTTGAAGGTCTCCCAGTAGCGGCTATTGTAGGATTTTAATGACTCTTTTTCGCCCATGTCGATGGAGAGCAGTTGATCAATTTCCACCGGGGTTTTGGTGTTCATTCTGAACCTTGTTACGAACGCCTCCGCCAATTGCGCCCAGGAGGCTATGCTTCCTTCTAGAAGTTTTTCGAACCAAGTCAAGCCTAGGTCACCAAGGCTTGATGGGAAGAGGATGCACATCAA
The DNA here is from genome assembly GCF_055761805.1 of Camellia sinensis. Lineage (NCBI taxonomy): Eukaryota > Viridiplantae > Streptophyta > Magnoliopsida > Ericales > Theaceae > Camellia > Camellia sinensis. The sequence goes on from NC_138970.1 coordinate 51,577,794, forward strand.
AGCCTCGTTTCGTCGATATACTGCCATAACCTGGCGGAAGTGGCTTAGGTGCATGTAAGGGTCTGTCTTCCCTTCGTACGTGGTAAATTTAGGCTGGATGAAGCCTAAGGGCAATGATGCGTTCTCAATCGCCGGAACGAACGGCGAGCTATGTAGTCTTGCCAGTGCTTTATCTGTTGGTTCGTAGGCAAGGTGTGGTACTGGCATTCCAACCTCGACGCTTCCATGCGTCCGAGGAGCCAACCGCCGAAGGGCTGAAACTCTGTATGGGTCGCGTGCCCTGGCATCCTCCTTCTGTTGCACTCTTTCTTCAAGCACGGCCCGTAAGTCGGACGATCTAGGCAATTCCATCTGCCTGGATGATGTTTGGTGCGAGTGCGAGGGCCGATAGGTACTTCCCTCTGTGTAAGACCTTAGTGATCTTGTTCTCTCAGACCTGGAGTAACGAGTCCTGGAAGTTCTTGATTGAGTGTCGCTCGTCCTGAGGCTTTTACTATCTGCTTGCGATGTCGTGGTATGCCTGCTACGATCTTCTGTGTGGCGATGAGGCGCATTGCCTTTGCGCCCCTCTCCTGTCGCCACCCTTCTTCCCTTGATCTGGCGCTTCATGGCCTCCATGTCCGCCGCCATCTTCCTTATTGATTCATCTTGCTCCTTCACGCGGTCCTCCAGAACTTGAGGATCAATCCTCCGCCTTTGTCTATCAGGACTTTGTGAACGAGAGTGACGGAGGCTGTTAGTCCGCCTCCTCCCCCTTGCATCCCTCCTGGGATTCTGTCGCTGTGGCTCCAAGTCCGCCATGGGAGGGATAGAAGGTAGGCCTTCGCGCTTTGCACCCCCCTCTGGTGTTTGTCCGTCGATGGCAGACTGCGGCAAATCTTCGTTGTGAGCCATTGCTTCTAAAGAGGAAAAGCTTGATCAAAAGGTTTTGTTCTAGTCTGATTTTCCCACAGACGGCGCCAATTGTACGGGCACGAAATATTCTTCCCATGTAATCTTGTTGATCAAGTCTTCGCTCCTTCGTACATCGTCGCTTTATTCCCTGAAAACACAAACGTGAGCTAGCCGGTGGGTGTGTGCCGAATACCTCTCCGATGCCTAAGTCAGCAAAATAGACAAATAGACAAAATGCTCTGTGTATTTGAGAATCAAAGTTGTGTTACCTCTCCATAGGTGATGGTTGTGAGCTTTTGTAGGTTCCGTGTGGCACAATCCTAGTAGGACTTTTACTCCTCCATGTAGAGTCCTCCTAGGATTCATACTCCTGAAAGATAATGCTTATCCTTCAACACCCTTCTCACTGCTTGAACCAAGTGAGATGGTTTTACCATGGTTGGTTTCCAATATGACCAAGACAAGCATGGCTATGCTGAGCCGCAAAATAGACCGAACTATAGCTAGTCTGGTTCTTCCTTTTACTGCTCTTACCTCGGTTCCTCCTATACAGACCACGGCGCAATTAGACCGGGTTGACAATTAGCATGGTTCTGACCGAGCTAGCTGCGGCATTCCACGACCGGGCTAACTTTGAATGTGGCAACCTTCCAACCGAGCTATCCGCAGTGCTCTCCTGGACCGAGATAACAATATGCTCTCTGGGACCGGACTAATTAAGGCCTTTTAGGACTGGACTAATTTTAAAGCCTTTTTACTCGGCCCTTTGTATTGTGGCCCATAACGGCCCATTGCCCAGCTCGGCCTAGTTTTCATATAAATTACCCTTTCAGTCGTTAATCATTTTATCCTAGGAGATAGACGTCCACATTCTGAAAACACCGTTGAGAGGACGAGTCTGTTTTAAGTAAACAGTGTTGAATACTAGACTTGATTGAATTTCTTAGAAAGTAAAACTGTGAGTTTTTTTTTTTCTTTTCTTTTCTTTTTCGTTTCCAGATTCTGTCTTTTTCTTTTTTTGTAACAAAAGTAAGAATCTTTTTTTCTTATTATTTTTTTTATTTATGCTGTTCCGATTTTAACAATCAAACAAAATCTATCCTTTCTTAATTTTCTTTCTTCGAATACAGTAAAGATTGGTTAACAAAAATAATAGAATAATAAATTTAGCATATAAGGTACAATGCTTTTTATTTTTATTTTTATTTTTAGTTTTTGTAAGAAATGTCGATTTGGGCATGTTAATTTGCCACCAAAACCTTCAAAAAAAAATTGACATATCAAAATTTGGCATATAGGGTGGAGATGCTCCAACAGATTAATTACACTTATTACTTTTGTATTTTTATCAAAATATATTTTTAGTTTTAATTGTAACAATAATTCTCTATATTTTAAATCAAGTTAAAATCTCAATTTTTTGGCCTATTTAAACCTTGTGTTTCAGTATTTATCAGATAATTATAAAAATTTACAACTGAACTAGATCATCTTTTCGTTCTTATCATTATCTTTAGTTAGCATGTCTATCTTGTATTATTATGATGTCATAAGATTGTATATAAAATGTGCAGTGATTTGCTCACAAAGTGTGAATCCATTGCGTTTACATAATTATACTATTCAATCTTAAATAAGTGAAATACACACCATCATGATTATACTCTATCTATTTTACTTATTCTATAGAATCTTACCGAACCTGCTCACATACATCATGATATAAATTTCATCATAGAAAAGATTTTTTCAAGCAAACTAATCTATCCTGTGTATGAGGCTCTCCCAATTTTTAGAACAAAGTCACAGCCACATTTGATTGTTAATTCCAAACACTAATGGAATTCGACTTATATTTTTCACATGACATTTTAAGTTTGTGTAGTTTCAAGTTTAATTAGTACTCAACCACACTGAGTTGTAACTTATGTTTCAAAAAATATAAAATTGTAATCAAAATTGAAAAATGTTTGGGATTTCCACAAAAGAGGACCCTTATGACTCCCACTGATGTATTGGTCATTGATGTATTTGAATTTTTTTTTAAGAAATGTGTCTGACAGTGACATAAATAGTTCAGATCATTTTAGAGATTGTAAAGTTATATTTTGTAAGGATCTCCATTATTACTGATCAAAATTGCATACAATTTTAATTAAGACACGCTTGAGTTGTGTCAATCACTTTAAATCATAATCATGAAGACTGCGCATGATAAGCACCGCATGCTACTTCTAAAAATTGCTATTATAAAACCATGGTGCTAAAGAGAAATGACCAATCAATAGAAGGTTCTTTGGCATTAACATAAAAAACTTTTAGCTAGCCATGACCAGCTGTCCTGTTGTTGATTAATTCCCAAACTTCTAGCTAGGTCTCACTAGACTCACCACTAGCATACTTAAATTGACTAAAAGTTGATTAGTCTCCTTTACATCAACCAGGGCAATAGCAAGCAAGAAAGCTAACCAACTACTTAATTATCGTTTTTAGTTTGGAATGAAGTTGGATGAGACCTTATCCAAAGAATGTATGGCACACAATGTGTGGAAAAAGGTACATGATAATTATTCAAACTGAATTATCAACTCAGCATGTTGATATAGTATTCTCAAATCAATAAAAGCACTACCAATAATAATATTCAACTTGATTTATCTTGATCAATTGGATTAGAAGCAAAATCAACCTCATTTGTCTTTTATTATGCGATCTCGTCAGTTAGAAATGTCACATGCGTTGGAGCAACTCCCCCAGAAAGTTCCATCTCCTCCACAATTTTCAAGACTCTATTTTATGGTTCTCATCCGAACTGATTATTTCGTAAGTTTAGTAGAAAAAAATATATATGCAAAAAAAATAATAATAATAATAACTTAATTGGACATCGATAATCATATTAATTTATCGTATTTTATTTTATAAAATGAATATTTTAGTTTAAAATTATATTTACTATCAGTTTCATACAACAAAATACGATAAATTAATGTATCTATAAATTTTTAATTAAATTAATTTTTTACATATATATTATTTTTTTTTTTAAATTGAGAAACTAAATGGTTCATATCATCGTTGTGAGGTGTCAAATGACTCGCCAAATAGCGTCTTAAATAATTTTTGGAACGGACAATTGTAATTGTCTTGTGCCAAACCAAATCAAACATGATTGGAACAAAGAGATTTTGAGTTGTTTTGTCATCCCATCTGGAGTTGTCGGATTGGGAGTTGCTAGTGGCTATATGCCAGTAGGGAACTACTACCTTCATTTGGTTGTAGATTATATCCACACCTAGGGACAAAAAATGTAAGACCAAATTGGCTTTTCACAATAATACCCCGATGACCAATGACAATGGGGTATATCTATGAGCCAGACTTGTTTTTGTTTTATTGTCTCCGAAAATAAGCTTTTAAAGATCGGTCGGAAGACCGGGACAAAAATGTAAATCCAACTTGGCTTTTCACTATAACAATATGGAAAATAATACCCACAACAATGAGGTCCATATGGGAAGAAGATAATTGATATTCTCATGGTCAATTAATATCTTGAAAGTGATGTTTTATGCGTGTTGTGAATAATGAAAGGGATAAAATTCATGATTTTATATTAGATTATAAAAAAATAACATATAACATAATATTTTGTGATTAGTACCAACATTACTAGATAGTATCTAATAAATTTTCCTACATGTGCCTTTTATTTTCTTACTCCATGAATTGGCGGCACAGATAGGAATTAGAGACGCGAACAAACTTCACAACACCAAAGAGTGGGTAAAGAGCTTTTTGCCAACTCAAGTTGTCTGTTAGGCTTTTCTAATCAAGTGTGAGTTTAAGTTAACGCCACTTACTTTCATCTGAGTGCCAGCCCTTGAACCTAGCTAGTCTTCGTTTTTATAGGCCAAGTTTGGAAAGACTAAGTAAGTGTATTTTTGACTTTTTTTTGTATTATGTGTAGAAAAAGTAGAGAGGAGATGTTAATTGATGTGACCCAAAAAAGATAAAAAGATTAAATAAGTACACTTTTTTAAGTTAGCCAAACTTATATATAATTTGCTTTTGTTTTTGTTTTTTTTATTTTTTATTTTTTTGATAAAGAAGAATCTCCTAACCCCATCTTCAGTGTTATTTACGGTAAAATCTTAAATATGTGCGATTTCTTGCTGGCTTCATATATTATTCGAAATAGAAACTCGAATCTAAAACCATATGAAAATATCTTGTCGCATAGGGTTCCGAGAAACATGCCAAAGGTAATGACCAAATGATATTTTTCCATTGGACAGTGTCTAATAGAAGTGGAGGAGGATCTCCTAATGGAGGGTGCGGTTTGGGCCTATGAATAGGGGTGATCGTGGTTCAGTTTTGGATGGTTTGTGAATTAATTTGGATCCGTCCGCATGTATGAGGTTTGGAAAAAATTAAACTCGTAACCGCCTGCAGTGCAGAATTCGATTTGTGCGGATAGAGTTCGCGAATGTGCGGGTAGTTTGTGGATTTGATTTTTTTCTTTAAAAATTTATTTTTGAGCCTTGTTTTCTTATTTTATAAATATTTATTTTGGGCCATTTTCCTTCCATTTTCTAAAATGCTCCAACATTAATAATTAATAAATTAAAACTTATAAAGTTAAAAACACAAACACTATTATAAAATACTTTAAATTACTTCAAAGAGATTGCAAGCATAATTATGAATCTAGAGGTGCAAAGAAATCTTCAATGTTTAATCACCAACAAACACGGTGATAATAGTGTGAAAGCAGAATCCAGACAGTGCAAAAAAAAAAAAAAAAAAAAAGGAAGCTATTAAACATTTGAGCTGAAGCATTGAATTTTACACTGGATTTGTGGCCTCATAATCTGCATTTAGCATGTTACTTTTGAGTAACTATTGATTTCATAGGTTAAATCTCAATATGTAATTGAAATTAGAAAAAAAAATAAAAAATTACAAATATAAAAGAAAGTTAACCAAGCTTCTGAAATTTTAATCAGAGAAGAAATATGAATATAAAAGAAAGCTGCAATTTCCACTTCTAATTTTTTTTTTTTTTTTTGGTAATATAAACAAGTTTATGTGAGGAAGAGTTACCGAAAATATAAAAAATCCAAAATGGTCACAGAAACAGATTCTTAATCACCATTGAGAGAAGAGTTTGCATGATTCAAGCAAATAGACAAAACAAAACAATATCAACGAAACCATATTTTTTTTCAAATAAACAACAATCCCGGTTTAAAAAAAAGAAAAGTCTAAGTGAGGGCGTGCTCTTGCGGGTGCCGGGTTAAACCCGCAACTCATAATCATGTCATATTTCAAAGCGCATCTACTCGCATTGTATCTGTGAAACCGTCCATTTGTACGCGGATGGGTTCGGGTTGGGCAGGTTGGACGGTTTGGATAACCCTATGCCCAACCTTACTTGTGAGACTCATCACGGGTCCTATTTTGATGATCCGAACGGTTTATTTTGTTAGGCACTTCATGTATTTCGTCCACAGAAAAATTACATTTATTCGATAATTGTAACTTGTTTAATTTATTGCGTTTATGACTAAAAAAATGTATAATTTATTTTTAAAAACACAATTGTTGTTTATTTTTTTTGTAAAAAATTATACAAGTCACAATTATCGGATCGACTTAATTTTTTTTTGTCGATAAAATACACAAAATGTCCAATAAAATGAACAGCTTGAATCATTAAAACGGAACTCATAATGAGCCACAGACTCAAACAGTGCCCTCTAATCTAAAATCTAGATTGAAGAAATCCTTCTGTAATTAAATTATTCCTTCAATCACGGAAGAGAGATCTAAAAAATATCATTAACGCATAGATAAGGGAGGTACGCCATATATGTCGATAGTACACTATTTTCTCCTAAATCCTAAACCGCCACTGTATCCTACCTCAAGCTTCCTCTAATTTGAACGCCGTGCATCAAAATGGCTTGTTTTGAAAAAGACGAAGAGGAAAAGATTTCGATCCCTCTCCATATAGCCCAATCAGTCATAGGGTTCGTTTAGGATGTGAGTTAATTTTTTAACTATTTTAAAAGTGGTTTGAGATGTTCTAAATAAGTACATTTTTTAATTTTTTATAAAAAAAAAATGTGTAAAAATATAGAGAAAGTGAGTAAAAAAGTAGAGAGAAAATATTGATAGATTGATGTAACTGGAATAAATATATGTATGCAAAAAAAATGTACTTTTTTGGTGCATAACAAACACTTACTTAGCAGGTGTTTGGAGTAAACTAAAAAAAGTACATTTTTGTTACCTATATACATTTATTTGAGTAACATTAATCAACATTTTCTCTTTACTTTTCTAACTACTTTCTTTACTTTTTTTACACATTTTTTTTAGGGCCATTTTTTGATAAGTCCTATTTATAACTGTTTTGTTCCATAAAACCCAAACTGTTTCTGAATATTCCATTAGGTCCATTAATTGTTAAAGGACGAAATAACCCTCTCCGCCTCTCCCGCGTGAAACCGATTCTGCAAAAACCCATTCCTATTCGAAATATTCAGTCCACAAAATTTCCAAAACAAAAACTCAATCGACGAAACGATACTGATATTGCCTCCAGTAACCCTAGATTCCTCTTTGTCTCACCACTGCGGATCTTCACATCGGAAGGAGGGTGCTTCGTCGTTCGAAGATTGTTGTCGCCCCATTGAGTTTATTTTATCCACTGAGTGTGATCCATACCCACCAACCATGACGAACAAAAGTAAGGAATACCATTCCACCTTCTGCTTCTCAATCATAATGTCATCATTGATGTATACATACACCCTCTGGTTTTCGGATTTGAATTTGTAAACATAGATGTTTTCGGAATTAATTTTGTAAAAATATATGTAAACATTCACATTGGCCTCTAACTGTTGTAGTTTTCGGGATTTGTTTTTGGACACATGGATGATGTGAACATTCACATTACTATTGATTGCTGGGTAAATTTAGAGTAGTACACACTGATGTGAATGTTCACATCATGTGAATGTTCACATTAATGTGAGAACCCCCAAACTTCACTCAACACTGTGATGGAGGATGATGAAAACATTCACATTGTGACATCAATGCCCAAGTTGTTTGTGTTATTGGGTGTAGTTTGGCCCTGTTGGTTCCCCCCTTTGATTTTTAGAAAATTATAACATAATGTGATCACCCATGTAAGCATTCACATTGGCCAGTAAATGTTGTTGTGTTCGAAATTTATTTCTCAAACATGGCTGATGTGAACATTCACATTACTATTGATTGCTGGGTAAATTTAGAGTAGTACACACTGATGTGAATGTTCACATCATGTGAATGTTCACATTAATGTGAGAACCCCCAAACTTCACTCAACACTGTGATGGAGTGTGATTTAAACATTGACATTGTGACATCAATGCCCAAGTTGTTTGTGTTATTGGGTGTAGTTTGGCGCTGTTGGTTCCCCCCTTTGATTGTTAGAAAATTATAACATAATGTGATCACCCATATAAGCATTCACATTGGCCAGTAAATGTTGTCGTGTTCGAAATTTATTTCTCAAACATGGATGATGTGAACATTCACATTACTATTGATTGCTGGGTAAATTTAGAGTAGTACACACTGATGTGAATGTTCACATCATGTGAATGTTCACATTAATGTGAGAACCCCCAAACTTCACTCAACACTGTGATGGAGGATGATGTAAACATTCACATTGTGACATCAATGCCCAAGTTGTTTGTGTTATTGGGTGTAGTTTTGCACTGTTGGTTCCCCCCTTTGATTTTTAGCAAATTATAACATAATGTGATCACCCATGTAAGCATTCACATTGCCCAGTAACTGTTGTCGTTTTCTGAATTTATTTTCCAAACATGGCTGATGTGAACATTCACATTAGTATTGATTGCTGGGTAATTTTAGAGTAGTACACACTGATGTGAATGTTCACATCATGTGAATGTTCACATTAATGTCAGAACCCCCAAACTTCACTCAACACTGTGATGGAGCATGATGTAAACATTCACATTGTGACATCAATGCCCAAGTTGTTTGTGTTATTGGGTGTAGTTTTGCACTGTTGGTTCCCCCCTTTGATTTTTAGCAAATTATAACATAATGTGATCACCCATGTAAGCATTCACATTGCCCAGTAACTGTTGTCGTTTTCCGAATTTATTTTTCAAACATGGATGATGTGAACATTCACATTAGTATTGATTACTGGGTAAACTTACAGTAATAAACACTGATGTGAACATTCACATCACTGTATAATGATGTCAATGTTCCAATTACTGTCAATGCTGGTTGTTGAATGTTGTTTGCTGCTTCGAGTTCCATCCTCTGTGTTTCAACCAATTACATGTGCTCATTTGAACACACAGGTCTTCCCCATAAAGTTCATGGCAAGCGAAAGCGAGGGGAATCCCGTTTCAAAACCAAGCCTGATCAAACAGCTGTTCCGGAAGAAGTGAACATGAAAAAAGTGAACTACCGGTCAAATCTAACTGGACTGGTCAAACTGTTAAAGGATACCAAATTTACAAGTGGCCAATTGAAGTGCCTTAGAAAAACACCATTCTGGCCATTATTTGATAGGTTGATCAGTAACGGAATCGACCTCAACCACTGCATGAAATATGATGATGTGATTGTACGTATAGTACAAACATTCAAGCAATCTAGTGGAAGGTTTTACATTGGGGATAAGAACATCCAGATTTTTAGAAGCGACGTATCACTGATTTTTGGGGTGGACTGCGGCACCAAGTCGATGGACCTCTCTTATGGTGCAAAACCAACATCCGGCATCATACACCGAATATGCAAGGATGTTAGCCGGTTAAGTGCTGCCAAAATACGAGAAATTCTGAGGGAAGCATTGAAGGGCACAAAAAAACATGACGATGAGGAGGTCGCAAGATTAGTTTGCATGTATGCATGCGTCAAGCTATTCTTTTCTACATCCGGAGAAACAATTGGATGGGTTTTCTACTCATACATGGACCCATTACACAAGATGATCGAGTATGATTGGGCTGAGAGCATCCGGGCAACCTTGATGGGTTCATTGGGCCAAAACTGTGGAAAACCAGGACGAGTCACCGGATGTGTGATGTTGTTAATGGTAAATCAAATCTCATACAACTTATTCTATGTTTAATATGAACATATACGGGCTCTGAACACTCTGATGTGAATGTTCACATTTCTCAGCTTTGGTGTGGAAGTTGACAACATTGATGAAAACATTCGCATAACTGTTTCAGTAATGTACAAAACACACATTAGTAGATGCTGGTGTAAACATTCACATTAACAGATGTGAACATTCACACCAGTTGTACCACTCACATTACCAGATGTGAATATTCACATCAGTAACATCACTCACCATTAGCAAAATGTGAGCATTCACATAGTAATAACACTGACTGGAACAGATGTGAACATTCACATCAGTATCATCACCCACCATTAGCGAATGTGAACATTCACATCAGTAATAGCACTGACACTAACAGTTGTGAACATTCAGGTCAGTAATATCACTCACATTAACAGTTGTGAACACTCACATCAGTAGTATCACTCAACATATGTGAACATTCACATCAGTAACATTACTCCACATTAGCAGATGTGAACATTCACATCATCGGATGTGAACATTCACATCAGTTTTAAGTGATGTAAACATTCACATTACTGGCCTAGTGGTGCACTGTGAACATTCACATTACTGCACCAGTGGTGTAAACATTCACATCAATGTTAATTTCATATGAACATTCAAATTACTGATATTTGTTATTTGTTTCAGTATTGGCTGTGTGAGCATACAACAATCTTACAACCCCACAACCCCAATGCCATTCCACGATGCGTAAAATGGGACCTCACAGCCTTACATAGCAACATGAAGTCCATAACTCTGGCTAAGCTAGGTTTAAATGAGGTAGAAGTACAACCAAATATATTGTGCTTATTCAAATAGTGCGACGAGGAACTATCTAACTAACATACTGTCTGGAAATGCAGGTATATGGCGGCGAGCTAATGGCATCACCAACTGAAGCGAAGATTTATCGTCACACAAAATTGAATGTGGAGTCAAGTGCAGTAGCAAAAAAAGATGAAAGCAATGAGGATCAAAGCAAAGACAGTCAACGCAGTGATGACAGGGATGCATTTTCTGTTGATGCAGTGGACCTGAATGATGTTGGACATTATATCAACCCCAGCTGTAGCACCCCCAATGCTGAGAAGGGAATCATCATAGCACAACCAACTGAGCCCGACATTGTGGAAGTACTCATGAAAGAAAACCAAAAAGCTTGGGCTCTTGTACGGCAATGGGAAGCGAAATACAAACAGTTAGAAGAATCGTGGGAGTTGAGGGCAAGGGTGATTGCTGCCCTTGAAGCCAAACTATTTGACCAATCGGGCTCATCCAATGTGGACATGCACATGAAGACTTGCATGGAGTGGAAAGATACAGAAATTCAGCGGCTGACAAAGTTGGTCATCAACTTGGAATGCGAAAAAACAATACTTGAAGACCTTTTTGACGATCAGTCCGTACACATCATCACTCAAGTTGAAGCACAAAAGGCTCATGACAGCCTTAACAACAATCCCACTGCAGCATTGGAACACGTTATCAGCCCCCCATCAAGGGTAAAGCGCATAAAGCAGAAGGTAAGGACAGAACACAGGTTGGACGAGTTTGAATACCCCAACCTGCCTGGTCAGAAGAAAGGGAAAGAGGGAGCCCAACAGAAATCACATGCAGTCCAAATTGCACAAGATTTAGACAAGCAACCACCAAAAAAGCAGCCAACCAAGTCCAAGAAGTTATCCTTGAACAACAAACTCAAGGTCTGGGCTAACATGAACAAACTCAACAAGCAAAAAGTCCAAAATTTGCACAAGAACGGCGGTGATGAGTAAGTGATCTTACATATCCCCAACTGCTTTTTTTTCCATCATGTTCAGTTCACATACATACTTAATAAATTAGACCATTTCATAAATGTGCAATGTTGACATTAAAATTTTCTGTAATCACAATGCACAGGTTGCTAGTGTGGCGAGGGGACTCAAAGACTAAACATGTGTATTTTGATGACATCATACACCTCATCAAGGAAGAATCAATAACCAACAACGTATGGCAACTGTAAATGGGTACAAAACACACACACACACACACACACACACACACACACACACATAGAGTGAAGACACTGTAAATAATGTACTGCCACCCCTCCGGTTCTGCAGGTGATAGATGCTTATGGTGAAATTCTACTTGAACTACAAGGGCTAGTCAACCCAAGTTTGGAAGATTCATCATTCATCTTTACAAGCACATGTTTGGTAACCACTAGACTTTAATTTTGATTATGTCTCCATACATGTGGATGTTATTCTCAGCATTACATGCTTACATTGTTAATTTAAGTAATAGGCAGATGTCAATGTTAACAAAAACATAAAATGACCTTTGAGAAGATTCACATTGACAGATGTGAACATTCACATCATTCGCATTGAATATTATATGCTTATTATGTTGATTAACTTAAATGATACACACATGTGAACATTCACATCAGTAATATAACTCATAGTAACAGATGTGAACATTCACATCACCAGTATTACTCACATTAACAGATGTGAACATTCACATCAGCAGTATTTACTCACATTAACAGATGTGAACATTCACATCAGTAACATCACCCACCATTAGCAAATGGGAACATTCACATCAGTAATAGCACTGACATTAACAGATGTGAACATTCACATCAGTAGCATTACTCACACTAACAGATGTGAACATTCACATCAGTAACATCACCCACTATTACCAAATGGGAACATTCACACCAGTAATATCACTGACATTAACAGATGTGAACATTCACATCAGTAGCATTACTCACACTAACAGATGTGAACATTCACATCAGTAGCATTACTCACACTAACAGATGTGAACATTCACATCAGTAGTATGACTCACCATTAGGAAATGTGAACATTCACATCATTAACACCAAACATCGATATAAATACTTAGTACATCATTGTATGCCCTTTGTGTGCAGAAAATCATTGAACAGTACCCCCCCCACAAGAGGAATAAACTAATTGATGTACACATCAAGGAGTATCAAGGCCAGAGATTCTTAATCTTCCCATTACACGACAACTTTCACTGGACAATTGTTGTGTACGACGTGAAAGAGAATGTATGGAGGCATTATAACTCACTGCGCCCAAGAGAAGGCATACATGACCCACATATTGACAAAGCACAAATACTTGTAAGTGGCTGTCAAAAACAATACTTGTCGTGATGTGTAATATTTGAACTTGGACGTATGCCCTATGTTGGTTGGTTCCTAATATGAAATTTCATTGTTGGCAGAAGGACTACACCACAGCTTTGGTGCGCAACATTGGACCGTCATCACCATTATGGACCAATTTATCAAGCCAAAATACTTCGAAAACAATCATATCAGTGGACATCTGTCCCCAGCAAGCATCAAATTCGTAAGCCTAAAATCGATTTCTACACATGTTCCACAACCTTTACCCACCTTAATTTCAAAATCTAACAAGAAGTTTGCATTTTCAGGGTGGATTGTGGGCCTGCAGTTTGTTACATCATGAGGGCGCATGTATATCGTGAAGACATTGTTGCCAGCCTAGATCGCTTTGAATGGTGTCAAATAAGAGACTCATTAGTACACCTTTTCCTGAACCACAGAAAGACAGTGCAATGTGAAAACCTATAGGTGGGGGGTGTCCACCTATCACTGTTACCCAAATCTGTTATCCACAGTTAAGACAATTTAGTTTCACTAGCTTAATTGTAAATGAAGTCTATATCACTGCTTGTACAGATACTTTTCAGTCAATATATGTATATGCATTTTCAGGCCTATTTTGCGTTGGTCGTGTACATTGAGATTGTATTTTCTTTTTTTTTGTTTGGATACACATGACATGATGTCAATGTTCACATCACAGAATGATCGTACACTTTCTTCTATTTTAAACCATACTACATGGATGTGAATATTGCTTAAAGTGTTCATGTAACACAATATGACAGGTGTGATTATGATATTTCTTAACACAAGTCAATATTCACATCTAACAATTTGATGATGTGAATATTCACATCATAACTTCTGATTATGCGAATGGCAACAATGATGTCATGAATATTCACATCTTATGAGTTGATGATGCGAATGGTTACATTGATGTAAACATTGCTTTTAACAGTAACAACAATGTGAACATTCCCACCACAGAAATGTTTCAAATTTGAACAATGTGAACATTCACATAATGTGAATGTTAACAGCATGCATTCATCCAAAACACACCCAACATAAATGTCAGATTGGTACCTTAAAAAAGTAAAAATAAAACACAAATCAAACACTAATGCATTATTATGTTTGCCAACGCAACGTAATCTTATTGCAACCCAATGTTTCCCAACACAACACAATCTTATTTCAAAAATGAATATAAGAATCTAATGTAAAATACAATGTTGAAATGAAAAAATGTACATCTTATATCGGCTCCGTGCATGATTTTCGATTATGGCTCCCCAACTTATCACATCTCCCGCACCTTATTTGCTTCAGTTTCTCACCCCTTGATGGGATCCTATTCTTCTTCGGCCTTCCGGGTGGTCTTTTCACGGTAGGCGGGTATATAGTAAAGTCCGTGGGATCAAAAGGCGGCTTCTCCACCGATGGTATAGGGAATATGGCTCCCGAATAGGCTGCACGATATGTCTCTACATGAAAGTAATGTTCTACACAATCATTGAGATTGTAGCGGCTCTTTTGAATGGCAATAACAGCATGGTCACACGGGAATCCGTTGATTTGCCATTTGAAGCATGAACATGTACGCCTCGCAACATCAACTGTAACCGATGGTATCGAATGAACTTCAAACACATCCTCGTTGGCTTTGCTAACTTGCCAAGACTTGCTGTCATTGAACGAATCCATAAGCCTTGTTTCGAATGTCGGACAAATAATCTCATTCCATTTGTTTGCTTGGTCACGCCGTGCAGACATTTGCCGCATCAACTGAGTACGAATTTTGTCCACCATTTGGGTGATAGGAAGATTACGTGCTTCTTTAATCCAGTTATTAAATGACTCCGCCGCATTGAATGTCATCTCCCCATAACGCATGCCCCTGCACAGTATATCACAAACATTGTACAATACGGAATTTAACAGGCCTGACCATTAATGTTGACAGATGTGAACGTTCACAGTACTGCCATTAGTATACACTGATGTGAACATTCACATCAGGGTATAATAATGTGAATGTTCACATCTGCTACCAGGTTTTAATAATGTGAATGTTCACATTACATGGTTATTACGTTCTCAACTTAAATGATAGACAGATGTGAATGTTAACAACAATAATAAAATATGACACGTGTCAACATTCAAATCTGTAATACATTGCATGACTATTTGACAAATTAGCAGATGTGAACATGACATCAGTCATCATTAGCAGATGTGAACATTCACATCATTTACATTGAAGATGAAACACAATTCGAAGATTGTCACCATTATAAACTGAAAATTCACATCACTACCATTCTAAACTTCAAAAATGGAACACCTTAGGAAACTGTTATTACCTGAAGTATGAATTTGCCCAGTGCTCAGGTGCTAAGTCCTTGAAAAAATTATGAGCTCGTTGTTTACCCTCCTCTTTTAATTTTGCAAGCTTTTCATGGAACCCTACCACAGTTGGCTCGTAGGCACAGTCACCCAAACTCCTTACTAGGTGATCCCTGAATCCATTATCAATTCCTTTCATCCGGTCTCTTAAATTGCTCTTCAAGTGTTGTAAGCAATAACCGTGATGAGCCGATGGGAACACCTTTGGCATAGCTTCTAACAGACCAAGATTACGATCCGAAATAAAAGTAATATGGCGCTTCCCATCAACAACCTTCCCAAGTTCATGCAAGAACCACGACCAATTAGCCGTGGTCTCCGAATCAACAATTGCAAATGCAACAGGAAACAGACCTACAACACAACACCAATACACAACTGTTCACAATATTCCAAAATGAATAGAAAAATAGTATAAACGAAACAGGTCATGTGAATGTTCATATGTACATTGCCCTCTTTACTATTTCTATTTTCGGATTCAGGTTCGTAAACATCAACGATGTGAACATTCACATTAACGACCATTAATAATTCATTGTTGCTTGTTGAGTCACTGAAAATGTTAACATTCACAATACTGTTCATTAATAGATCAACTAACATTAGTATACACTGATGTCAACATTCACATAAGAGTGTAATAAGTCTGATGTGAACATTCACATCAGTCTGATGTTAACATTTCTGTCAGTAGCAGACAAAGATGTGAACATTCACATCAGTGCATACTAATGTCATTGATGTGAATGTTCACATTACTTATAATTTAGCAATCACTCTTTCGTCCAGACTACGCTGCTCAGAGCGAATATTGACATGAATAGACAGGTAAAAAAAACTTCTAACCATTGTTCCCGTCTTTCGCCGTTGCCGCAAGTAGCTGACCTTTGTACTTTCCTTTGAGGAATGTTCCATCCAGGAATAATAAAGGCCGACAAGCATTGAACCCAGAAATACACGCAGCGAATGACACAAAGAAGCGACAAAACTGTTGACTACTCGCATCATAGTCAATATTGACATAACTCCCCGGATTGTACCGCATCACAGCATCCGAATACCACCGCAACTGGTCAAACGATAACGAGTGATCTCCATGGATACCAGCCTTTGCTTTCTCCACACCCAACCATACGACATGGTAACTCACATCTAGCCCATAATCCCTCTTCAAAATGGTCACCACTTCACATGGCCGAGTCAACGGCTTGTCCCTCACAATTTCAGATATGGTACTCGACACCAAATCCGAACTAACTCGCGGATTCTTCGATGTTCGAACATCCGTACCACAAGTATGCACATCACTAAACCTCTTGATGTAGAAAAAATCATTTGCTCGTTGTGCTCTACAATGTATAGCCCACAAGCACCCCCTCTCCTCCCGCATCGCACACACAGCCGTAACTCTTGTTGTCTCGTTCTTCACGTATGTGAACTTAAACCCACATTGGATCGCATACTTACATAAAACGTCACGAAATTCTTGTGCACCTCCAACAAACCGTTGTCCTACATGCGTAATACCATTTGCCCAAGGGGCTGACAACAACACCTTCTCCTTATGGTGGCAAAATCTCCGTAGTGCATCAATTTCATCCTCAACCCCCACACGCAGCAATCCCAAACTACTTGACTAACCAATATCACCCTTCAACTCAACCACAACTTCTACATGTTGTACCCCCATTGATTTAGCAAGCAGTACCATGTTCTGAAATTCTTCCTCATTGTCCAAATGACACTTATTAATCCCAGGTAGTTTACAGAACAATGAAATAGAACCAGCAGACAACTCATCCCATTTCTCACACAAACACTCCACCAAACGAGAATAACACATTGCGCGGGCAACATTTATTACAGTTGTACTACAACCATATGTACACACCAATAGCATAAAGGTATCCATCTCCTGTAAAAACACAAAAACACAATAATGAACAGTAATGAAAATCGATATGAAAATTCACATTGCGCAAAAAATAGATGACTACGTGTACATTTCAACTGCTAAATCCATAATTCACAATATGAAGATGAGAACATTCATATTACTATTAACAAGATGTCAACATTAAGCAAACATCAAAGTCCAATGACAACAACAACAATCTTCACATAATATAATGATGTGAACATTCACATCAGTGTATGATGATGTAAACATTCACATCAGTGTATAATGATGTGAACATTCACATCAGTTTATGAGGATGTAAACTTTCACATTGATATTAACAAGATGTTAACATTAAGCAAGCATCAAAGTAAAATGAGAACATTAACAATCTTCACATAATTATTAACAATCTTCACAGAGCCTCATTAAGCAAACATCAATTTAAAATGAGAACATCCACATTCTTCACATATTCCCCATTCACAAAATGTGCAGATTGACATTGATATATATACTGATAATCAAATCATCCACACCGAGCCTCATTACGCATGCATCGAAGTCAAATGAGAACTACACAATCTTCACATAATACGAATGAACTCCCCTCCACATAACCACGTAAAATGCATATAATTAAAAAAACAGAGCATTCAATCCATATAAATCCAAAAACAGAGCATCTGATCCATTATACGAACGAAACCATAAACTGAACATGTATTCATAACCAAATTGATACTAACCTTGATCATCCAATCCTACAATCGTACAGAAAGTTGAAAAAAACTGATTTGAACTAGTTATAATCTGGCAAATGTAACAACCGAACACACTCCTCTTCGTCGTCTTCACACGCAAACCACAGAACCAGACTCCAACAGCAAGGACGAAACCCTGGCACAACCAAACCTTGCAACGAGCATGCAAAACATAAACGTATCTCTCGGAATTGGATTGACGATGAAAAGCGTAAAATAGAAACTGCCAAACTGCATGAACGAAGAAACAGGCACCTTTTACGTATTAACACTGTACATATATATATAGGGGCAAAATAGTCCAACAAATTATATTAAATTAGAAAAATGGACCTTATGGAATATCCAGAAAAATTTATGGGACTAATTAGGTTATAATATTTTTTAGTGGACCTAATGGGTTATAACAACTCTAGAATTGATTTATCAATAAAAATCTCTTTTTTTTATATAAAAAATTAAAAAGTACACTTATTTAGAGCATCTCAAATCATCCCTAGGGGTTAAGAAGTTTCATTTGGGATAAACTTTTTGACTTTTGTAAAAAAAAAAAAAAATTACTCCATTATAATTTGAATGTGATACTTTATCTTATTAAATTAAAAAACTTAATTTATCTGTTTATGATTATTTTAGTCAAAAAAAACTCTCAATTAACTTATACCAAACAAAAGCATAATAGAGTCCAAATCATAGATCACCCATCTGCTAACATCATCAAAAAATGATACGTGTTTTAACTAAAAATAAAAAGTCACACAAGGTCAATGATTGTGTTCAATTTTTATTTTTTATTTTTTTTTCATATAAAAATTCTTTATATAATACTACCCACTCGCTATAGTCTATAGTACTGATCTGAATCGTATGAAAATTGGGTACTTAATTGTCTTCATTCCAACATTGCCAGTCGTCGAACATAATTATGGAGAGAGAGAGAGAGAGAGAGAGAGGGGGGTGTGCGTGTGTGTGTTCCCACCTGTAATTGATGTTTGTGGAATTCTTTGTGCATCACTTCAATTATATGTACAGATTAGTGTCTGTACTTGTTCTCTTTGAAAACTGTAAGTTAATCATGAATTTTTATCGACCTCTTTTTTGTCGTTGGCACGTAAGTTTAGGGCTGCAAATTGGGTGCTTAGGATTAGGCTGGGATCCGTCAAAACTTTCGTTTGCTATAAGTTCAAATAATTATTTTTGATTAAAATAATTATAAAAAAATAAAATATCATGTTTAAATTATTATTATTTTATTTTTTCTTTTATAAAAATTAAAAAATCTAAAATATTATCTTTTTTTAAAATAATCAAAAAATTAAAAGATTAATTTACATCTCAAACGAATCCTAATTTTAACTTGAATTTTTAATAAATTTATCCAAATTCAAGTTCAAGTCTAAAATTATGTCCAAGAGTCTCGGCCTGGGTTTATCTCAGAGGATTTGGCCTAGAATCAAGTTATTCAAATTCAACTTTTAACAAATATATCTTTAAGTTTAGGGATAATTTAGACTTCACTTAGGGTTCGCTTAGAAAGTAAGTTGGTTTTTTTGTTATTTTAATCTTGACATGGGTAAGTCCACAAAGGATATGGCCCACTACTTAAACCTTAATTCATGATTCAAATACTAAAACCCAAAAATCCTAAAACCTAACGTTACACCCAGCACCAATGACATCTAAACACTTGGCAAGTAAAGAGCCAATCACATCAGTAGACAAAGATCCTGCAGAGTTATTGCACCACACATCAACCATTAATGAGCTTCCCTACAACATTTATTACGATAACCCTTCACGTCGGAACAGAACAGCCTCACCATGAACAAGGCAAGCTAGAACATAGACTTTCGGTCAACATGACAGCCCAGAGTGGACAAGGAAATGATGAGCAAAAGATATAAGCAGGCTCCTAAGACAAAGAAAAGGTTAAGTTCTCTATCACCATTCTATCTCCACATTTCCATCACCCTCTCCCTTCCCTAACTTGATTGTCGGAGGGTTCGCTGGGGGACTCCTCGTTCCCTGTTGAACTCTTGTGCAGGTCTCCCTGTGGGTACGACTCTCAGGCGACGGTTTATGAAGCGTGGATCAACCTGACCCCGTTCTATCCGGAGCACGTAGTATCATCCGTTGGCGCCGTCTATGGGAATCCTTTCTGCTTTGTGTGGCAATTGTGCTTATTGGCGTCGGAGATCCATCCCCAATACTCCCTACCTGCCATCCACCAAGATGGATGGTCACAACTAGATCCATGACCTCTCAACACAACGTTGCCGACCCCCAAGCCAACCCTCCTAACCCAAACAACCCACCACAGTATTTCACAGAACTCACCAACAGAATTAACCGCTTAGCCGAACAAAACCAGGCCCTGATTAGTGTTTTGCTTCAAAGAGACCTTCCCATCCCTCCTCCTCCACCTCAAGATATCCCACCTAACCAAGAACGAGCCCCGAGTCATCCTATCCAACAGTCCCACCCATCCAACTTGGAAGGCTTGCAACCCCCTCCTCTAGATATGAACCCGTCATCTCGGCCCCCATACCCATCAGTCCAGGCACCCACCCTCGAGGGAGAGGCCAGTAGTGTCCAGCCTCCGCTGCATTCCAGTGGTGAACATGTTCCTCTTTGGGATGCAGAACTCCGAGCCATGAAATTCCAACTTCAAGAAGTCATGCAGAACATACAGAATAAACCCTCCACCACAGCCAACTCACCATTTGTTTCCTCTATCAGGGACAAACCCCTACCTCCCAAGTTCAAAATGCCCTCGATCGACTCTTTTGACGGCACAACGGACCCAGTCAACCATTTGGAGACTTACAGAACCCTCATGGTCCTCCATGCATTCCCTGACGAGATCATGTGTCGGGCTTTCCCTGTAATACTTAAGAGGTCGGCTCGACTCTGGTTTAGTCAACTCCCAACAGACTCTATCTTTACTTTCCAGCACCTAAGTGACTCATTTCTCAGCCATTTCATTGGTGCCCAGCGCCAGCTGCGTCCGGTAACCCAACTCCTTAATATCTATCAGTCGGAGGGGGAGTCGCTGCGCAGCTTCGTCACCTGCTTTAACACCGAAGCCCTGCAGGTAGCGAAAAATGACGACAAGGTCATTCTTACGGCTTTCATGGCCGGTCTATGATCATCTGATTTCCTTTTTTCTCTCTCCAAAAACCCCCCAACCTCCATGGTGACCCTACTCTCCAAAGCCCAAAAATACATGAACGCCGAAGATTCTCTAGTCGTCCGACAAGATCCTACAAACAAAATCCCAACCCCCAGAGAGAAGAGAAAAGACTCTGAAACCAGACACACCCAGTACACTCACCAAACACCTCAGTACACCAACCAACTTGCCTGAGCCGACCGATCGGTGCCTACTTGACCGCCCGGCCGGTTCGAATGATACACACCCCTCAATTCCCCCATGGAACAAGTCCTAAACCAGATCCAACGAGATTATCCCTTAAAATGGCCCAACCGTCGTGGTCTCCTTCTAACCGGAGAGACTAGTCCAAATATCGCCGCTTTCATCAGGACCACGGCCATAATACCGAGGAATGTGTTAACCTCAAAGACCAGGTTGAGGGCTTGATACGCCAGGGGCGTCTCAGTTGGTTCACGGCAGCCCGCCCTCAGCAAAGGCAAAGGACTGAACCTATAAGAAACAACCATCGGCGCACCCCTCCTCGA
Organism: Camellia sinensis; assembly: GCF_055761805.1. Taxonomy (NCBI): domain Eukaryota; kingdom Viridiplantae; phylum Streptophyta; class Magnoliopsida; order Ericales; family Theaceae; genus Camellia; species Camellia sinensis. The sequence continues at coordinate 51,599,849 of NC_138970.1, forward strand.
CAACCCGTACAACCTAACCAAAGTCATGATCGGCCCCCACAGCAACCCCGGACACTAGGCAACCCTGCCCCCCCGGTTGGAGAGATCAGAGTTATTGCTGGCGGGCTTGCTTGTGGAGGACCATCCCGTTCGACTCAACGGGCAGAACTCAGAAAAATAAGGCAGGGCTCAAATAAAGAAGTTGCAACATTGGACCGCCCTTTCAAACATCCCAAGCAGTGGATGGAGTCCATTACCTTTACGGAGGCCGATTGCACAGGCATCTGTTACCCCCATGACGACCCCCTCGTCATCTCTGCTCTCCTCTCCAATTACAAACTCAGACGGGTGCTCGTTAACAACAGTAGCTCTCCAGACATCATCTTCCTCAACGCCTATCGCCGGCTCAAGGTCGGGGAAGAAAGTTTGTCCCATCTCCAAACCCCACTGGTTGGCTTCACTAGAGACCGGGTGACCTCTATAGGCTTCATCGATCTCCCCATCACCATTGGAGAATACCCACGGCAGACCACTAAGTTGCTCATTTTTCTCGTCGTCGACTGTCCCTCTGCTTATAACATCATCCTCGGTCGCACCGCCCTTAACGCTTTTTAAGCTGTCACATCTACGTACCATCTGGCCATGAAATTTTCTACCGACCTCGAAGTCAGCATTGTGAGGGGAGAGAAGACTGTGGCCAGAGAATGCTACATCGCTTCACTCAAAAAGGTTAAGCTGAAGGAGACCATGATCATCGAAGGACTCGACGTTAGAGACAAAGACGAATTAGTTAGAGGGGAACCAGTGGAAGAACTTGTTGAAGTCCCCATCGATCCCACCAACCCAACAAAAACAGCCAAGATCGGTAGCCAACTATCCTCTTAAGCCAAGGCCGATCTTACAGCCCTCCTGACCAAGCACAATGATGTGTTTGCTTGGACCCATTCCGACATGCCGAGTATTGATCCTTCCTTCATCACTCATCATTTGAGTATCGAACCCCATTTCTGACCCTTCCGCCAGAAGCAGCGCATCTTCCACCCAGAACACAACGCTCTTATTGCTTCTGAGGTAGATAAGCTACTGGAGGCATAGTTTGTCAAGAATGTGGACTACCCTAGATGGCTGTCAAACGTGCTCTTGGTCATTAAAAACAACGGTAAATGACGACTCTATGTCGACTACTTCGATCTCAATCGAGCTTGCCCCAAAGATAGTTATCTCCTTCCTCGCATAGATCTGCTTGTCGACGCCACGGCCGGTCATCAAATGCTCAGTTTCATGGACGCCTTCTGTGGCTACAATCAAATTCTGATGCACCCGTCTGACCAAGAACACACCTCCTTCATCACTGATCGGGGAACCTACCACTATTGAGTCATGCCATTTGGACTGAAAAATACCGGAGCAACTTACCAACGGTTAGTCAATGCCGTCTTTCATCACCAGATAAGTCGGAATATGAAAGTATACGTCGACGACATGCTAGTCAAGAGCAAACTCTCCTCCGATCATCTGGCCGACCTGCTAGAGACCTTCGACACCCTACGAAAGTATCAAATGAAGCTCAATCCGGAGAAATGCGCCTTCGGCGTAGGATCTGGGAAGTTCTTGGGTTTCATGGTCAGTCAGCTGGGTATTGAGGCCAACCCCGAAAAGATCAAGGCCCTGATAGAAATGCAGTCACCCAGAACGGTTAAGGAGGTTCAAAAGCTAACTGGCAGAGTCGCCGCCCTCAACCGCTTCATTTCCCGCGCAACAGACAAGTGCCTACCCTTTTTTAAAGTTCTTCGGCAGGCTTTCGAGTGGACAACCGAATCCGAAGAGACTTTCCAACAATTGAAGCAGTGCATGACAAACCCCCCTTACTCTCTCAAGCACTCATGTGTGAACCCATTTTTCTCTACTTAGCCGTTTCGAGCGCCGCAGTCAGTGCGGTCTTCATCAGGGAGAACGGCTCAGTACAGTGCCCGGTTTATTACATTAGCCGGGCTCTCAGGGGAGCAGAACGGAACTACCCATTGTTGGAAAAAATGGCCTTGGCCTTGGTCACCGTCTCAAGATGACTCCGACTTTACTTCCAAGCCCACTCCATAGTGGTCCTCACTGACCAACCTTTAAAGAAAATAATGTAACAACCAGAGTTGTCTGGCAGACTTATGCAATGGTCAGTCGAGCTCAGCCAATTTGACATCTCCTACTGACCTCAAACAGCGATCAAAGAGCAGGCTGTCGCCGATTTTATCCTGGAATTCACTAATCCCACTCCAGCCACGGATCCCCCGCCCAAGCAATTCAACATCAAGGCAGAAGATCCCCACTCTTGGACCCTCAATGTTGATGGCTCATCTCGCAAAGAAGGCAGTGTGGCTAGTCTTATCCTCACTGCCTCCGAGGGTGGTTATTTCAAGCGCGCTCTCCGCTTCCTGTTTAACGCAAACAATAATGAGGCTGAGTATGAGGCCTTGATAGCAGGTCTTCGCCTAGCCAAAGACATTGGTGTGAGCCATATCCGAGTGTTCAGTGACTCCCAATTGATCGTCGGACAAATCACTTGGGAATTCGACGCAAAGGACGACACAATGCGGGCCTATAGGGATATTACACTCTCCCTTATTTTCCTTTTCAACACTTTCCACATCAAACACATCCCTCGGTCAGAAAACTCTAAGGCAGATGAAATGGCCCAATTAGCCTCGGTTGACCAATCCGACCTCAGCCACGGAGTTCGTCTTGAATACCTGGCCTAACCTTCCACTTCGCCAACTCAGTTGGAGGTCCACTTCCTCCAAAATGAACTTATCCCCTGGGCAGCGGACATCCTTCTATTCTTGACAAATGGGGAATTACCAGAAGAGAAATAGCAGGCCGCCAAAGTAAGAGCCCGGTCATCCAATTACATCCTCATCAACGGCCTCCTGTACAAACGAGGATTTTCACGCCTTTACCTCAGGTGCCTCAGCCATTCCTAAGCGACTTACGTGATAAGGGAAGTTCACGAGGGTGTATGTGGTAACCATCCTGGTGCCAGGTCGCTGGCCCATAAGATACTCGGCATCGGTTACTTCTGGCCTACTCTCAACTAAGATGCCACTGAGTTCGTGCTTAAGTGCGACAAGTGTCAGCGCTTCGCCAACATCCCCCATGCCCCGCCGACAGAACTAATTACACTTTGTAGTCCCTATCCATTCGCCAAATGGGGGATCGACTTAGTTGGCCCATTGCCCACCGGTAGGGGCCAAACCAAGTTTACCATCGTCACCATTGACTACTTCACTAAATGGGTGGAAGCGAAACCCCTTGCCACAACCACCGAACGCAACGCAACACAACCAGATTCATCTGGCAGTCGATCGTATGCCAACTTGGCATCCCTCAAGCCATCATCTTAAGATAACGGCAAGCAATTCGACAATGCCAAGTTCAAAAAATTATGTGCAGAGCTTCACATTCAGCCATGTTTCTCTTCCCCAAGCCATCCCCAAGCCAATGAGCAAGTAGAGGTTACCAACCGCTCTCTCCTAAAAATCATCAAAACTAAGTTGGAAGTCGCTAAGGGACTTTGGGCTGAGGAATTGCCAAATGTACTCTGAGCCTACCGCACTACCGCCCGAACCCCCACTGGGGAGACCCCCTTTCGCTTGACATACGGCGCTGAGGCGGTCATTCCAGTGGAAATCGACCTGCCAACCCCGAGGGTTCTGCACCCGAATCCTGAACTCACCGAAAAATTACGACTGGTCGACTTAGACCTGATTGAAGAGCTCCAAGAGACCACTGTTGTCAGACGGGCCTCATATCAACAGAAAATGAGAGCACACTACAACTGCAAAGTTCGACCGAGAGAGTTCGCTGTTGGGGACCTAGTTTTGCGTGAGGCAACTCTTGCCACCAAAAACCTTGCCGAGGGCAAGCTGGCAGCCAAGTGGGAAGGACCTTACGTTATTAAGGCCAAGCCTCGCTCGGACACTTATCGACTCTAGGATATGAAGGCCGAGACCTCTTCTACCCGTAGAACGCCGAACACTTGAAGCGTTATTTTCAGTAAAGTACCATGTCCTATTTTTGTATTGATCACTTGCTGTATGACAATCTACACACTTGTTCTTTTTGTCTTTTCATACATGATGTAAATTTCTGATCAATAGGCTACGCCTTAAATGACAATGACTTGGTATCTCCGTTATTTGCGTTGTGTTTCTATAACGATGTGTTAAACTGAATGAATCAAGCCTCAGCCAGACTAAGCATGAAGAGCTCGGCCAAATTGAGTTAATCAAGCCTCAGCCAGACTGAGCACGAAGAGTTCAGCCAGATTGAGTTAATTAAGCCTCAGCCAGACTGAGCATGAAGAGCCTAGCCAAACTGAGTTAATTACACCTTAGCCAGACTGAGCACGAAGAGCTCAGCCAAACTGCGTCAATTCAAAATGTTAGAGCCTTCCCAGTCGTAGTCGGAATTCTAGTGAAGACTTAGTTAAAATCCCAGTCCATACTACAGCATTTTTTAACAATTTTTACATTTCTAATTTAACATTTTCAATACAGTCAGGATCCAGGTCCATAGTCGTCCACGCCCATCTTTAATCTTTAACATCTTTCACATTTTCGTTCATGTCTATTTTTAACACTTTGTGCATCATAGTTTTCTAACAAGTCAAGCTGGCTGCCCATTCCTAAACTTTTTACATCACAACTTACTAGCAAGTTTCACAATTCATACACATGTCTTACTTTTACAACCATTCTTCATTAAATTCTTCTCTGTCATTTTCATTATTTTCAAATTTACGACTCAGAAGAAATAAGGACAACAATGATACAAACGAAAAGTCGTTTTATTTACAAAACTTATGGTTACAAACAACTTGCTGCAGAAATTACATACCATAAAAAAAAACAAAACCAAACAAAAACAAAATTTTTACATAGATCAGTCATCCTCAGTAAAGACCAGATCTTCTTCCTCAACCCCCTCGTCCAGAGGGGGTCTGGGCAACATCGTCTTCGCTTATCTGCACGCAACTAAAGTCCACGTCTGGGAACAGCTCTTTCGTTTTATGTTTGAAGGTCTTCCAGTCGCTGTCTCAGAACTCAGCCATTTCATGCTTATAAAAATCCGACCGCTAGAAGCTCTGGATGACTTCTTCTTTGCTTCTGCCCCAGTGGTTGCCCCCGACGGCCCAGCCCCCCCACTACCCTCCTTCACCAGGTTGCTCGCGATCGCGGCATCTATGGCCATCTAGAAGTTGGCGGACCCCTTGAATATCTCCACCACCGCCATACACAGGTCAGGGTACGTCGCCCTCTCAGATTCCAACTTCGTCATGTCCTCCGCCAGTTCCTTCTTCAATGTCGCAATCCGACTATCGGCCTCTTCCTTGTCCTTAACCAGATCTTCGTTGCTGGACATGGCCTCCTTCCATCTTTCGTGAGAAATGGTGCAGGCTCTCTGGGCCTCCTCTAGTTTCCTCTTCTCGCCCGCCAACTCGAACTCTAGCGATATCACCTTGCGGCGCTCCGCTTCAAGCTTTGACTTGGCTGCAACGAGCTCGGCACTAGCTCATTCTGCCGTGTTCTTTTGCACCATTGTCAGCACTTCCATGACCTTCACCCTCTGCGCATACTCCAAACTCTTTGCGCATGCACTCCTGGCGGTCTTCCTCCACCCCGCCGTCTCCATCATCAGATCTGGAGCTCCGATTTTGCCCTTTTCAATTGGGCCCTTAGTGGTTCCACTTCCATCCTAGCGCGCGCCGCCTTATTCATCAGGGCGGTCGCCAGAGTCGCTGCCTCCATTTGGGCTGAGTAAAACCCTCCCAGCAGATCGGCCTCTGACAAACGCGGCATCGAGCGCACCACCGCATCTTCCACGACTCCAACAAAACGGTCGGCTGCGACCCTAGCCCCCTCCCCTTCGGCTAAGCGACCCGCTAGTGCGCGCGCATGGAACAAGGCGGTCGCTAGCACGACACTTATCGTTGGCTTGCTGATCTCGGCTTTCCCCTCGCGGGGGCTTGAGGGCCACCATCGGCACCATGGGGGCACTCAAGCCTAGGTTTTCCTTAGCCACTTGGGCGGTCTCTTCTTCTGCGCCCTCCCTAATCTTCCTCTCCTTCAGTTTCTCCCTCCTTGGGGCCTCCTCCACCTCCCCCTCCTGCAACTCTTTCCCAACAGGGCCAGCCTCCCCACCAGCCTTCATTTTTTTCAAAACGGGGGCATCTTTCCCCTCCTCTACACCATCCTTCTCTTTCCTCGGCTTCTTCACAACCGCCTCCACCTCCTGCTTGCTCCTCACCTTCAATGGGTCTACTGGGGGCGGTAGTGGGGCGAAGCCGGTCAAGTCCTTGTCGCCCAACGGCTTGGGACACGGTTGAACCAGCTCCCTCATCACCAACTTAGGGGCAAGCCCCAACTGTGTCTCCTTAAACTTTTCTGCCCTGGCAAGGGTCCTCTTCTCTTCCTTCTTATCTGCCTTTCGCCTTGCCTCTAACTCCTCCATTGCAGGGTCTTCTTCCACCAGCTGCGGTTCTAACCCTAAGGCATACAAAGTTGAAGGACGGACCAGGTCATCCCACCTAACACCCTCCTTCTCCCTCCACTCCTTTACTTTTTTGACCTTGCCCTCTGCTTCTTCCCCCAACTTCGGCTCTATCGACTTCGTGGGGACCTTCCATGTCATGCGTACCCCCTCTCCCCCATTTGCCGATACGAAGAACCACCTCGGTCTCCAACCCTTCACAAATGATGGTAGCCCGGCTACTAACCCCTTACCGGCCACTGCCTGCAAAGTCACCCATGTCTCTTGCTGACCGGACGCTTTGTAGCAAAAAAAGAATTCTTCCGCTGTCATCGCCACTCCCTCGGTCGCCCGTCACCATGTGATCGCGTAGGCCATTATAATTTTCCATGCATTGGGCATCAGTTACCCCGGCACCGCCTCCAGTCGATTCAGTATATCTACCATCACTAGGGGGATGGGCAGCCTCAGCCCCCCCCGCAATGCTTCTTCATACAATGAAAACTCTGCCTGCCGCGCACCTGACGCCCTCTCCTTAGATGTGGGCACCCTTAATTCTATCTCTGCCGGAATTTGGTACTTCCTTCGTACATCCTTCAATTCCTCCGCTGTAAATGTGTACCTGTTGGGCTTGGTGTGCCAGTGGTCCGGCTCCACTTGGCTAATCAACCTAGCGACGGCAATCATCGTCATCAGATAGGCCCGCACCACTTGCCCTGTTCCCCTGTCCTCCTTTCGCCCCGCTTGGTACTATTCCGCTAGTTCCATTGCGTCGTCGTCCCCCAAAGAGTCTAGTCTTGTGGTTGACACTTCCTCTTGGGCCATTTCTCTTACGTGTCTGCGTATTGATTCGAACGCAAGCACAAGGAAATTCACGAAGTGTTGCAGAGGTGTATCACTAGGAACAAACGAGTTTACTTCTGGGATGTATTGGTTTTTTACGAAAAGATAGGTAAAGCGAATAACTCCAAATGCCCATGGTTTACCTATATTCCAAGGGTCAAGATTAAAATTCGCCAGTTTGAAAGATTTCAAAAAAACTCCCACCCCTGCCTTTTCACCGCCCTATATCACCATGTCCCTTCACTTCTTACTAACAAGTCACCTCCCCCATTCAAGGATTCTGCCACATGTACGGCCACGATCCACTACTCCCTTCCCCTTCCATGTCTATTCCACTTCACTTCACCACGTGCCCTGTCGCTCCTCGAGCCCCGCGCACCGCCACTTCCCCTTCTCACTCGGCAGCCCTTCGTGGTCGGCCATCCTCACGATCGGCCCCTCCCATCGGCTGCTCTTCGAGGTCGGTCCTTCTCACGGTCGGTCCCTCCACTCAGCCACCCTTCGCGGTCGGCCCTCCTCACGATCGGCGCGTCCACTTGGTCACCCTTCGCGGTCGGCCCTCCTCCCGGTCGGCGCATCCACTTGGTCACCCTTCGCGGTCGGACCTCCTCACGGTCGGCTCGTCCACCCAGCCACCCTTCGCGGTCGGCCCTCCTCACGGTTGGTCCCTCTGCTCGGCCATCCCTCGCAGTTGGCCCACCTCTCGGTCGGTCTTCTCTACATCGATACCTTCCCATCCTTGTTTTCTTCCTTATTCCCTTCGTTGGACTAAAGTGGCACTTGGGAATGGGGGACTACTGACATGGGTAAGCCCACAAAGGATATGACCCACTACTTAAGGCCCAATCTATGATTCAAATACCAAAGCCCAACATTCCTAAAACCTAACGTTACACCCAGCACCAATGACATCTAAACACTTGGCAAGTAAAGAGCCAACCACATCCGCAGACAAAGATCCTACAGAGTTATTGCACCACACATCAACCATTAATGAGCTTCCTTACAACATTTATTACGATAACCCTTCACGTCGGAACAGAACAGCCTCACCGTGAACAAGGCAAGCTAGAACATAGACTTTCGGTCAACGTGACAACCCAGAGTGGACAAGGAAATGATGAGCAAAAGATATAAGCAGGCTCCTAAGACAAAGAAAAGGTTAAGTTCTCTATCACCATTCTATCTCTACATTTCCATCACCTTCTCCCTTCTCTAACTTGATCGTTGGAGGGTTCATTGGGGGACTCCCCGTTCCCCGTTGAACTCTTGTGCAAGTCTCCCCGTGGGTACGACGCACAGTTTGAGAAGTGTGGATCCCCGTTCCATCCGGAGCACGTAGTATCATCAAGTCTGGAGTTAAAAAGTCTCATTTTCGTTTGGAAAGGATTTTTTTGATTTTTTGTGAGAGAGATAATGTAATGATTATAAGTTGGATGTAATGTTTTATCTTATTGAGTTAAAAAGTCTAATTTGTCTTTTTGTGACTAAAATAGCCCCAACCATTCTTCCCAAACGAAGCCTAATTTTATATTTGATCATTTTTTTATTTTGGCTTTTAATTTATTATTATTATTTTTTCACTTTGGCCTTTCGCGTTTTTTTTTTTTTTTGTGGTATTTATTCATAAATCTCTCTTCATCTACCTATGTTGTACTTAGTCTAAATTATTTTCTTATGTTCTAATAAATCTTATAGGTGATATAGTTACCAAAATACCTCTAATAATAATAGGGTAAATAGTGTATTAATATTCACATTAACAGTGTAAATGTTTCATAATGTGAACATTCACACTGTCGAATTTATTTAACATGAATGTTCACATCATCAAGTTGTAAAGGGTTCAAAAAATATTTGTAAGGATAAAATTATTCATAAAATACCTTAAATATGATAATTAGGATTTAGTAATCAAATGTCCAAAATAATAGTACTTATTAAAATATAAGAATATTTTATGAACTAATTAAGATACAAGTAGGGGTGTAATTTTGGCCCATGACCTGCGGGCGACCCGAAGCCTGCCCACGGCCCACCGTGGGCCCGGTCCGTTTAGGCCAGTGCCCAAGCCCAGCCCGAGGCCTAGAGCCAGGGCCTGGGCCATCGTTTTGAAGCCCAGCCCGGCCCACGGGCCCATTGGCCCGCCCGATGCCCAGTGTTATTTTTAATGAAAAATAATAAAATTTTGGTAAAAAAAATATAAAAAATTGTTTAGGCCCGCCCAAGCCCGCCTAAAGCCCGACCCTATGGGTCCGGCCGAGGCCCGCCCCACTAGCCCATCCAAAGCCCGAATACTCCTGGGCCTGCGCTAGGGCATGGGCCTAGTTTTTTTGGTCCGTGGACCGGCCCGGCCCGGCCCGATTTTTTAGCAGGAGCCCGCAAGGCCCGACATGGGTCAGGCTGGACTAGAATTACACCCCTAGATACAAGATCTTGAAATAGAGTTTTCAAATAATTTTTTTTTTTAAATTTACTTCAAAAGCTAATTTATGTCTAAAAATAAATAAAAAATAACACAATGACAGATGCCGTATGATTTAAATTGTTCAAATATCTAAATCAGCTTTTGGTCCATTAAGGGTACGTTTGGGAAGCCGGTTGTGGGCTAATTTAGCCAAAACACGACAAAATTGGCTAAATTAGCCATAAGGCGACAAAATATGAATCAGCCTCCATTTGAATGGTAGCTCACATACAACAAGGGGTTAAATTACCAAAATGCTCCATGTTGGAAATGTTGAACCAATTAGCCACTACCGTCCACGTGTCCTACTCAGCTGCACTAAAGTATAACCTCAACCAGCCAAGTCATGTCAACAGCAAAAAGGAAAACGTTTTTTAACATTTTTAAATATTTTAATTTCAAAATATTACAATTTGAATTTTTTAAATTTTAAAATTTTTTATAAAAAAAATTCAAATTCTATTTTATAAAAATATTTTTAAATATTTTAATTTTTTTGTTAGGTATTTGGTTATGATTTGAGTGCAGAGTTATGAAAGTAGTATGGAGTTTCAAATTATGTGTTTGGTTATGAGTTTTAAAAATAATTTTTTAATTAAGTTTTATTTTATGTGTTTAGTTACGATTTGAGTGTAGAGTTGTTTTTAAATTTAAAATATTAACATTTTAAATTATTTAAATTTTTTGAATATTTAAATTATTTAAATTTTTTTGTTAAAATAATTTTTTGAATATTTAAATTATTTAAATTTTTAGGCTTTAAATTTTTTGAATATTTATTTTAATTTTTTGCTTATTAAATTTTTTAGATCATTTACATTATTTAAATATTTACAATAAAAATAAAATTAAAATTAAAATTAAAATTAAATTAAAATTAAAATTAAAATTAAATATTTAAAATTAAATTAAAATTAAATTATTTAAATTACACAGGACAATAAAATAAAACCTCACTTTTTATCATTTCACAGAAAATGAAAAAAAATAAAAAAAATTAAACAAAATATTACAAAAAACGTAAATTAAAGAACAAGAACTTATTTCAATGTATAAAAAAATAAAAATAACAAAAACATAAATGTAAAAAAAATTACAAAAATTAAGCAAAATACGTCAAATCAAAATCCAAAATAAACAACTAAACAAATAAATATTTTACCAAAATACCCAAAAATAAAACCCAAAAATAAAAAATAAAAAATAAAAAAATTTAAACAAAATATGCCAAATGCAAACCTAAAATAAAAAAAGTAAAAAAAAAAAGGTTAGCAAAAAACGGCAACTCCAAATCGAAAATATATTAAAAAAAAATTAAAAAAGAACAACAACTATTTCGGACAGTTGGCTTGCTGACATGGACGACATGACCCTTGCAATTAAGGTAGATGTGTTTTGAGAAGGGCACTTTGGTAAATTAACAGGAGCACACATCACCAAAAAATCAAAAAGTCAAAAAGTCCTTCCCAAACCAAGCTTTTTAACTCCAGACTAAAATAGTTAAAAAAACTAAAAAGTCAAAAAATCAATCCACTTCCCAAACGGAGACTAAGGCCAAGTTTGGAAAGACTAAATAAGTGCACTTTTTGTCTTTTTAGACTAAAAAGTTGAGGTTGAAAATATGAATGTTTGGGTTAACTTTTTGACTTTTTATGAAAAAATGTGTAATAAAAAATTGTAAAAATTAGTTTGTAGGGAAAAATTAGAATTGGGAATTGTGCAGCCGTAATTGTTGACTTTTGGTGAATAGTGATGACTTTTTAACTTTTTGAATAACTTTTTGACTTTTTGACTTTTTTTAAACTACCCAAACTTGACCTTAATTAAGTTTTCACCGTTATTAATTTGAACAAATCGTCTTTCAGCACACCATATAAAAAGTGGATGAAATTGATAATTTAAAAAAATAAAAATAAAAATAAAGAATAAGAATAAAAATAAAAATAAAATATATTTTTTCGGGTGGGGGCGGTTGGCTCAGAAAACAGGACATCAACTGACAACCGTTCCTCAGATGCATGAACTTGGACACAATGTTGACTTATTTTTAGTGTCTTCAAACTTTCCAGCACATAAACGCCATTCTTCATTATCCTCTTGGTTTTATATTCCCAAATTGCTAAGTAATAATTACATGTCCTTGGGTGCGTGTCTAAATTGGATTGAGTGGTCACAAAAACTCATTATAAATTTAATAATAATAATGTTAAAATAATAAATCTAAGGACACAGAATCAATTATATAAAATATAAATAGAATAATTTAAATAAAATTATATATTTTATGATGGATTTCATAATAATATGTGTAGGACCAAAATTATTTTATATAACTCATTCAGTGATTGGTTTGTGTTTGTAATTTTATTAAAATTAAAAATAGGGATAAAATATCAATAAACACACAATTTAAAAGAATCCCAATGATTCAATAAATTTCTTGCTATATATATATATTGCTATTTTTTCTCTCCCTCTCTCTCTCTCTCTTTCTCTCTCTTCTTCTTCTCTTTTTTTAAAAAAAAAATAGAATTATGAATGATTTAAAGAATATAGATATATTGAACATTGAATAATAAATAAACTTTTTTTTACTTTAGAGGGCTGTTTTGGCAACACACCAAAAAAGTTAAGAGTGAGTTTTTAACTCATTTTGAGTCACATCACCTTTCACATAAAATAGTAAAAAAATTAAAAAAAAATTAAAAAATTAATTTTTAACCATCTTCTCAAAATATTCCTGAGAAACTTTCGATCTTGCAACCGCACTCCCAAGACAAGGTGTTTCAAGCATTAGTTGGGCCCTTAATTTGTGTAGACTCACCCTTTACAGCATGACCTACTAGGGTATCCAACAAAATTTGGTCATCATGCTTCCGTAGACTTAGAGAGCTGTCTTCAACAATGATGTGGAACTCATAAAATGGCACAAGATTTAGCTATAATTAAAATTTGATAACCCTCTGTATGTTTTTTACACTTGAGATTAATAATCATCTATTAGATAAATATTACTCCCTCCGTCTCAAAATATTGGTCCCTTTTAGGAAATTTAACTTTTTTTGATAGTACACTTATTGCATTTGAAAAAAGTTGATTTTCCAAAATTACCCTTTTGATAGTACATTTTTTAGGAATATCAATGTCATAATTGTACTTTTTAAATTGCTTATTAATTTAAAAGAAGGGCAAAATAGGAAATTTATATTATTTTTGTACTTGATTTATAAAGAGGGACTAATATTTTGGGATAATAAAAAATAGAATAAGGGACTAATATTTTGGGACGGAGGGAGTAATATTTTTCATTATATTAGCCAAATTGGATCATGTCTTTTTTCAGCTTCAATGGGCTTGAGCTTTTTGGTTGATCTCCACTAGATTATGTTGCTTCAGTGGATTTAGAAACTTGAGTGTGTAATTATACAAAGATATTTTAAAGGATCCCTATCTAATAAACAAATTTGTTTCCACACATTGACAAATGTGTATGTCAATAATTCTTATTTTTGTTTCTCACATGTCAAAGATTCATTAAACAAATCAAGCTATTCATTGAGTGATTTTTATTTACAAGGAAGCAAGTTTAGTTATTGTTTCATTTTTTTTATATTATTACTTTGTGTTTAGAAATCATTTTTGAAAATTCAAAAATATAGTTTGCCATACAAGTTTGTGTTAATTTTTGTTTTTTCTTTTGTCAAAATAATAATTTTTTTAATTTTTAAGAAACAGTATCGATTGTGCCCTCCTAGAATCTTCATAGGTCACATCTAGATCAAAAGTTATTTTTCTCTCATTTGAAAAATCTTTCATTGTTCGTTTGGAAAGTGGATTGATTTTTTGACTTTTTAGTTATTTTAATTTGGGGCTAAAAAGCCTCATTTAGGAAGAATTTTTTGAATTTTTTGACTTTTTGGACTTTTTGTAAGAGAAATAATGTAATGATTATGAGTTAGATGTGATATTTTGTCTTATTGGGCTAAAAAGCGTATTTTGTCTTTTTGTGGTTAAGATAACCCCAAACCCACCCAACCCATTCTTCCCAAACAAAGCCTTTGAATATTATTTTTACTTTAAAAAATGTGGAATTGATTCCAAAACTTTCAAATATTTTGGAAAAAAAAAAAGAAGTGTTTTTAAAATAAGTTTTCACTTTCTCCTCCATCTCCTACCACCTCCAGCCATCACTTACGGTCGTCAACTACCACTGGTTGCTAACGAACAGTCGAGTCTTCAAAGAACTAGAGCAACTCTGACCGGCGACTCTAGACTAGTTAGTAAGTTTTTATTTTTTAGCATTTTTTGTTTTAAAATTTGAAAACTACAAACAAAATACAAGTAGAATTATTTTCATAAAGATTACAAAAAATTTAAAAATAGAATTAAAAAATATTTTACTTGTGTTTAAAACTAATTTCTCCGAGCCACCTCCTCTCTCCCCAACCAAATGGGAAAGAAAAAAAAAGCCTTAAGCAATTTATTTTAAAAAAGAATATAAAAGGAAACAACATTACTTATACACATTTATTTTTAATTACGAGAATAAAAAAAAGTTACTCAATTTACCAAGGAACAAAAAGAAGGCAAAATGAAACGTTATCCAATTTTTTTGGGTAATAAAAATAAACAAATTTGTTTTGACTAGCATTCATTTTTTCCCCTCATCCAATCAAAAAAGTAATAAAGTTAGTTTTGTAAAAGGAAAATTAGTAGAACATTCCTGTCTAACTTTGAGGATAGTATGAGAGGCCTAATATATTTTTATTTTATTTTATTATTTAAGGTTTCTCAATAATATTAGTAAAGAAATTTCTCTGTAAAGTTGTGTTAGGTTTTTATTCTTGGCAACCCCGTTTGACAAAACTCCTTTCAGTTGTATATGTTTTCACACTTTTATTTTAGTGAGGCTATGAGTTTATTAGATGCAAATCCAACCCGAATTGAGCCTTGTAGAGAAATTTGTGATGTTAATGCTTTCAAGATTGCCACTTCACTGATTATGATGGGGGTCGAGCTGCCCGGTCAGCTCGCGCCCGAAGCAAAATGTAAAATTGCATTCAAAATTGGCTGTCCGCCCTTACTCGCTTGAGCGAAGAAGTACTCGCTCAAACGAAGGATTGCGTCTATACAAAAACCTGAAAAGAGCTCATTGTTCGCTCAAGCGAAGGGTTCGTGGCTCAAGCGAAGGCACTAGTGGAAATCACGCGAGTTAAGGTTCTTGTTCGAGCGAGAGAAGCTTCGCTCGAGTGAGCTTCAAAATCCGGATTTCTATAAGGAATTGGTTTTCTTCCAAAACTAGGATTACTTTGGATTTCTATAAGTAGTTGGTTTTCTCCCAAAACTTAATTAACTTTTCCAGATCTTCTTTTTGGGTTCTAAGATTTATATCTGGAGATATCTTGCTAGCTTTCTTTGATGTTTTGATTGAGTATTCAACTCATGGTTTAAAGAGTATACATCAAAGGATTATTTGTTTGTTCTACACAAAAGAGAGAGTTGTTCTTCGGTGGATTCTGAAGAATTCGAGCCCGAAGCTTTGGTGGATTTCGGAGTGGCTCATCGTCAAGACAATTCTGAGGTGAAGACGGGGTTGGAAGAGACACATAGAGGTTGGTTCAATTCGGGCATGGATTCGCTAGGTAATTGAGAGTATACATGTGTAATTCCTTTATATCTTATTAGTGGATTGTTTTGTGGCTGTTGCCTGTGATTTTTTTATCACAATTGGAGGTGTCCAATTGTGATTTTTTCACATAAAATCGTTGTGTTGATTGGTCTTGATTGTTTGATTGGGATTGTTGTTTACTGCTTAAAATTGATACATAATCACAAATTAACATTTAGGGGATTTCTAGATTCTTCAATTGGTATCAGAGCAGGTTGCTCGTTTGTTTTTTTAAAAACTTTTGAGCAAGATGTTGTTTGATTTGTGATAATGGATTCAATTCGTGAGGGAAATTCTATGGTTCGACCACCCTTACTTGACGGATCCAATTATTCTTTTTGGAAAGCTCGGATAAGATCGTTTTTGAAATCTATAGATGAAAAAGTTTGGCAATTTGTCATGAATGGGTGGACCGAACCAACAATTACCGTTGATGGAGTAACTTTCCCCAAACCAATTGAAAAGTGGGACACAATTGATTACCAAAATAGTAGCTGGAATAGTAAAGCTATCAATTCTTTCTTTTGCACTGTCACACCTGAAGAGTTTAGTCGAATTTGCAATTGTGAAGTCACAAAAGAGGCTTGGGATATCTTATAAACTATTCATGAGGGCACTCCTTCTGTTAAACGCTCAAAACTTCAAAGGCTCACGTCTAGTTTCGAAAACCTTTCAATGAAAGATAGTGAGATCTTTGATGAATTTTATGCGAAGTTGAGTGACATTGTAAATTTCAGCTTCAATTTAGGTGAAAAAATACTAGAATCCAAAGTTGTGGAAAAAATTTTGAGATCCTTGCCCGGTCGGTTCCAACCAAAAGTTACGGCTATTGAGGAGGCTCAAGATGTTGACAACCTCAAGCTGGATCACTTGGTTAGAAATCTCCAAACTTATGAAGCACATAGGAATTTCAAAAGAAACAAAAAAATACTATTGCTTATAGTAGTGTTCATAGAGTTGAAGAGGATTCTGATGAGGATTGTGAGATAGATTTCAAGATTACGGATGCTTTTATAAAACAATTTAAAAAATCTTTTCTGAAAAAGAATCCTAAATTTTTGGAATCTACTCATACTCATAAATCTAAAGGTAAAGATAAACTCAAAATTAATTCTATAGCCAAGAATGAGAAAGAAAAGATATAAGGGAACTCTGAAAGAGCCCAATGCTATGAATGCCAAGGATTTGGCCACTTTGCTTCAGAATGCCCCACTCGTTTGAAGAAGAAGAAAGCCCTCGCCATCACTTGGAATGATGAATTAGAATCTGATAAAGATAAAAGTGATAACAAAGATCAAGGCGAAGAGGGACATAGACAACTCCTTGCTTTCATGGCGGCTTCCGAAACTAAAGGACGAATAGAGTATCCGAAGAGCCTGGTTGAGAATGCCACTGATGATGAATCCTCGGGAAGTTATGATGAAGAGCTTGAGCAAGCTTATGAAAAGTTGTATAAGGAATCTCTTAAGTTATCCAAATTGAATGACAAACTCACTATGAAACTCACAGCATGTGAAAGTGAGAATGTCAAACTAAATGAGGAGATTTCCCAGGCTAGGATTGATGCCATCAAGATAGCTAATGATCGACAAGCTCTTTGTGCAAAACTCTTGACTTGTGAGATAGAGAGGAATGAGCTACAACAAATCTATGCAACATATGAAGGAAAAATTGAAACTCTCGAGATGTCTCAAGTTGCTTTGGAAGAATTAATGATCAAGAAAGAGGAAGAACTCAAGTGTGCTATGGCTACCATTGGTCTTTGGAACAAAGGATCAAAGACTTTGAACAATATCATTGGGTCTCAACAAATTTGTTCTGACAAGAGTGGCATTGGGTTTGGTGGTAAAAAAGAGCAAAAACAGAGTGCTTCCAGATCTCATGATACAAGAACTCAAGGAAAGGGGGAACAAAAAATTCAACATAAGGATGGGCTTCTCAAACTTCCTAGAGTTGGTAAGGTAAAAGAAAAGAAGGTACATCCTGTTTTTATTTGTCATCATTGTGGTATGCATGGTCATATTCGCCCTTATTGTTATAAGTTGCATGGGAGAGTGTATTTACCTAGACCTAAAAATAAGAAGTTGGAAACCAAGTCGAGACGGGTTCCCATTGAAAGCAAAGGGAACCACAACATCAAGACACCACCCAAGAACCGCAATGCTCACAACTTTATTTATACTAAAGCGGTTTGAGTAAGAAAACTTGACTTGTGTTAATTTGTTTATTTGTTTTAGTTTTTAGGTTTTTGTGTGTTTTTTTTTTAATGAGAAAAAAATGTGTGCATGTTCGTTTTTATGTCTTGCTTTGTTTAGAAAAAGAAAAAAAAATGAAAAAAAAAAATCCCCAAAAGATTTTCTTTGTATGGTTTAGAAAGCTTAAAATTTTTGAATGGTCCTTGGTGCATATTGGAATTGATAAGAATATCCATTACTTGTTAATATGTGTGTGCTTTCTGTGGTCTTTACTCATTTTGGAGTGTGTGTTTTTTGATTAGTATGTCTCATTCTGTATACACTCTTGGATTAGCAAATATCGGAGTCTTCCGCCTTAGTGATTATTTTTTTCTCTATGGGCTTCTGTCATTGATTTTTTGCGTTTCTAGAGGAATTGACCTATACTACCATATCATGGGTGATGTTGAGTCTCTTAACCATCCTCCATCTTTTTTGCATCTCTACGGCTTTCCCTTTTGTTCTTTGTATTCTAGGCATGAGAAAAAGGCTACCTCAGAGTCACCAACCAGGCCATCCTTATTATATCCATGCTTTTCTAGTTCGGTTTCCATACTCTTGAGCGTGTCAGCTGCCAATGAGTGTGCAAAAGAAAAAGAAAAAGAAAGAGAAAAAGAAAAAATATGCAAAAGAAAGGAAAAATGTGCAAAAAAAAAAAAGAAAAAAAGAAGGGATTCATTGATTGAGGGGGAGCCTCCGCCTTTACTCACTAAATACCCCTTGATTCCTAGTGGTTTGACTTTCCTTAGTTGTGCTTAGATTCTCTTGTTAGAGGTCCAACTTTCAAATCACTACTAGGTTTGAATCTAGTGTTTGTCGAACTCCAAGAGTCATACACACACTTTTATCATGGGATCTATGCTTTTTACATAATGCATCACTTTCTTTCATGAGGAATCTTCTACAGACTGTGCACATTGTGTTTACTAGTAATTGTGCTTCTTAGATAATCTTGTGTGTTTTAAGGTACAAAACTGAGATTTCTTGCTTCCTCCACCATATTATTTTTGTTGTTTTTCTTCTTGATTCACTGTTTTCAGTGTTTGTGGTCATTTTTAGTGAGGGGAAGTTTGGTTTTTCATTACAAGAGTTTGCTAGGATGAACACTTTGATTTGTTTGATAAGGGAGATTGGCTATAGTTGTTTTGCATGCTGCTATGCACTGTTTGCTAATTATTTCCTTCTTGCATGTTCCTGGTATTTACATCGTCATATCATTGCTTGTGTGGTTTATGATCTTGCTTTTGTTGTTTGAGAGTTATTTTTCTTTTTCCTATACTCTTGTGGGACTAATAGTTGTTTTGGAGATTGTGGCACTAATAACTGTTTTGTAGATCATGACCTTGAGAAAGAAGTTGGCTTTTGTTGGCTGTAATGGGTTGGGGTGATTAGGATTTTATTTGTTAGGTGTGTTTTGTCACGGCATTGCCAAATGGGGAGATTGTTAGGTTTTTATTCTTGGCAACCCCGTTTGACAAAACTCCTTTCAGTTGTATTTGTTTTCACACTTTTGTTTCAGTGAGGCTATGAGTTTATTAGATGCGAATCCAACCCGAATCGAGCCTTGCAGAGAAGTTTGTGATGTTAATGCTTTCAAGATTGCCACTTCACTGATTATGACGGAGATCGAGCTGCCCGGTCAGCTCGCACCCGAAGCAAAATGCAAAATTGCATTCAAAATTGGCTGTTCGCCCTTGCTCACTCGAACGCAGAAGTACTCGCTTGAGCGAAGGATTGCGTCTATACAAAAACCTGAAAGAGCTCATTGTTTGCTCAAGCGAAGGGTTCGTGGCTCGAGCGAAGGGTTCGTGGCTCGAGCGAAGGCACTAGTGGAAATCACGTGAGTTAAGGTTCTCGCTCGAGCGAGAGAAGCTTCGCTTGAGGGAGCTTCAAAATCCGGATTTCTATAAGGAATTGGTTTTCTTCCAAAACTAGGATTACTTTGGATTTCTATAAGTAGTTGGCTTTCTCCCAAAACTTGATTAACTTCTTCAGATCTTCTTTTTGGGTTCTAAGATTTATATCTGGAGATATTTTGCTAGTTTTCTTTGATGTTTTGATTGAGTATTCAACTCATGGTTTAAAGAGTATACATCAAAGGATTATTTGTTTGTTCTACACAAAAGAGAGAGTTGTTCTTCGGTGGATTCTGAAGAATTCGAGCCTGAAACTTTGGTGGATTCCGAAGTGGCTCATTGTCAAGACAATTCTGAGGTGAAGACGAAGTTGAAAAAGGCACATAGAGGTTGGTTCAATTCAGGCGTGGATTCGTTAAGTAATTGAGAGTATATATGTGTAATTCCTTTTATATCTTCTTAGTGGATTGTTTTGTGGCTGTTGCCTGTGGTTTTTTTTTATCACAATTGGAGGTGTCCAATTGTGATTTTTTCACGTAAAATCGTTGTGTCGATTTGTCTTGATTGTTTGATTGTGATTGTTGTTTACTGCTTAAAATTGATACATAATCACAAATCAACATCTAGGGGATTTCTAGATTTTCAAGTTGAAATTTCTTTTCGAAAAGTTGAAATTTCTTTGTGGAAAAAGAAATTTTTCTGTAAAAATATTCAAAGACTCTATTTATTATAAAAATATTATACATTCTTTATCTCATGAAATTCTAATATGAAAAACTCTAAACTAAAAATTCATTTCTTTAATAATTTCATTTTTCTTTTCTCATTTTCTCCTTCACATATCAAAACAGAATTGATTGAAACCATTAAAAAACATACTACTAACAGCTCTAATGAACTAAAAAATGTAAAAAATAAAAATAAAAAACAAAAAACAAAACAAAACGAACAAATAAAAGTGACAACCATCACAACAAATGAGAGCCAGCTCATTAATACTCTCCTAATACTCATTTTTTAGTGCTCCAATCCAAGCATTAGTCTATGATGGTGTTTGGGAAGTGAGTTTTTATGTAGATTTTAGTAGATGTAGGTTTTTATGAGATAAAAAATTTTTGGTGTTTGGGAAGATAGTTGGGTTTTTATGTGGTTGGATGTGATGTTTGTGAGAGAAAAAGTGAAATGATTATGGGGTTGGATGTGATATTTTGTTTGGATGTGTTTTTTTTGGTTTTGCAAAACTTTTGTCTTTTAGTGGAAAAAATGAGAAAAAAATTTGGGAACTTGCTTCCCAAACACCACCTATATCAAAATCCAATGACCCGTTGGCCCTGTTTGGTAGAGTTTATTTTCAACTTATTTTAGTTTTCAGCTTAATAATACAGCTTATAACTTTTTATAAGTCAAAAATTAACTTATATTCACAATTATAAATTATAAATTATTAAAATATAAATAATATACTAATTATTTTTTTACAACTCTACCCGGATCATTGTTAGTAAACTCTATTAGACATAATGATGACCAGAGAGCATGTACGGGGAAAAAAGGGGTTTCGGCGAAACTAATGAGGATTATTGACTGAAAAAGGGCAAAAACACGTGGGGGTACGCACGCAGACACTATTGTTCCAATAATAATATGACTAGCGGATTGCATACATTATTCAAATAATTAATAATAAAAATAAATAATAATAAATAATTTAATATCATAATATAATAGGTATATTATTTAAATAATAAGTATATTTTTAATGAAATCTAAGAGTTTGGATTCAAAATTTACTTACGTTATATATAATAATTTTTTTTATAAAATTGTCACTTGACATGAGGAGAAGAATGTTACATTAAATTAATTTAAATTTTTACTTAATAATAGTATAAATTAAAATGTCAAAATAATACAACGTCAATAATACATGAGATTAGTGAATTAAAATTAATTATTTTCAGACATAAACATGTACGTGAAAAGATTCATTATTTTGAATATTCAAAATAATATTAAATTTGTATAACACAAAGCTAACATGCGTAAAAATTAATTATACGTTTTAATGTTATTTTCTTATTAGATGTCATGGCATTTTTAAATCTCTTATGTAACTCTATCAAATTTATTAATTACATAAAATAAAATTTTAAGGCTAATGTAATTTTTGTTTTTGTTTTTGTTTTTACTTGAAAAAATGTATTTTTTGTCTATCTAGTTAATCAAGTAAAAAAAGATAATAATAGGATATAATTTTTTGTAAATTAAAAAAATAAAATTGAATTGAAATCAAATATTCTTATGAATAATTTCATTTAATAGAGATTAATTTCCTTAAATTTAACTTGCGAAGATTTTAAATTTTTTTTCATACACTTCATATTTTTAGTTAAGGCTGAAATTCTTTGGCATGACACGTTAACATGATGCGAACCATACACGGATCGAAAATGACACAAAACAATAAAAGAGTTAGGTTACTATTAAAATAATTCTAATACGACTCGAAAATGACACAATATAAACACGACTCAATATAATAGGACTTATCCCTAACTATTATGATGATACAAATGAGTACTAATAACAAATATGAATAATGTAACTTTATTTATTCAGTACTAACACATAAGAAAATAAATAAATTCTAACACATGATTGTAGCTGCAAAAAGAAATTATAGAATCAAATCAACCGTCTGTGACTGACTGAAATTTTAAAATTTTAAAATTTTTACCTCCTTTCAAGTAACATATGGTTGGTTTTGATTGCTCAAACAGCAAAATCGAAAATTTTAATTTCAACTGAATTGAACCGATTACATCTCTATATAAATGTAATCATCGTAATATAATTTGAAAAAGACGATTGTTAAATGAGTAGCAAAGAGGAAATATGAAAAAACACAAGGAACCTTCGTGCAGTCAATATTTTTTTTGGGTGGGTACGTGTAGTCAATATTGTTCTTCTGAAAGAGAACTAAATTGATGATGATGATGATGTTTTGTACACCAACTTGGAAAGAAGATTAAAGATATATATATATATTTTAATAAATGAATGGAGTGAGTTTGATTGATGGTTTTACATGTGTTTGGCAAAATTTACTTACTGTATATATACAACAATTTTCACACGTTTAATTCATGGATGAATTTCCTGTTTAAAAAAAATCATGGATGAAATGGTGTGATCATCATATATAGAATTAGGAGTACAGTAAAATTGAGTGAAAAAGTCAAAAATAAAAGATAAAGAGTGTTTGTTTTTGTACTAGTATGGTAGTATTAGTTGATTGAGATTAAATCTAGTAAATTACGTAAAAGCCCTTATGCATAACCAAGTCTTAAATCCCATTAAATGAGATCGGCTTCATGAATCGTTCTTCTCCATTAGACTCTATTAAAGGTCATTTAGTGATTCAAAGTAGAAAACATTTCATAAGGGATCTAAATGACTTTTTTATGTGTTGACTGTTGGCTACCTAACACACAACCCTCTTTTTTTACCTGGATTCGGAACCAACAGAGTTGTTAAATAGCCTCAATAGAGTTAGTTTTGTAAAGTGGGGGTACAATATTTTTTTGTATTTATTAAAATATTAAAATATTTCTTTCACAAATTATGTATTTTTGAAAAAAAAATATGATTAATAAATTATTTTAAAAAATAATATTAAAAATATTTTAATCCAATAATACCCTTCTTATATCCTTTTATTTGAAGTAGGGCAAGGCGTATAATGTCTTTCAACCATTAATCTCCTCACTCAATTTCTAATCCTAACCCTCTTATGGGATAGATAGTCCTAGGGGGATTATTAGTGTTAGAGGCTAGTTGATCCCCTGACTCATATTTCTAACCAAATACTATTTAGCCTTCATTTGGCATGTCAGACTTTTCGAGTTTTTTACTATTTTAGCTACAAAAAGATAAAATATTTTTTTTAACCTAATAAAATAAAACATCACATCCAAACCTTAATCCTTTTATTTTTTCTCTCACAAAAGTCAAAAAAGTTAAAAAACTTATCCCAAACGAGACTTTTTAATCCCAGACTAAAAAAGTTAAAAAGTTAATTCACATCCCAAGCGAATCCTTAGATAAATTCCATATACTATTAGTTAAATGTTTTTTCCTAAAAAACCAAACAAACATGGCCAAAAAATTATTTACTTTAAAAGCATATTTTCATTTTTTAATAATCGCGAGGAAGTAAATAGGGAAAAGAAAGTTATATCAAATTCCGAAATGATAAAGGATCGCCTCATGCACTAGGTTAGTTATAGATCTTGCCCCTATTATATATTGAGGGTAAATTATCAATAGGTCAAAATAATTGAATTTAATTTATATCAATTTTTATTAAAAATAAGTCTTAATAAAATCGTCGCTAAAAATAATTTTTTTTAACGATTTTTTACATGTCGCTAAAAATTGACAATTAGTAATTTTTTTTATCACAGTTTTTATACATTGTAGCTAAAACTTACAATTAGTGATTTTTTTTGTGACGAATTTTTCAAATTATCACTAAAAGTTGAAAATTAGTGACGTTTTTGTGGCGATTTTTTTGAACTGTTACTAAAACTTATAATTAGTGACATTTTTTGTGATAATTTTTAAATTGTCGCTGAAAATTAACAATCAGTAACATTTTTTTAATAATATTTAATGAAAAATATCATTAATTATCATAAAATCTATTAAACAATAAATTTATCTATTAAGATTTATATGTAAATTACCCTATATTTATTTTCTTACAATCAATATATAAGAGAAAAATAAGAAAAAATAAAGTTGTAATAGATAATAAGTAAGGGTTGGTTTGGCATAAACTAAAAAATACAAAAAATTCAAAAAGTCACTATACTATTTAAGTCACATCATCTTATTTAAATCACATCACTTCTCTAACACATCACATCAAACCCAACCCAGCCCATATAAGCCAATAAGTCAAAAAGTACACTTTTTTAGAACAATTAGCTCAATCCATGTTTTTGTAATCAACAATGATAGAGACTACTAATTTTAGAGCTCTAAAAAGATCACTAATGACATGACACTCAATAAAAAAAGAAAAAAAAATGCAACACCAAAATCAAAATATCAAATCATTCATGGTGGGACCTACTACCACATCATTAGTGATAGCACTAATTAGTATTCTCACTTATTTTCCTTTTGTAATAAAGTTGTAATCATTTGGCAGACGTCAAAAAGTTTAAAAAATCAATATTTTTCATAAAAAAAAAAACAATGCGTATTAATGAAAAATTCAAAAAGTTTTCAGCAAAAAATTAAGTTAATGCATTACCATGAAGGGTAAATTAATCATTTTGTATTAAAATTTTTAAAAGTTAATAAGGTTACCAAACAGATTTAAACAAAAAACTTTCAACTTTTTTTGTTAACTTATATTTTTAAGAGTGGTGATTCATCCCACTAATTTTTGGACCATTAATAGCTCTAATGAGTTTAAAAATAAATAAATAAATAAATAAACTCAAGTTAAAACATCACATCACTTTGGTGGGGGTCCACATCATTAGTGATGCTCTAGAGCTCCCAATTTAGTGCTCTAAAACATTATTCTATTTTTAATTCAATAAAACGTTTAATGCATTTAAAGGAAAGAAATACGAAGCCGGAAAAAAAGAAAAGGAATAAGCACGAATCTAAGAGTGAAACATTTTGAAGGATTTAAATGTATTTTGGGTGAAAGAATATGTTTTGAGATTTTGAATTTAAGTTGTACCCAGAGTTTTGTTCTAGCTAGTTGGTGTCTTTCTAACTAAGCAAATTTGAATTTAATTTATGTAGTTTGATCTAAATTTTATTTTGGTCTTTATAGTTTTAAATTAAAAAATTTAATCTCTATACTTTAAATTCAATTTCAGTTGGGTCATTATGTCCAAATTTCTATTAATTTTTTCTCTATGTGCACTGTAAGAGGCTGACAAGTATTTTAAAACCGTTAATTTTAACTTTCAATTTAAATAGAAAAAAAAATTAAAATTGGATTTAAAGTGTAGGGGATTTTTTTTTAGGGTCCTTGATATTAAGATTTTATAGCATAAAGAACATTTAATATTTTCATAATATCTAAGATCTCTCAACATCGATTCAGAGAAAATTCTCTCCAGAGAATTTCTTTGGATTCTAGTATAGAGATTTTCTTTGGATTTCCAAAGAATTTCTTTAGTTTTCACAAGAATTTCTCTGGGTTCAAACCAGAAAATTTCTCTGCCTTCTCAATCACGATGTGAAATATACAAATTGATCACCCAAACAAGCAACGACACCAACAAACACACACACACACACACACACACACACACACACACACACACACATATAGAGAGAGAGAGAGAGAGAGAGAGAGAGAGAGACTCACTGAAAGGAGAATTTCTCTGAGTTTAAACTAGAGAAATCTAAAGAAAATTGAAATTTCTTTGAGTTCAAATTCTTTTAACATATATTGCAAATAAGTCAAAATCTTTCAAACCCCAAACATTTGTAATCTCATGATGAGCTTAAAATTTATTCAAAACCAAATCATTGCACATCTTGGTTGGTGAGCATTGAAAATAAGAAATATACACAAACAAACTATAAATTAATAACATAGCAAGCATATATAGTTCAAATGAGTATTAGGTATACAAGGCTTTATTATAAGAGAAATACACACTCATTTCATTTACGGCTTTCCCTAGAGACCACGAAAGCAACCTCTGAGATTGCTTTCAAAAACACCCCAGAGACCACAAAAGCAATCTCTGGGATTGCTTTAAAAAAACATGGCTATTAATCTACCGCAACAATAAAGGAGGACAAACAGAATTGCCGTTGAGAAAATATGAGGTTTGGAAACTTGGATCAAATGTTGTCTAGTCTCCGATGGAAACACCCTGTCCATGAAACCACACAGAGAGAGGAGATAGGACATGCCTGAGAGACCTTAAACTACAAAAAGAAATAATTTGGACCTCTCCCACAACTAAAAGTTAGAGAGAGATGTTGCACTAAATTTTCCTAAAGTGTAAAAGGATCAAATTGTTCAATTTAAAATTATAGGGAGCAAAGTAATAATTATTACTTTATTTTGCAAATAATAATAATAAAAAAAATGGTGATCTTCATATCCATCCATGTCATTCATTGTTTGGGTGAGAATTTTGGAAAGAAACCCCATCCGGCATCATGTGTTGTGTGGGTTGTCTCCCTCTATGTATGATCTAAACATCACTCCTTTATATCAATGAAGGAAAGTTATTTATTTCTTAACTTAGCTTATTTTCCATATACTAGTTATTGTATATCAACAATGATTCATCCCCCGTTTTCCCCCCACCCCCTTTGACCCCCTCTCTCTCTCATTGGTTACTTTTTCTTTTTCTTTTCTTTTTTTTTCCTGCTCCTCCAATCACCACCCGCCACGTAGCAAAAAGGGAGTGAGGGGGTGACCCCCAAAAAGGGGTCCCAAGCATTATTCATTGTATATATCTTCAATCTTCAATATATGCGCGTTTTACTAAGTTATGCCTTGTGAATATGTTCCTCTTGCACACTTTTCTTTACAATGTCGGTTCATCTTCTTGTTTTCCTATAATATGATTTGTAACACAATAATTCTTTCATCCTGTTTTCCTTTTTCAATATTTCCTTTTTCTAAGTAATTACATAAAGTCCCTTCGATATATTTAGAAATTATAAGATTTATTTCTTAAAGTGATTCCATAAATACCAGTGGTTCATGAAATTTGAACTCATAATTTATATTTTACCTATGACTTCACTTGTCACTCAATTAACGGTTTGAGTTTATTCACAATAGGGAAATATTAACTACTGTTCAATGAATGTTGATTGAGGTTGACATATGCCTAAAAAGTGTATATGAATAGCGGGAGATTTGGTTAAAATTCTCTCATAATAAAACATCAATATATTAAGGACAAGCATACAATTTTTTCTTAAAAAGTCCAATATATCTATATTATATATATATATATATATATATATAAGGGTTTCTAACCTATAAAGTCTCTAAGAGATCCAAGTTTTCAATCTAAATTTCATAATTTTTTTATTTTTAAAAATTAAAAAAATCTTATATTAGCTAGTTCTTATTCTAGCAAAAAAGAAATAAAAATAAAAAATCATATCCATTGATTTATGACTTTCAAATAAAAAGTATATCAAATCTAAAAAAGATAGAAAGTATACTAATCCATTTCAAAATCTACATATTATATAAGCAAAAGGGAATTTCTAACCCATAAGGCCTCTAAGAAATCTAAGTTCCCAATCTAAATTTCATAATTTTTTGATTTTTAAAAATTAAAAAAAAAACTTCTATTGGCTAGCTCTTATTCAAGCAAAAAATAAATTAAAATAAAATTTAATATCCCTTGATTTATGACTTTCAAATGAAAAGCATATCAAATCTAAAAAAGATGAAAAGTATATTAATCTATTTCAAAATCAAATTTGAGGGTCACTAAATATGAAAAGTAATCTATTAATTTAAATTTAAAATTGACACAATATAAATTTAAAATTATAATAATCTACCCCATGATTTATAAGTTTTAAATACAAATTTAAAATTAGCATAATTAGCTCATAATATTTGTATTAAGGAGCAATAAGAGTGACGTTGAGATTATTTGTATATTTATATATATTTTACAAAAGAATACTTTTAAGAAAAGATATTATGAGAGTTTCAAAATCTCAAACAAAATCTATTTACTATTATATTTGGAAAACATTGCCATCTTATTAAAATTGAAAGTTGCAATTCTTTATTGTATTTTATTTTATTGATTTTGTTTAATTTTTGTTAATATGAATATGATTGGTCTATAAATTAATTTTATAATCTTAAAAAAAAATTAGATTTAAATTCTTCCTTAAATTATATTGCCAGAATAAGATCAATATTCATTTCTTAATTTATGCATATTTTATTAAACAATAAAATAAAATTTAAAATTTAAAATCTTTTTTAAATTACGTTACTACATTTAAAATGAGATCAATATTCATACGTGTCATAATATTATTAGTATAAACATAATATGTTATTAAATACATGTATTCAAATTATTAATTGTTATTAAAAGTTTATAGTTTTATTTTTTTGTCATTTTTGGTTTTAAATTTGTAAAAAAAAAAATTATATCTTTCTAAACTATAAGGACTTAAACAATAATTTTTTTTAATACAAATATACTTTTTTTAACAAAAGACAAAAACATTAAGAAAGTACATGACGTTTTTAATAATTGCCAAACCTAATGAATTCTATTAATTTTTTTTATCTCAATTGTCAATTAAATAAATTAAAATAACTTTTAAATAATTGAGAAGTGACTTTTGCAAAAATAAAATAGAAATAAACATTTTTTTTTATTAAAAGTGATAGTTAGTGAAACTTCTTTTTTTATATAATAAAAAAGGAAATTGAGAGTTATACATAATAATTTATTGTTTCAGCAATGTTACATACTCACACTTTCATCCACAATGATGTGACAAGGGAGTTGGGCCCCATTTCATTGAGTATATAACAAATCAAGAGTTGACACATATAATACTACATCTTTGTAGGCACAATTGTAGGTTTTTTTTTGTGGGTCTCAAAAACATATGATACTACTCCCTGATGTTTTTGTTTAATACAAATTCTCCCTCACATTTGAAAAATTACATTTCCCTCTTTGAGATTTGTAATCTCATTACAAATTGCCTCATAGATTGCTGTCATACTCTTAAATTTTCTAAATTACCATCTTGCTCTTTTTCCTACCATTTATTCTTTCTATCATTTTGATTACATTCTATAACTTTCTATCATTAAATTCAACCTGAATATATTCTTATTGAGTGATAATATACAAATACAAATTTTATATAGAATTTTCAAATACAATGATATAGGTTAATAGTGGCCTTTCACTTTAAAACAAAACAGTTATAAACATGATTTATATTTACAACAATATCACTATCACAACATTTTTATGATATATATATTTTTTTATATATGAATACAGTTTTTCATTTATTTCCACCATTATATCTAGATTGAATCAATTTAATCTAGATATATATTTAAAAAGTATAAAATTTGTGCAAAAAACTTTTTAAAAAATTCATTGAATACAACAAAATAAGATAATGTATTGAATTTTTATATTATATTTATATATATATATATATATATATATTGTGTATTTGGTGAATTTAAAAATATAAAAAAAATCACAAAATATTATACTTCATAAGTATATCTAGATTAGGTGTATCTAAAAAAATATATATATACTTAAAATATTAAAAAAATTCAGTAAAAAAACACGAAAAATAAAAAATAAAAAAACTCATTTTTTGTGTATGTTAAACCAAAGAAAATTATTGTTATTTTCTTTGCAATGACATGAACAAAATATCTTTATTATTTTATTATTTTATATGTATAAATGCTAAGAGACAAATATGTCATTTTAATTTGACAGAAGGGTAAGCGTAATTTTTCAAATGTGAGGGGGAGATCTGCATTAAATAGAAATCTCAGGCGGTGTTAGTGTAACTTACTCTTATATATATATATATATATATATATTATCTCAATTGTCAATTAAACAAGCTAAAATGAAAAATGAAAAAAATTTGACTCAAATTGTTAAAAAGTGACCTTTGCCAAAACAAATAGAAATAAATGTTATTTTTTCTAATAAAAGTGATGGTTTGTGAAACATCTTTTTTATTTAAAAAAATGAGAGTCATAGGTGATAATTTATTGGTCATATAGAATTATTTTTCGATCAAATAAAAATTCCATTTTAAACTTTCTTATTACATTTTTTTTTAATCTACATACCTTTATTTTGTAAGAATTTTAATTTTATTATATTGAAATATTTTAGGAAAATTTATTTATAAATCTCATCTTGAGGAATGGTGATCCATTTAGTCTTAAGAATTTTGTTATAGACTAGTTAGATTCATTGATTTTGAAAAGGTAGATTTAATATATTATTTAAAAATTAGATTTTACCGTCATATTCTTATTTCTATTATGTTCTTCTTCTTCTTCTTTTTTTTATTTTTTATTTTTTTATTTTTTTTATAGAAAGGTTAGGTATACAATATATGAGAATCAAATTTGGGATGAATTTTTATATAAATTTTTTTTTATCTGGAAAATATTTCAAAAAGAATACAAAAATGACTTAAAATATGAGATTCTTCAAACATTTTAAAAGGATGTGAGATTTTTCAAACATTTCAAAAAAAGTACAAAAACTACTTGGTAAGTTTTAGCCAAATGTTTAATTGCAAACAGTAATACTTCAATGTAACATTCCAATATAACATTCAAAAAAAAAAAAAAAAAATTAGTGCAATACCTTAATGTAACACATAAAAAAATTACTTACTGTACTTTTTCCAAACGTAATACTCTATTATAACACTCTAAAAAAAACTCCTTAGTTTAACACTTTAATGTAATACAAAAAAAATTCTTATTGTAAAAGAAATAAAGGTAATTTTTTTTTTTTTTTGATTCCCATAAATTGTGTATCTTACCTTTCTAACATCTAAAAAAAAGAAAAGAAAAGAAAAGAAAAGAAAAGAAAAGAAAAAGAAACGTAATAGAAATAAATGTATACTTGTAAATCTAATTTTTAAATAATATATTAAATCTACATTTTCAAAATCAATATGACTAATTGGTCTATAAGATAATCTTTAGGTCTAAACGGATCATTATTTCTCAAGATGAAATTTATAAGTAAGTTTTTCAAAATTGTATTAGATTTATTTTTTTATTTTTTATATTATATAACTCTAAACTATGATTAGCAGGACCCATTTGTTTAGAGAGTTAGAGGAGGGATAGGAATTGGTAGTGAGGTGAGTCTCATTAATATTGTGTTTGTTTTGGGAGATAGGGAGGGGATTGATAGTGAGCTCCGGATTAGGATGGGCCTCCCCAAGCGAATTCAGATGGGCCTCCAGGACTTGATATTAGAAAAATAGTCCGGCAGACTAAAATTTTTTTATTTTTATTTATTTTTTATTTTATTTTATTTTTTACATGTCGGACATTTTTTTTTGAACATTAATGTTTAATTTTTTTTTATTTTTTATTAAGTAAAAATCATTATTTTATTTGTTTTATTTTTTCTGGAAATTTTTTTTTTAATTTTTTTTACATATTGGGTATTTTTTTAAAAATATTAATGTTTAATTTTTTTGTATTTTTTTATTATTTTCTATTTATTTTATATAAAAATAATTTGACAATCCCTACACTAACAACTATCATCAAAATAAATACAATTTTACTTAATCCTCTCACTATCAATCCCCTTCATTCTATCTCTAAAAACAAACGGGGCCTTAAGATTGTCCACAAGGTTATAAAATCTAGCCAACGTTACACAACCAACCAAATGAGCATAATAGTACAAAGTATTATCTATATTTAAGAATACAATTGTTGTATTGTTGTCCAGTTGTTCTGTATTTTTAATGCCAAATATTAGTGGTGTCATCTCCTTGTGACATTTTTATATTCTTATTCTTTAACTTCATTTTTCCAGGGCCATAGATCCTGATTTTTATTTATTTTTATTTTTTAAGTTACATGGTCATCATACTTTGAAAAGAGAAGGCCATCCATAGAGCTTAATTATTTATGTTTAATGATTGTGGAAAAATTTAAATCCTAGTTAGGCTTTAGCTCCAAAAAAAAATATATATATATGTGATAAAAGTCGATCACATAATAAGAATGAATTTTCTTATCGTATCCATCATTTTTTAGCATCCTGTGATGATTTTTTTGTGTATGTAGTTCTATTTCAGGTCAAATCATTTAGTTTGTGAATAAATTGTATAATTTATTTTTGGAAGATTGACCAACAAGTCCTATATTTTGGATTTATAATCCATAGAGTCTCATATTTTTTATTCGTCACATTGGAGCATCACATTTGAAAAAAAAAACAGTAAAGAGATTTTTAGTGTCACATCATATCGATTACGTTAGAGTGTCATATTTCACGTTTGGAAAAAATACACTAAGGAGTTTTTAATTTTTTTTAGAGTGTCACATTATACATGTCACGTTGTCACGTTTGAGAAAAGTACATTAAAGAGTTATTATTATTTTTGGAGTAAAAGTTTTGAAATGTCACATCATATTCACAACGTTGTCACGAAAAAGTACATTGAGAAATTTTTAATTTTTTTCAAGTATCACATCGTTAGAGCGTCTGTTGGCTTTTTTGGTTTTCGAAAGTTATTATTGTAATTGCAAGCGTGCCAACAAGGATTAATTAGTCCTTACATATTAAATTCAAGCCAATTATCAAACGATTGTGTTGATGGTGATTTTGCTTCAACTAAGGAGCTTTTAATTTTTTTTAGAGTGTCACATTATACATGTCACATTTAAAATGAGATCAATATTCATACGTGTCATAGCATTATTAGTATAAACATAATATGTTATTAAATACATGTATTCAAATTATTAATTGTTATTAAAAGTTTATATATTTATTTTTTTGTCATTTTTGGTTTTAAATTTGTAAAAAAAAAATTATATCTTTCTAAACTATAAGGATTTAAACAATAATTTTTTTTAATACAAATATATTTTTTTTAACAAAAGACAAAAACATTAAGAAAATAAATGACTTTTTTAATAATTGCCAAACATAATGAATTCTATTAGTTTTTTTTTATCTCAATTGTCAATTAAATAAATTAAAATAACTTAAATAGTTGAGAAGTGACTTTTGCAAAAATAAAATAGAAATAAACATTTTTTTTTAATTAAAAGTGATAGTTAGCGAAACTTATTTTTTTATATAATAAAAAAGGAAATTGAGAGTTATACATAATAATTTATTGTTTCAGCAATGTTACATATACACACTTTCACCCACAATGATGTGACAAGGGAGTTGGGCCCCATTTCATTGAGTATATAACAAATCAAGAGTTAACACAAATAATACTACATCGTTGTAGGCACAATTGTAGGTTTTTTTGTGGGTCTCAAAAACATATGATACTACTCCCTGATGTTTTTGTTTAATACAAATTCTCCCTCACATTTGAAAAATTACATTTCCCTCTTTGAGATTTGTAATCTCATTACAAATTGCCTCATGGATTGTTGTCATACTCTTAAATTTTCTAAATTACCATCTTGCTCTTTTTCTTACCATTTCTTCTTTTTATCATTTTGATTACATTCTATAACTTTCTATCATTAAATTCAACCTGAATATATTCTTATTGAGTGATAATATACAAATACAAATTTTATATAGAATTTTCAAATACAATGATATAGGTTAATAGTGGCCTTTCACTTTAAAACAAAACAGTTATAAACATGATTTATATTTACAACAATATCACTATCACAACATTTTTATGATATATATATTTTTTTATATATGAATACAGTTTTTCATTTATTTCCACCATTATATCTAGATTGAATCAATTTAATCTAGATATATATTTAAAAAGTAT
The DNA here is from genome assembly GCF_055761805.1 of Camellia sinensis. Lineage (NCBI taxonomy): Eukaryota > Viridiplantae > Streptophyta > Magnoliopsida > Ericales > Theaceae > Camellia > Camellia sinensis. Next base: position 51,633,995 of record NC_138970.1, read on the forward strand.
AAAATTTGTGCAAAAAACTTTTTAAAAAATTCATTAAATACAACAAAATAAGATAATGTATTGAATTTTTATATTATATTTATATATATATATATATATATATATATTGTGTATTTGGTGAATTTAAAAATATAAAAAAAATCACAAAATATTATACTTCATAAGTATATCTAGATTAGGTGTATCTAAAAAAATATATATATACTTAAAATATTAAAAAAATTCAGTAAAAAAACACGAAAAATAAAAAATAAAAAAACTCATTTTTCGTGTTTGTTAAACCAAAGAAAATTATTGTTATTTTCTTTGCAATGACATGAACAAAATATCTATATTATTTTATTATTTTATATGTATAAATGTTAAGAAACAAATATGTTATTTTAATCTGACAGGAGGGTAAGTGTAATTTTTCAAATGTGAGGAGGAGATCTGTATTAAATAGAAATCTCAGGCAGTGATAGTATAATTTACTCTTATATATATATATATATATATATATATATCTTTATCTCAATTGTCAATTAAACAAACTAAAATAAAAAATGAAAAAAAATTGACTCAAATTGTTAAAAAGTGACCTTTGCCAAATCAAATAGAAATAAATGTTATTTTTTCTAATAAAAGTGATGGTTCGTGAAACATCTTTTTTATTTAAAAAAATGAGAGTTGTACGGGAAAGAAATAAACCTTATCGTATAATCCTGTTGATCAAGTCTGCGCTCCTCCGTACGTCATCGCTTTATTCCCTAAAAATACAAACGTGAGCTAACCGGCGGGTGTGTGCCGGAAACCCCTCCGATGCCTAAGTCAGCAACTAGACAATAGACAATATGCTCTGTGTATTTTAGAGTAAGAATTGGGATACCTGTACAAAGGTCTGGTCATGAGCTTTTATAGACTTTACTTTGGCACAATCCTAGTAGAATTCCAACTCTCCTTATGAGAGTCCTCCTAGGAATCACACACCCTACTCACTACTAACCAAGTGAGATGGTTTTGCACAATCCTAGTAGGACTATACTCTCCTTAGTCCTCCTAGGAGTCATACTCCTACTCACTACCAACCAAGTGAGATGGTTTACACAATCCTAGTAGGACTCTAACTCTCCTTAGCAGAGTCCTACTAGAAGTCTCATTACTGCAAGCCAAGTGAGATAGCTGAACCTTTTACCTCGGTTATACATTCCTGCTCGAACTGATTTATCTCGGTTCCCTGCCCTTCGGACTGTGAAAGCCGATCTAACGGATGCCACCCTGCCGAGCTATACATAGCTCGGCCTTCGCCATTGATGCTACCTCCTTTTAATAAGCTGCTGCAACCACACCGAGCTAAGTTACCTCGGTCACACGCTTAAGTAATGATGTAGATGGCGCCCAACCAAGTTATACCAAGACCGGCCAAGCTATACCAAGCCCGACATCCTTTCTCACCAATACCTCGGCTAACCACCAGGCCCACTTATTTCGGCTGACATCTTTACCTCGGCTAACATTACAGTCAGCCAAGTTACTTCGACTCTATGATACTTTAAGCACTACTATCAGTCTTGACTTCGAGATGACGCCCTGTAGAGCTATCGTTTAGCTCGGTCCACTTTCTACCGATACCTCGGTCCATAGCTCAGCCCAAACCCAAAATATGAGATGTCTTCTTGGCCTAAGACCGAGCTACACCAGCCCTTATCTCGGCCCATTACGCGGTTCAACTCCCAAATAAGACTCTTCCTAGCTCGGCCCAATTTGTTTACAAATTACCCTCTCAATTGCTCCTTAATTCCATCTGCATAGCATGATTGGGATTATTTTTCCTCCAGCCGAGCTAAGAAGTTGTTCGGTTTCACGGCTTGTTCGGTCCCAATAAACCTTGTCAGTTGCTTAGCATGTCCTTCCACTAATCTGGTATGATGTTATTCCCAGGATACATGGCGTGCCCCCAATATCCTTGTTCTTCTTGTTACCATCGTCATGCCAAAAATTTGAATAGCCCTGATTTTTTACCTTTAATGTATATATCCTTCGAGTTTGCATACATCGAGTCGTTCTTTCTGTGTCTTGCCGAACAGACTAACTCGGTTTATACGAACCTTGACAACCTGTTTTGGCCGAGGTAACCATCATCCCGGTCAAAGAGTTTCAAAAATTTGTTGGTCAAACCTGCCAACCAGCTTTGGTCGAGGTAACCATTATCCTGGCCAAAAAGTTTCAAAAATTTTGTTGGACACACCTGCTAACTTCCTGCAGCCTAGATCCTTATCTCAGCTTAAGAGAAGTAAGTGTTGGTTTTTCCAGCCAACCTCTAAGTTGGTTATTCCGGCCAACCTAGAGTAAAGTGTTTGGTTATTCCGACCAAACGTCCTGCAGCCTGGATCCTTATCCTGGGCTTAGGAGGGGTGTTGGTTTTTCCAGCCAACCTCTAAGTTGGTTATTCCGGCCAACCTAGAGTAAAGTGTTTGGTTATTCCGACCAAACGTCCTGCAGCCTGGATCCTTATCCTGAGTTTAGGAGGGGTGTTGGTTTTTCCAGCCAACCTCTAAGTTGGTTATTCCGGCCAACCTAGAGTAAAGTGTTTGGTTTATTCCGACCAAACGTCCTGCAGCCTGAATCCTTATCCTGGGCTTAGGAGAGCTAAATGTTGGTTATTCCGGCCAACATAGAGCTAAGCGTTTGGTTATTCCTGCCAAACTTCTTGATTGCCCCCCAAATCGGGCAAAGACTTGTTACGCTTGGTTAGTCCTTCTTTCCAATCGTGTTAACTTTTGCCGAAGGTGTTCTATTCGATAGCACTGTTTGTATTGAACTCTACCTTGGTGTGCATCCCATCTTCCTCTACCAAGATGTGTTGGTGCACTCGCTCCATCAGGGCTTCCATAGAAAGAGGTGGTGTCATTGTAATTGAATCTCTTAATTTATGACCCACTAACAGACCTTGCTTGTACTGTGCAATAGCTAGGTTTGTAAGACAATCTGTTACTTGGTTGAAGGTCTCCCAATACCGATTGTCATAAGACTTCAATGTTTCCTTCTTGCCCATGCTGATGGAGAGAAGCTGGTCAATCTCCACTGGCGTCTTGGTGTTTGTTCTGAATCTGGTTACAAATGCCTCCGTTAGTTGCGCCCATGAGGCTATACTACCTTCTGGTAACCTTTCAAACCATGCTAAACCCATGTCGCCAAGGCTGGATGGAAACATGATACACATTAAGGGCTCGTTTCGTCGATACACGGCCATAACCTGGCGAAAGTGGCTTAAGTGGCTTAAGTGTATGTAGGGGTCTGACTCCCCCTCATAAGTTATGAATTTAGGCTGATGGAAGCCTAAGGGTAATGGTGCGTCCTCAATTGTCGGGATGAACGGTGAGCTCTGCAACATTGCTAATGCTTTGTCTGCTGGTTCATAGGCGAGGCGTGGTTCTGGAATTCCAACCTTGACACTCCTATGTGTTCTAGGAGCCAATCGTTGTAGTGCGGAGACTCTGCGGGGGTCACGAGCCTGAGTGTCTTCTCTCCTTCGAGCCCTTTCAGTCTTCTTTCTCTTAGGTCTGGAGTAACGTGTCCTGGAAGTCTTTGATTGTGTATCACCCGACCTGAAGCTTCTACTTTCAGTTTGTGATAGTTTGACTTGTCTGTCATGATCTTCTAAGTGGCAAGAGTGTGTGTTGCCTCTGTTCCCCTCTTTTGTTGCCACCCCTTTGCTTTTTATCTCGCTTTTCATAAACTCTATGTCAGTCGCTATTCTTCTTATTACTTCGTCTTGCTCCCTTACGCGATCTTCGAGAACCTGATGATCCATCTTCTGCCTCTGTCTATCAGGGCTCCGAGAGCGGTGTGGACTTGAGCCCTATTTCTTCTTGCTTCTCTCCGCGAATTCCTTCGCTGGGGATCTAATTTCGTCATGGATGGGATAGAAGGTAAACCTTCGTGCCTCTCACCCCCTTCCGGAGTTTGCCCATCTATAGCAGATTGCGGCAAGTCTTCATTATGCGCCATTGTTTGTGAATTTCCTACGGACGGCGCCAATTGGAAAGTCTTGATCAAGTTTTCCTCTCTTGTTGAAAGCAATGGCACATAATGAAGACTTGCCGTAATCTGCTATAGATGGGCAAACTCCGGAAGGGGGCGGGAGGCACGAAGGTTTACCTTTTATCCCACCCATGATGGAATTAGATCCCCAACGAAGGAATCCGCGGAGAGAAGCAAGAAGAAGACAGGGCTCAAGTCCACACCACTCTCGGAGCCCTGATAGACAGAGACAGAAGATGGATCATCAGGTTCTCGAAGATCGCGTAAGGGAGCAAAATGAAGTAATAAGAAGAATAGCGGCTGACATAGAGTTTATGAAGAGCGAGATAAAAAGCAAAGGGGTGGCAACAAAAGAGGGAAGCAGAGGCAACACACACTCTTGCCACTCAGAAGATCATGATAGACAAGTCATACTATCACAAACTAAAAGTAGAAGCCTCAGGTCGGGTGATGCACAATCAAAGACTTCCAGGACACGCTACTCCAGACCTGAGAGAAAGAAGACTGAAAGGGCTCGAAGGAGAGAAGACACTCAGGCTCGTGACCCCCGCAGAGTCTCCGCACTACAACGATTGGCTCCTAGAACACATAGGAGTGTCAAGGTTGGAATTTCAAAACCACGCCTCGCCTATGAACCAGCAGACAAAGCATTAGCAATGTTGCAGAGCTCACCGTTCATCCCGACAATTGAGGACGCACCATTACCCTTAGGCTTCCATCAGCCTAAATTCATAACTTATGAGGGGGAGTCAGACCCCTACATACACTTAAGCCACTTAAGCCACTTTCGCCAGGTTATGGCCATGTATCGACGAAACGAGCCCTTAATGTGTATCATGTTTCCATCCAGCCTTGGCGACATGGGTTTAGCATGGTTTGAAAGGTTACCAGAAGGTAGTATAGCCTCATGGGCGCAACTAACGGAGGCATTTGTAACCAGATTCAGAACAAACACCAAGACGCCAGTGGAGATTGACCAGCTTCTCTCCATCAGCATGGGCAAGAAGGAAACATTGAAGTCTTACGACAATCGGTATTGGGAGACCTTCAACCAAGTAACAGATTGTCCTACAAACCTAGCTATTGCACAGTATAAGCAAGGTCTGTTAGTGGGTCATAAATTGAGAGATTCAATAACAATGACGCCACCTCTTTCTATGGAAGCCCTGATGGAGCGAGTGCACCAACACATCTTGGTAGAGGAAGATGGGATGCACACCAAGGTAGAGTTCGGTACAAACAGTGATATCGAACAGAACACCTTCGGCAAAAGTTAGCACGGTTGGAAAGAAGGACTAACCAAGCGCAACAAGTCTTTGCCCGACTTGGGGGGCAATCAAGAAGTTTGGTAGGAATAACCAAACGCTTAGCTCTATGTTGGCCGGAATAACCAACATTTAGCTCTCCTAAGCCCAGGATAAGGATCCAGGCTGCAAGATGTTTGGTCGGAATAAACCAAACACTTTAATAACCAACTTAGAGGTTGGCTGGAAAAACCAATACCCCTCCTAAGCCCAGGATAAGGATCCAGGCTGCAGGACGTTTAGTCGGAATAACCAAACACTTTACTCTAGGTTGGCCGGAATAACCAACTTAGAGGTTGGCTGGAAAAACCAACACCCCTCCTAAGCCTAGGATAAGGATCCAGGCTGCAGGACGTTTGGTCGGAATAACCAAACACTTTACTCTAGGTTGGTCGGAATAACCAACTTAGAGGTTGGCTGGAAAAACCAACACTTACTTCTCTTAAGCTGAGATAAGGATCTAGGCTGCAGGAAGTTGGCAGGTATGTCCAACAAAATTTTTGAAACTCTTTGGCCGGGATAATGGTTACCTCGACCAAAGCTAGTTGGCAGGTTTGACCAACAAATTTTTGGAACTCTTTGACCGGGATGATGGTTACCTCGGCCAAAACAGGTTGTCAAGGTTCGTATAAACCGAGTTAGTCTGTTCGGCAAGACACAAAAAGAACGACTCGACGTATACAAACTCGAAGGATATATACATTAAAGGCAAAAAATCAGGGCTATTCAAATTTTTGGCATGACGATGGTAACAAGAAGAACAATGATATTGGGGGCACGCCATGTATCCTGGGAATAACGTCGTACCAGATTAGTGGAAGGACATGCTAAGCAACTGACAAGGCTTATTGGGACCGAACAAGCCGTGAAACCGAACAACTTCTTAGCTCAGCTGGAGGAAAAATAATCCCAATCATGCTACGTAGATGGAATTAAGGGGCAATTGAGAAGGTAATTTGTAAACAAATTGGGCTGAGTTAGGAAGAGTTTTATTTGGGAGTTGAACCGCGTAATGGGCCGAGATAAGGGCTGGTGTAGCTCGGTCTTAGGCCAAGAAGACATCTCATATTTTGAGTTTGGGCTAAACTATGGACCGAGGTATCGGTAGAAAGAGGACCGAGCTAAACGATAGCTCTACAGGGCGTCATCTCGAAGTCAAGACTGATAGTAGTGCTTAAAGTATCATAGAGCCGAAGTAACTTGGCTGACCGCAATGTTAGCCGAGGTAAAGATGTCAGCCGAAATAAGTGGGCCTGGTAGTTAGCCGAGGTATTGGTGAGAAAGGATGTCGGGCTTGGTATAGCTCGGCCGGTCTTGGTATAACTCGGTTTGGCGCTGTAACAACCCTCGTACTGTTTACTGATTTATGACCGATTGATTACCGTTAATCACCGATTACTGTTAAACGAAGCTGATAATGACTGATAACTAACTGATAATCGAACTGAATGAAATACTGAACCGACTGACTGAAGTTGAAACTGAATTGACTGAGTATATGTTAGTTAATTGCATTCTATCTGTTTGATTGTCTGATTATTTGTTCATGTTTATATGTTTAAACTGCTATTTGAAGGCCTTATCGGCGGCCGAACTAGAAACCGATTGATGTTACGTGACCCTCATATTTAATGTGATTTTATGGTATAAGTATCTGAAAATTGATTAGGTATGATTAAATTAGATTAAAATAAGCCAATTGAAGAGTTGGACTTAATTACCGTTTTGCCATTGAGTGGGCCACTATCTCACACACATACTTGAGCCAAGAACAACATTTCCTCAGCCATTTTCCTTCTCATTGCCGACCAAGAGGGAAGAGAGGAGAGAGAGTGAGAGGAATTGAATTCTACCTTGGGTTTTGCTTGGAGAATTGAAGGAATTGAAGTATAGATTGCATATTTGAGCTCCTAGTCTTCTAATTCAAGCTCTAGGTAAGGATCTTATCTTCTTATTGATGCTATTGAACTAGTTCTTGCATGGTTCATGCTTCATTGTAGAACTAAGTCATGATTTGGGTCATTAATGGTGAATTGAAGCTCATTTCTTGCATGCATGGTTGAATTAATGAGTTTTGAGTTGAATTCATGGTAAATGGTTACATGCATGTCCATGTTGTAAGAGTAGACCATGTTTTCATCTTGTTTTGAAAAGAATGAGCTCATTTGAACAAGCTTTGAAGCTTTGATTTGGTTTAAATCCTTGCATGTTTGCATGTTCTTCATATTCTTGAAAATGGGTTTGAATATGGTTCTAATTGACTCACCTTTGGGGCTTGAATTCATAAATTGAGCTTTGAAACTTGTTATACATTGAATTTAATGATGTTTTCCAGAATTTGGGCCCAAGAGGTCGAGTTTGGAGTGGTTGAATGCTTGGTTTGAGCTTGGGAGGCAAATCTGGAAATTCCAGATTTGGCTTCCTCGCTCGAGCGAAGGATTCCCCGCTCGAGCGAGCACCTTTGTCCAGGGCTCCGCTCGAGCGACCATCGCGCGTAAAATTTCAGCATCCAGTACTTTTACTGTTTTGCAGATCGCTCGAGCGAAGGATTCCTCGCTCGAGCGAAGCCTTTGATTTTGGACTTACGCTCGAGCGTAGAAAGTCTCGCTCGAGCGAGGCTCCTATTTTCAGCAAACTTTGCGAAATGTTTTCTAAGTGTATTTTTGCATCCTCATCCCATCCTAGGCATTCTTAGGCCTAGTTTAAGGCACCTTGATGAAGATATTATTGTAGAACACACCAAGGCAAATTAGGGATTAAGTTATGAGATTTCCCAACTGTGTAGCTTAGTGTGTTCAACCTGTGAACTGTGTAGGGTTGGCAACTGGGGAGACACGCTCTAGCATACTGTAGCCCAGAACTCTGTGAGTAACAATTGTGTAAAGATATGTTCAACTGATTATCTTCTGAATACTGAACTGAACTGTTTACTGAACTGGTATTATTTACTGAATGAATGTATGTCCTTTATTTCTGAACTGTACTGTGGCATCCTTAGTATCTACGGTTTACTGTTACTGTTACTGTCACAGAGATCTCTGTCGGTTTCCTTGTGGAACCACTACTGTTTACTGACTGATGGCCATCATTACTGTTCGGTCTTTTAAGACCTACTGTTACTGTTATGCTAATGGATGTACCACATATGACTGTTTACTGTACTGAGCAACTGAATTACTGATTGAAATGAACTGTTTTCATTACTGTAAGGACATTCATTCTAAACCCCTTTACGCTTTATGTTATTCACTGGGCTTTAGCTCACTGCTCATATATATATGTAGGTGTACAGGCACCAGACCGCAGCTAGAGGCGTCAGGGTTACTCCAGTTTTGTCAAGCCAGCCTTTGTGCCTCACTGCGAGGTTCCGAGCCTACTGTTAAGGCTTAGGGGTGTTTTAGAATTTCCCCCTTTTTGTACTGTTTCACTGTTTTGTATAGACTGACTGTTTACTGTACTGTTATACAGGGATTAGGTCCCTGTACTGTGTGACTGTTAATTTTGTATACTGTGTTGTACAGACGGAATGTTTTCTGTACTGTTATGTGGGGTTGAGTCCCTAGTTAAGTGGATGTGAATATTGTGTATACTGTTCTGTACTGTTTTTGTATAATGTATGAAAAGCCTTTTTGCATACAGACTGTCACAGCTCAATGGACACTATTTATTTACTGTATTGGCTTCCGCCAGGCCCTGTACTCTGTTTCACTGTATTACTGTTCAGCAGGCCTTCGGTAATCTCGGATTACTGGCCGGTTACGGTGCTAAACCCATAGGGCCGGGTTTGGGTCGTGACAGAGTGGTATCAGAGCGATACTTACCACGAGTTATACCGCACACACGTGTCCAAATGAGCTATAGGGGGTCCTAGAAAAAGTAATTAGGACATCTCATGAACTTGAAAAGTGTGTGGCTATGTTATGACTGAATATCTGTTAATGTGTTAAACTATGAAACAAATGATTGCTTATGTTTAAAACTGTTATAACTGCTTATAGTGAAATGGACAATGCAAATGAACCTGAGTCCTCATCTACTGAGGCAAGAATGGAAAGAATGGAAAGAATGATAGAACTGATAACTGCTAGACTGGAACAACAACAGAACCAACAGCCCCCTCCTCCACCTCCTCCTCCTCCGGTACAGCCGGAACCTAATGCGAATGCGGATGATGGGGATATTATTGCTCTCACCCATAAATTCAGTAAGATGAAACCGCCATCCTTCCAGGGAGGCCTTGAACCGTTAAAAGCTGAAGCGTGGGTGCTTGAGACAGAGAAATTATTTGAGGTGTTCCCGTGCTCTGAAGCGAATAAAGTACTGTTAGCTACCTTCACCTTACAAGAAGAAGCTAGAAGGTGGTGGATGTTAATCCGTGAAACAAACACTGTTATGACTTGGGCTCAGTTCAAGGAGTCCTTCTTTGAAAAGTACTTCCCTCAGTGTGTCAGGGATAGAAAAGTGACCGAATTTGAACAGCTGAAGCAGGGCACAATGTCCGTTGCAGAATATGAAACCAAATTTACTGAACTTGCCCGTTATGCACCGCACATGGTGGATACTGAATATAAGAAGGCCAGAAAATTTGAAGGTGGCCTTAATGTGGCAATACTTGACCGGATAAATGTTTTGAAATTACCGACTTTTGTGGGTGTTCTCGACCGGGCATTGATGGCCGAGTCGAACATTGCAGCAGTGAAACAATCTGAAACACCAACGACTGAATGGCATGGAAAAAGGCAGAGTTTCAAATTTAAGAAAGGCAAGCACAACCCAGCCAACAAGAAACAGAATACGGGGTTGACAACTAGCCCCAGCCAAGGGAGTGGTTTCATACCACCCTGTTCTGAATGTGGCAAGAAGCACAAAGGGGTTTGCTACAGAATATCTGGAGCCTGTTACAGGTGTGGCAAGGTGGGCCACATGGTTAAAGACTGCCCCTCTGCTCCACAAGCCAGTGGTAAAGCTGCACCAAGCGCAGCAGTATCAAATGCTCCACCAAAGCCTAACCCTAAAGCTACCGGGAAAGAGCCTATGAGGCAAGGCCGAGTGTTCGCACTAGTACCGGGAGATGTGCAGAATACCGAGACCGTTGTGTCAGGTATTCTCTCTATCTGTACTCAAAATGCATATGTACTGATTGATTCGGGGTCTACGCATTCTTATGTATCATATGCTTTTTCACGGAAATTGGATAGACCCTTAGAACCCATGAACTATCTGCTAGCCGTATCATCACCCGTAGGGGGATCCATGACATGTGCTTATATGTACCCCGCATGTGAAATTATTGTTGGGGATATGCATCTGTTTATTGATTTACTGCCATTGAACATTGATCATTTTGACGTAATATTGGGGATGGATTGGTTACAAAAATATCATGCCACTATTGACTGTGTGACCAAGCAAGTTGTTTTCCGTCCACCTGATTTGCCTGAATTTGTGTTTAATGGGAGTGGAGTAGTACCTCCTCCGTATTTGATTTCGTCAGTGAAAGCTGTTAAATTAATTAGAAAGGGGTGTAAAGGATATCTGTGTTCTGTACTGACTGTGTCTACTGATGATAGTGTTAAAACTGATGTGAATTGTATTCCTATAGTCAGGGAATTTCCAGATGTTTTTCCAGATAATCTTCCAGGAGATTTGACTGATAGGGAGATTGAATTTACCGTTGATGTGATTCCCGGAACACAACCAGTTTCTAAAGCTCCTTACAGAATGGCTCCAACTGAACTGAAGGAACTGAAAGTGCAATTGCAAGAACTGTTAGATAAAAAGTTCATCAGACCTAGCACTTCGCCATGGGGTGCTCCTGTTTTGTTTGTCAAGAAGAAAGATGGCTCACTGAGACTGTGCATTGACTACCGTGAACTGAATAAGGTAACTGTAAAGAACAAATACCCTTTGCCACGCATTGATGATTTATTTGATCAGTTACAGGGTGCACAAGTGTTTTCTAAGATTGATCTCAGATCGGGGTATCATCAACTGAAGGTTAAACCGGAAGACATTGATAAAACTGCTTTTAGAACAAGGTATGGACATTATGAATTTCTAGTTATGCCTTTTGGAGTCACGAACGCACCAGCTGCTTTTATGGACCTCATGAACAGAGTTTTTAAACCGTACCTTGATGACTTTATTGTTGTATTTATCGATGACATATTGATTTACTCCAAAAGTATAGAACAGCATGAACATCATCTGAGACTTGCCCTACAAACCTTAAGGGAACAGAAACTGTATGCTAAACTGTCTAAATGTGAATTTTGGCTTGACCATGTTATGTTTTTGGGGCATGTTGTTAGCAAAGATGGAATTTCTGTTGATCCGCAGAAAATTGAAGCTGTGGTGAACTGGCCTAGACCAACAAATGTGACTGAAGTCCGAAGCTTTTTGGGATTGGCTGGATATTACAGAAGATTTGTCAAAGATTTCTCCAAAATTGCCCTACCATTGACTCAGTTAACTCAAAAGGGGACATCATTTGACTGGACCGACCAAAGAGAATCTGCTTTCCAGGAGTTGAAAACTCGACTTGTGACTGCACCAGTTTTGACTTTACCCTCAGGTACGGATGGTTATACTGTATTTAGTGATGCTTCTCATAAGGGTTTGGGATGTGTTTTAATGCAGAATGGGAAGGTTATAGCTTATGCTTCCCGACAACTGAGACCACATGAAAAGAATTACCCGACCCATGATCTGGAACTTGCTGCAGTAGTATTTGCACTGAAAATTTGGCGTCACTACCTGTACGGGGTAACATGTGAAGTATATACCGACCACAAGAGCTTGAAGTATTTCTTCACACAGAAAGAACTGAATATGAGACAGCGGAGATGGCTAGAACTGATAAAGGATTACGACCTACAGATCTTGTACCACCCAGGAAAAGCCAATACCGTTGCCGATGCATTGAGCCGGAAATCGATTGGAAACTTAGCATGTTTGCTTACAGGACAGAAAGAGTTGCTTTGTGACCTTGAAAAATCTGAAATTGAAATTGTTTTACGGGAACAAGGTGGAACCTTAGCTGCTATTTCTGCTCAACCGGCACTGATTGAGGAAATTAAAGAGAAACAGCAACTGGACGATTTCTTGAAGAAGATCATCGAGGAAAGAGAATCTAAACCGAGACCGGGATTCAAATTTGAGAATAATGTACTGAAATTTCAAGAAAGACTGTGTGTACCGAATGATACTGAACTGAAAAGAAGAGTTCTGCAAGAAGGCCACAATTCGAAATTGTCTATCCATCCGGGGAATACGAAAATGTACCAAGATCTGAAACAGAATTTCTGGTGGCCGGGAATGAAGAAAGAAATTGCTGATTTTGTATCCAAATGTCTTCATTGCCAACAGGTCAAAGCTGAACATCAACGACCTGTCGGATTACTGCAACCCTTACCCATACCGGAATGGAAATGGGAGCACATCACGATGGATTTTATCGTTGGGTTACCTCGCTCCAGAAAAGGTATGGATTCAATTTGGGTTATTGTTGATAGACTAACCAAATCTGCTCACTTCTTACCTGTCAAGACGATTTATAATGCGGACAAATTGGCTGTTATCTATATTGATGAAATCGTTAGACTGCATGGAGTGCCTGTGTCTATTGTTTCTGACAGGGATTCGAAGTTTACATCGAGGTTTTGGCAAAGCCTACAGACTGCATTGGGTACTGAATTGAGGCTGAGTAGTGCCTATCATCCTCAGACAGATGGCCAATCTGAAAGGACCATCCAAACTCTGGAGGATCTACTGAGAATGTGTGTCCTTGATTTTCAGGGAGACTGGGAAAGCCATTTGCCCTTAGCTGAATTCGCCTACAACAACAGCTACCATTCGAGTATTGGTATGGCGCCTTTTGAGGCATTGTATGGCAGAAAATGTAGATCTCCAATTTGCTGGGCAGAAGTTGGAGATGGGCCTTTGCTTGGGCCCGAGATTGTATATGAAACAACTGAAAAAGTGAAACTGATACAGCAAAGATTGAAAACTGCACAGAGTAGACAGAAAAGTTATGCAGATGTCAGAAGACGGGACAGAGAGTATGAAGTGGGTGATCACGTTTTTGTGAAAGTGACACCAATGAAAGGCCAGACTCGTTTTGGAGTCAAAGGCAAGTTAGCACCGAGATACGTCGGACCTTATGAGATTATTGAGAAAATTAATCCGGTGGCGTATCAAGTTGCGCTCCCTCCTGAAATGGAACACATGCATAACGTCTTCCACATTTCTATGTTGAGAGACTATCTCCGGGATCCCTTCCATGTAATAGAGCCTACCCACGTAGTGTTGAGTGATGACTACACTTACGAGGAACGGCCTATACAGATTGTAAACCGACGGATCAAGAAACTGAGGAACAAAGAGATCCCGTTAGTGAAAGTTGACTGGCAGAACCATGGTGGCGTGTATGCCACTTGGGAAAGGGAAGATGACATGGCTAAACGATATCCTGAACTGTTTCCACTGAATCCTGTTTTCTTCCAGAATGAAGGTAACTCGAGTTTAGAGGACTAAACTCTTTATAAGGAGGGGAGACTGTAACAACCCTCGTACTGTTTACTGATTTATGACCGATTGATTACCGTTAATCACCGATTACTGTTAAACGAAGCTGATAATGACTGATAACTAACTGATAATCGAACTGAATGAAATACTGAACCGACTGACTGAAGTTGAAACTGAATTGACTGAGTATATGTTAGTTAATTGCATTCTATCTGTTTGATTGTCTGATTATCTGTTCATGTTTATATGTTTAAACTGCTATTTGAAGGCCTTATCGGCGGCCGAACTAGAAACCGATTGATGTTACGTGACCCTCATATTTAATGTGATTTTATGGTATAAGTATTTGAAAATTGATTAGGTATGATTAAATTAGATTAAAATAAGCCAATTGAAGAGTTGGACTTAATTACCGTTTTGCCATTGAGTGGGCCACTATCTCACACACATACTTGAGCCAAGAACAACATTTCCTCAGCCATTTTCCTTCTCATTGCCGACCAAGAGGGAAGAGAGGAGAGAGAGTGAGAGGAATTGAATTCTACCTTGGGTTTTGCTTGGAGAATTGAAGGAATTGAAGTATAGATTGCATATTTGAGCTCCTAGTCTTCTAATTCAAGCTCTAGGTAAGGATCTTATCTTCTTATTGATGCTATTGAACTAGTTCTTGCATGGTTCATGCTTCATTGTAGAACTAAGTCATGATTTGGGTCATTAATGGTGAATTGAAGCTCATTTCTTGCATGCATGGTTGAATTAATGAGTTTTGAGTTGAATTCATGGTAAATGGTTACATGCATGTCCATGTTGTAAGAGTAGACCATGTTTTCATCTTGTTTTGAAAAGAATGAGCTCATTTGAACAAGCTTTGAAGCTTTGATTTGGTTTAAATCCTTGCATGTTTGCATGTTCTTCATATTCTTGAAAATGGGTTTGAATATGGTTCTAATTGACTCACCTTTGGGGCTTGAATTCATAAATTGAGCTTTGAAACTTGTTATACATTGAATTTAATGATGTTTTCCAGAATTTGGGCCCAAGAGGTCGAGTTTGGAGTGGTTGAATGCTTGGTTTGAGCTTGGGAGGCAAATCTGGAAATTCCAAATTTGGCTTCCTCGCTCGAGCGAAGGATTCCCCGCTCGAGCGAGCACCTTTGTCCAGGGCTCCGCTCGAGCGACCATCGAGCGACCATCGCGCGTAAAATTTCAGCATCCAGTACTTTTACTATTTTGCAGATCGCTCGAGCGAAGGATTCCTCGCTCGAGCGAAGCCTTTGATTTTGGACTTACGCTCGAGCGTAGAAAGTCTCGCTCGAGCGAGGCTCCTATTTTCAGCAAACTTTGCGAAATGTTTTCTAAGTGTATTTTTGCATCCTCATCCCATCCTAGGCATTCTTAGGCCTAGTTTAAGGCACCTTGATGAAGATATTATTGTAGAACACACCAAGGCAAATTAGGGATTAAGTTATGAGATTTCCCAACTGTGTAGCTTAGTGTGTTCAACCTGTGAACTGTGTAGGGTTGGCAACTGGGGAGACACGCTCTAGCATACTGTAGCCCAGAACTCTGTGAGTAACAATTGTGTAAAGATATGTTCAACTGATTATCTTCTGAATACTGAACTGAACTGTTTACTGAACTGGTATTATTTACTGAATGAATGTATGTCCTTTATTTCTGAACTGTACTGTGGCATCCTTAGTATCTACGGTTTACTGTTACTGTTACTGTCACAGAGATCTCTGTCGGTTTCCTTGTGGAACCACTACTGTTTACTGACTGATGGCCATCATTACTGTTCGGTCTTTTAAGACCTACTGTTACTGTTATGCTAATGGATGTACCACATATGACTGTTTACTGTACTGAGCAACTGAATTACTGATTGAAATGAACTGTTTTCATTACTGTAAGGACATTCATTCTAAACCCCTTTACGCTTTATGTTATTCACTGGGCTTTAGCTCACTGCTCATATATATATGTAGGTGTACAGGCACCAGACCGCAGCTAGAGGCGTCAGGGTTACTCCAGTTTTGTCAAGCCAGCCTTTGTGCCTCACTGCGAGGTTCCGAGCCTACTGTTAAGGCTTAGGGGTGTTTTAGAATTTCCCCCTTTTTGTACTGTTTCACTGTTTTGTATAGACTGACTGTTTACTGTACTGTTATACAGGGATTAGGTCCCTGTACTGTGTGACTGTTAATTTTGTATACTGTGTTGTACAGACGGAATGTTTTCTGTACTGTTATGTGGGGTTGAGTCCCTAGTTAAGTGGATGTGAATATTGTGTATACTGTTCTGTACTGTTTTTGTATAATGTATGAAAAGCCTTTTTGCATACAGACTGTCACAGCTCAATGGACACTATTTATTTACTGTATTGGCTTCCGCCAGGCCCTGTACTCTGTTTCACTGTATTACTGTTCAGCAGGCCTTCGGTAATCTCGGATTACTGGCCGGTTACGGTGCTAAACCCATAGGGCCGGGTTTGGGTCGTGACAGGCGCTATCTACATTATTACTTAAGCGTGTGACCGAGGTAACTTAGCTCGGTGTGGTTGTAGCAGCTTATTAAAAGGAGGTAGCATCAATGGCGAGGGCCGAGCTGTGTATAGCTTGGCAGGGTGGCATCTGTTAGATCGGCTTTCACGGTCCGAAGGGCAGGGAACCGAGATAAATCAGTTCGGGCAGGAATGTATAACCGAGATAAAAGGTTCAGCCATCTCACTTGGCTTGCAGTGATGAGACTTCTAGTAGGACTTTGCTAAGGAGAGTTAGAGTCCTACTGAGATTGTGTAAACCATCTCACTTGGTTGGTAGTGAGTAGGAGTATGACTCCTAGGAGGACTAAGGAGAGTATAGTCCTACTAGGATTGTGTAAAACCATCTCACTTGGTTAGTAGTAAGTAGGGTGTGTGATTCCTAGGAGGACTCTCATAGGGAGAGTTGGAATTCTACTAGGATTGTGCCAAAGTAAAGTCTATAAAAGCTCATGACCAGACCTTTGTACAGGTATCCCAATTCTTACTCTAGAATACACAGAGCATATTGTCTATTGTCTAGTTGCTGACTTAGGCATCGGAGGGGTTTCCGGCACACACCCGCCGGTTAGCTCACGTTTGTGTTTTCAGGGAGTAAAGTGACGACATACGGAGGAGCGCAGACTTGATCAACAAGATTATACGAGGAGGTTTATTTCTTTGCCGTACAAGAGTCATATGTGATAATTTATTGGTCATATAGAATTATTTTTCGATCAAATAAAAATTCCATTTAAAACTTTCTTATTACATTTTTTTTTTAATCTACATACCTTTATTTTGTAAGAATTTTAATTTTATTATATTGAAATATTTTAGGAAAATTTATTTATAAATCTCATCTTGAGCAATGATGATCTATTTAGTCTTAAGAATTTTCTTATAGACCAATTAGATTAATTGATTTTGGAAAGGTAGATTTAATAGATTATTTAAAAATTAGATTTTACCGTTATATTCTTATTTCTTTTTTTTTTAGAAAGGTTAGGTATACAATATATGAGAATCAAATTTGGGATGAATTTTTATATAAAAATATTTTTTATCTGGAAAATATTTCAAAAAGAATACAAAAATGACTTAAAATATGAGATTCTTCAAACATTTTAAAAGGATGTGAGATTAATACTTTAATTTCAAACAGTAATACTTTAATGTAACACTCCAATATAACATTCAAAAAAAAAAAAATTAATGCAATACCTTAATGTAACACATAAAAAAAAATTACTTATTGTACTTTTTCCAAAAGTAATACTCTATTATAACACTCTAAAAAAAACTCCTTAGTTTAACACTTTAATGTAATACAAAAAAAAATTCTTATTGTAAAAGAAATAAAGGTAAATTTTTTTTTTGATTCCCATAAATTGTGTATCTTACCTTTCTAACATCTAAAAAAATAAAAAATAAAAAAAAAGAAAAGGAAAGAAAAAGAAACGTAATAGAAATAAATGTATACCCGTAAATCTAATTTTTAAATAATATATTAAATCGACCTTTTCAAAATCAATATGACTAATTGGTCTATAAGATAATCTTTAAGACTAAACGGATCATCATTTCTCAATATGAAATTATAAGTAAATTTTTGAAAATTGTATTAGATTTATTTTTTTATTTTTTATATTATATAACCCTAAACTATGATTAGCAGGACCCATTTGTTTAGAAAGTTAGAGGGGAGATTGGGATTCGTAGTAAGGTGGGACTCACTAATATTGTGTTTATTTTGAGAGATGGAGAGAGAATTGATAGTGAGCTCCGGATTAAGATGGACCTCCCCAAGGGGATTCGGATGAGCCTCCAGGACTTGATATTAGAAAAATAGTCCGGCGGACTAGAAATTTTTTATTTTTATTTATTATTTATTTTATTTTTTACATGTCGGGTATTTTTTTTTTGAACATTAATGTTTAATTTTTTATATTTTTTATTAAGTAAAAATCATTATTTTATTTATTTTATTTTTTTCTGGGAATTTTTTTTTTTATTTTTTATATTTTTTTACATGTTGGGTATTTTTTTTAAAAACATTAATGTTTAATTTTTTTATATATTTTTTATTTTATATAAAAATAATTTGACAATCCCTACACTAACAACTATCATCAAAGCAAATACAATTTTACTTAATCCCTTCATTATCAATTTCTTCCATTCTATCTCTAAAAATAAACGAGTCTAAACATTGTCCACAAGCTAATAAAATCTAGCCAACGTTACGCCACCAACCAAATGAGCATAATAGTACAAAGTATTATCTATATTTAAGAATACAATTGTTGTATTGTTGTCCAGTTGTTCTGTATTTTTAATGCCAAATATTAGTGGTGTCATCTCCTTGTGACATTTTTATATTCTTATTCTTTACCTTCATTTTTCCAGGGCCATAGATCCTGATTTTTATTTATTTTTATTTTTTAAGTTACATGGTCATCATGCTTTGAAAAGAGAAGGCCATCCATAGAGCTTAATTATTTATGTTTAATGATTGTGCAAAAATTTAAATCCTAGTTAGGTTTTATCTCCAAAAAAAAAAAAAAAAAAATGTGATAAAAGTCAATCACATAATAAGAAGGAATTTTCTTATCATATCCATCATTTTTTAGCATCCTGTGATGATTTTTGTGTGTATGTAGTTCTATTTCAGGTCAAATCATTTAGTTTGTGAATAAATTGTATAATTTATTTTTTGGAAGATTGACCAACAAGTCCTATAATTTTGACTTATAATCCATAGAGTCTCATATTTTTTATTCGTCACATTGGAGTATCACATTGGAAAAAAAGAATACTAAAGAGATTTTTAGTGTCACATCATACCCGTTAAGTTAGAGTGTCACATTTCACGTTTAGAAAAAATACACTAAGGAGCTTTTAATTTTTTTTAAAGTGTCACATTATACATGTTACGTTGTCACGTTTGAGAAAAGTACATTAAAGAGTTATTATTATTTTTGGAGTAAAAGTTTTGAAGTGTCACATCATATCCACAACGTTGTCACGAAAAAGTACATTGAGGAATTTTTAATTGTTTTCAAGTATCACTCTGTTGGCTTTTTTGGCTTTCGAAGGTTATTATTGTAATTGCGAGCGTGCCAGCAAGGATCAATTAGTCCTTACATATTAAATTCAAGCCAATTATCAAGCGATTGTGTTGACGGTTCTTTTGCCTCAACGAAGAGGACTTCAAAATTGTCAAGTGTAGAGAAAAGAAAAAGTAAAAGAAGAAAGAGGGACGAAGAAAGATGATTGAGTGAACAATCAAAGTAATAATTACTTACCTCTGCTCTTATACTTCGAAAAGAAAGTGCATAAAATGCTTCGAAATGGAAATGCTGAAAATAAATGTTTCGAAATATAAATCTATGTTAAACTACTCTTAAGATAAGGAAAATGACAAGAAATATTGAAATCAATTGTCTTTGATTATGAATTCTAGATCCCGTACAATGTAGCCATTAATGGCTATTTATAGAGGAAAAAATATAATAATAACTACTTAGTAACTACCAATTTCTTCCATCTTCATTATTGTCTTACCATGTGTCCTTCCACTCATCCACTTTGTCCTTCATATTCTTTATCATCTCTATAACTTCTTTTAACTTCCAAATGAATAAGAGGATGCCACGTGTCTTGAAAATAATAATAATAATAATAATAATAATAATAATAATAATATTTTATGGTGCCAACATTACCCCCCGTGGCCCTTAAAAATGATGTTTATTTGAATTTTTGAAGGGCTGAACCAAGCACATGACTAATCTAAGCAATAAAGTGCTTTGAATAATATCAACAAAGTGCTTCGAATGATATAATAGCACCAATAAACTCCTTCGAATGAGTATGAATTATGACTAGATGTTGCGAATTATATATATACGCATTGAAGGGATATTATTGCAGAAAAGTTTCGAAGGATAACCACATATTTTCAAGACAAAGCCAATGATTCACCTTAGCAAACTGTTACACATGCTAAATGACCAGCTTCAAAGGTGGTATAGAGGATTAAAATTATTATTCGAAGGTCGAAAATGCCAACAAATGACGAATTACATCCTTAGAAATACTCGGCAAAATTTCGAAGGTTCACAACTATCACTATTTTTTCTTTGAAGCTATTGTTGATGCAAGATGGAGTACTGCGAAGCTTACAAAATTATGGCAAAAGAGCTTTCGAAGCAACTTTTGGCCAACATTGTGGTTATTCAAATTTTGTATGTTTTGGTTCACACATAATTAATGAAATATTAATTTTATGCTTTAAACCAATTATTAATTCTCCGAAGACACCAAAACCATTGTTCTTCGAACCAACTTTTATAGAATACTAGTTACATTTTCATGTAACAAATGGCTATAAAAATGGTTATCAGTAAAGCCACTAATTATCATGCCAAAAATAGGCATTATTCGATAATTAATTAATTGTCATTTTACATATATTTGAAGGGAGGTACACATTTTGAAAGCTTTCTTGTCCCATGTTACATTTTGAAGGTGTTTATTGATGACAAAACCACCTTTCGAAAGTCACATATGTTACTAAAAGATTAAAGTCGTCCTTCGAAAGTGCTCACGACATCTCTTCGAACTAAATCCAAAGAGTTAGATTATTATGAAATTAGTTTGGCATTTTAACTAGCCATAAATGGCTATAAAATGATATTTCAATGAATAATCTGCTTCGAAGTGTCTTGAGACATGCTTCGAAGGTAACCACAAAACCAAATGTGATGGTTTTATGGATCAACTAATAACAATATTTTTGGCTCAATATGTTGCAATAATGAAATATTATTTGTTAGCCATTCCATCAAAGTCAACGTTTGATGTGATCCACAAATCCAAAATGGATTTCGAATAACAAAAGTCATGATATAGTGTGACCATGAAAATTCATACTTTTTGACACTTTGAAAAATGTCAAAAATTTTGAATTCATGAACAATGGTGTGTTCATTATTCTTGACCATGTTTGTTTTAAAGACATGACTTTTGCCGAATAGATTTTCATAATTATTTGGCAAAGTGGGTTATTTTTCCATGTTAGCCATTAATGACTTATGAAAATCACCCGTAGATATGTTATTTTCATAACTTGACTCTCTAAAAATTGGTTTTGAGACCCCTCGAGCCATGTATGGAACATCATTCTTAGCTAAATTTGACTCAAGAACATGCTCTTTCGTTATGTTAATTTCATAATTTGGCTCTTTAAAAATGGATTCTTGAACCCCTGAGCCATTGATGAAATCAACTTTTTGCTTTTGCTATTTTTAACCATGAAAAAATTCTGAAAAATTTCACCAATTCCGGCCATTAAGGCCTCAGTTAAAGACTTGGTTGTGAGAGTTGATAACTCATCATTCCATTGGCGAATTGCCATATCAAGTTGATGAATTTCTCCAATTAA
Source organism: Camellia sinensis (assembly GCF_055761805.1). Lineage (NCBI taxonomy): Eukaryota > Viridiplantae > Streptophyta > Magnoliopsida > Ericales > Theaceae > Camellia > Camellia sinensis. Next base: position 51,655,817 of record NC_138970.1, read on the forward strand.
ATGGTGTCTTTTTTCTTCCACCAAATAATATTGTAAGGGATAAAAATTTATTTCATCAAGAAAATAGATCTCTTCTTGACGATCCAAAATTTCTTGTTTACGCCAATAAATTTCATCTAGGCTATTTGAAATGGACAAATCCAATTCATTTTTCATTTATTACACTTGACGTCCCATTGGGCGTGTCAAAAATATATGTTGACTTTTTTGGCTTTCAAAGGTTATTATTGTAATTGCGAGCGTGCCAGCAAGTATTAATTAGTCCTTATAGATTAAATTCAAGTCAATTATCAAGCGATTGTGTTGATGGTTCTTTTGCCTCAACGAAGAGGACTTCAAAATTGTCAAGTGTAGAAAAAAGAAAAAGTAAAAGAAGAAAGAGGGACGGAGAAAGATGATTGAGTGAACAATCAAAGTAATAATTACTTACCTTTACTCCTATGCTTCGTAAAGAAAGTGCATAAAATACTTCGAAATGGAAATGCTTAAAATAAATGTTTCGAAATATAAATCTATGTTAAACTACTCCTAAGATAAGAAAAATGACAAGAAATATTGAAATCAATTGTCTTTGATTATGAATTCCGGATCCCTTACAATGTAGCCATTAATGGCTATTTATAAAGGAAAAAATACAGTAATAACTACTTAGTAACTACCCATTTCTTCCATCTTCATTCTTGTCTTGCCATGTATCCTTCCACTCATCCACTTTGTCCTTCATATTCTTTATCATCTCTATAACTTCTTTTAACTTCCAAATGAATAAGAAGATGCCACGTATCTTGAAAATAATAATAATAATAATAATATTTTATGGTGCCAACAGTGTCATATTAATACCTGTCATATTGGAGTATCACATCGTACCTGTCATATTAATAAAATGGTATAATTGTCTACCAAAACACTACCAAAATAAAAAATAGGACCACACGGAAAGAAACTCTTCACTAGTAAGACTTAACAGATCAATAGAAAAAAAATTGAGACTAATTGGAATATTTGTTTGTAAGGTGAGATTTATTGATAAATATCCTTTTATTTTTTTGGGAGTGAAAATACTATACATAATTTTATCGGTGATGCTATATGCACCAAGTAGTGTACTGATTATGACATTATTATTGACCCCACTTATTAATCACATTATAAATACTAAAAAAAATTTAAATTATGCCACATCATCAATTAATACACTAATTGATGCATGTAAGATTATTCTAATTTTATTTCTTATCTTATTTTGACATTGCAAACCCATGTGGCTAGGTTTGGCATCCCTTAAAAAAGTCAAAAAGTCACTATCATATTTAAGTCACATCATCTTATTGAAGTCACATCACCTCTTTACCACATCACTTCAAACCCAACCCATATTTTATAAAAAGTTAAAAAGTTCACTTATTTAGAACATCCCAAACAACTTCTAAATCTTGTATGTATTTATTACTATGACTCCTATTATCTTATAAGAAAATAGATTATGTATAGCATTAGAATTTTTAAGTAAGTGCATCGATGAATCATAATCATTTTAAGTATGACTCATATCTTACTAAATTTAAATTTACATTATCTTAGAAAAAGTACTCGAGGCCAAGTTTGGCAACATCCTATGGCCTTGTTTGGGAATGAGATAAAATAGCCAAAAAGTCACTTTAATACGCCACATTACTCTATTTATTTTTCTGTACATCTTTTTATAAAAATAAAAAAATCAACTAAAATAGTCAATTCCTAAACGGGCCTATAATAGTAAAAAAATCAATAAAAACATTAAAAAGCCAAAGAACTATATATAAAAAGTCAATAATTTTATTTTCTCTCTACTTTTTACACATTTTTCATTAAAAATTAAAACATCATCCAAAATATACTAATTTTTTTCATTTCATATTTTAGTTAAAAATTCAAAAAATAACTAAAATAGACTATTCCCAAACCAACCCTAAGTGTGACTTACACTATGCTTCCCCAAAAATTTTAAAAGCGTAAATTACAAATACACCCTTGAGGTATATTTAAAATACTGATTGTCTCATGTGATTTGAAAAATTATAAATACCCATTATAAGAATTTTTTATTTAACAGACTTGACTAGAAAAACGATAATTTTAATAGCTATTGTATATAATAATAAAATTTTCTGAATTATTAATTGAAATATATTTTTGATATTATTAAAACTGTTAATTGACTTAATGATTTATTGATAAAATGGGCCATTTGTTATAAATTAGAAACTTTAGAAGGTAGGCTGTAATTTCTAGAACTATAGAGGACAATTCTTATTTAAGCAAATCTCATGAGGTGTATGTGGAATATATCCATTTTAAAAACCATGTATATTATACTAGTAATTAGTAAGATAATTTCAAATTAATGTACTTTGCACCCCCAAAATTTTAATTGTTTAGTTTGCATCCTCAAAATTATCAAAATTTGCAACCCCAACTTATTCATATTACAAATATTGATCTATTCTATTTGTTATATTTCTGTATTGATTAGAGTTATTTATATTCTTTAATTTATTTTTCTTTTATTTTTTTATGTTCATATGTCATTTATGGTTTTTTTCCTTCTATAGATCACATTTTAATCTGCTTATACACCTTATTTTGCGTTCATTCTTATTTGTTCATTCTCTAGAAATAAGAATATTGTCCGGAAATGAAAATATTATTTACATTCAACATGTCATCCTTAAAAATGAGGTCATAAAATTTAATATTATTTATGAAATGAATTATCATTTTACTCCTAAAAACATACATTTTCAACAATGAAATATTTTGAAACTAGGATGTAAGATGATTTTATAACAAGTTTTTTTTTTTAATTTTTTTTTTCCACATTTGTTGAGGAAGATTTTACTTAAGGTTTTAATGTCGAGTGTATTATAGATGTTTTTATATATACTGCGAAAGTGGTGATTATATCTCCAATTATATTTATATTCTCAATTAGATTGATAAAGATTGTTCGATTAATAGTAATATTATTGACTTTTTTAAACCGGTATAAAACAAAATTTTAAATTTTTATAATAATTTTTTTCAATTAAAAGGTACATATATTTTTACTCTCACAAAATTCGAATCCTGCATCCGTCCCTATATCCACCTCATTTTCAATATAAAATGTGAAACACAATACATAACGTTTTCCCATTTTCCTTTCCTCTTTGAGCAATGTAAAAAAAAATCTTGTTAAAAGCACGTGTATAAACATAATTGAATGTCGAACTATCATTTTATTATTTTTACAATCAATTACATATAACTTCTTATACTTAAAAAATAAATAAAAATTGAGGGAGTGAATTATATTCGGTTCATAATCTGAATTGAAATGTGTTATTCGAGCCTATAGAATTCATCATGAATCTCATTTTGACAATTTAAATTATTCATTTTATTTGATACTTTGTGTAATTATTTATACAAAAATTAATCTAACTGATAATCGCAATCTATATCATTTATAACATGAAAAATAAAAAATAAAAAATGATAAATAATAAATAATAAATAATAGACCATTGATTCGTGGCCACTACCCAGGAAACTACTACTGAAGTGCATTGCAGTGTTTTCCCCCAAATAATATCCATGCCCACACACACCTCATCTATATCTATATCTATATATAACCCCAACGCACTCTCATAAAACCCACAAACTATAAGAGCCATCAAACTTAAAAATTGATCAAAATGCCTTCTTCTTCAGTGTCAATCATCTCCAATTGCATTGTCTTCCCACAACACAAATCCACAATCAAGTCTCTAAAACTCTCTGTCTCTGATCTCCCAATGCTCTCATGCCAATACATCCAAAAGGGTGTCTTACTCTCTCAACCACCACTCCCCATCTCCTCCCTCCTCTCTCTCCTCCAACTTTCTCTCTCCACCACTCTCTCCCACTTCCCCGCCCTCGCCGGCCGCCTCTCTACCGACCCATCTGGCCACCTCCACATCCTCTGCAATGACTCTGGCATCGAATTTGTTCACGCCGAAGCCAAACACATCTTCATCGACCACATTTTAAGCCCTGTTGATGTTCCCAATTGCTTCAAAGAGTTCTTCACCTTCGACGACACTCTTAGCTACGCCGGCCACCACAAGCCCTTGGCCGCTGTGCAGGTTGTTAGAAATGGTTTTGATTTTGAAAAATTCAGTTTTTTTTTGGGGCTAACTTTGAACCAAAATTTAGGTGAGTCAGTGGCAGCTCATGCAACATATATTCACCTATACGCGTAGATGAACACTAAATTTTAATTTACAAAAAAAAAAAAATTAAATTCACCAGCCAATGGACTTGTAATAAAGAGATATGACCCCTCTTTCATGTACGAAAAGTTAAAATGCCAAAATTTGGATAGGTCAATATTCCCCTTTATGCATAAATCAACACCCAACTTTAATTTGTTTAAAAAAAAAGAAAAAAAAAATTAAAATCACCAACTAATGAGCTTGTAATCCAGCAATATGACCCGCCTATCATGTACGAGAGTTGGGTGACTTTGGTAAAGGAAATTTATAAATTCCATATATATAATTAGTCACTCGTTTGAAATGCTTCTTAACAGAACTATATTTTCGAATGCTCAAAAAAAAAAAAAAAAAAAAAAGATAAATTTTGATTGAATATTGGTAACTAAGTTTAGAATTAATTTTATTTGATGTGAAAATTTAATTGGGTTTATTTAGATTTTGTTGTGCACAGAAACTGTTTTCCATATCAGTCTGGTTTTTCTGTTTCGTTTTCTTTCTGTCCATTTTTATATACTGTTTTTCCAACACAGGTGACGGAGCTCGGCGACGGAATCTTCGTCGGATGCACCGTCAATCACGCCGTCACGGACGGCACGTCGTTCTGGAACTTCTTCAACACCTTCGCCGAGATCTGCAGAGGAGCCAAGAACATCTCCAAGTCGCCGGACTTTTGCCGGAACACCGTCTTCGATTCTCCGGCGGTTCTCCGGTTCCCGGAGGGCGGACCGTCGGCAACTTTTTCCGGCGACGAGCCGTTGAGGGAACGAATCTTCCATTTCAGCAGAGAATCGATCCTGAAGATGAAACTGAAAGCCAATAAAAAACTAACCACCGAAATTATTGGGAAACAGTGTAACGACAGTTGGACGGTCACTAACGGCGTGATTAACGGAAATCGGACGGCTGAGATTTCATCGTTCCAGTCGCTCTGCGCTCAGCTGTGGCGCTCGGTGACACGCGCTCGGAAACTCGATGGACATAAAACGACGACGTTTCGTATGGCGGTTAACTGTCGCCATCGGCTGGAGCCGCGGCTCGACCCGTTGTATTTCGGAAACGCGATACAGAGCATCCCGACCGTTGCTTCAGTAGGTGAACTCTTATCTCGGGATTTGAACTGGAGCGGGGATCTGTTGCACCAGAATGTTGTTGCGCACGACGATGCTACGGTGCGCAGGGGGGTGAAGGATTGGGAGAGTAACCCTAGGTTGTTTCCGCTAGGGAACCCCGACGGTGCATCAATCACGATGGGTAGCTCTCCGAGATTTCCGATGTACGACAATGATTTCGGGTGGGGCCGACCCATGGCGGTGAGGAGTGGTAGGGCCAACAAATTCGACGGCAAGATCTCGGCCTTTCCGGGACGAGATGGCGGCGGAAGCGTTGATCTCGAGGTGGTTTTGTCGCCGGAGACTATGGCTGGTTTGGAGACTGATATGGAGTTCATGCAATGTGTATCTTGAAGTGGGGTTGGTGACGTGGCAAGATCAGATGGTTGTTGTGTGACGTGTCAACATCAGGTGGGGATCTGTCAAACTTTGATTGAGCCAATGGACGGTTGGTGTTTAGAGTCCAACTTCATTGACTCGATGATGATGTTTTTGTCCTCTTTGCCGTTGTAATGCTTAATTACTAGCAGTTATAATTTGAGTAATATTAAAGGGTTATTTGGTATAATTTAAATAAGTGTATTTTTTATTTTTTTATAAAATAATGTGTAAAAAATAAAAAGATAATGTGATAAAAAAAGATAAAAAAATAAAAGATAAATTATTTAAAGTATATCAAATTTGACCTAACAATACAGACATTAAACACAAAATAAAAGGCATATCTCACACATACGATGAGGTATGTGTTTTATTTTAATGTTTAGTATTTGTATTTTTAAATTAATTATTATATTTCTATATTTATTTTCAGCTTAGATTGCATTTTCCACGTGACTAAAAATGAAGAAAGTTTCAGCCAAAAATCAATGTCCACCCAGCTCAAAAATAAAGAAAAATGAAAAAATCTTATCAAGGTTTCGTTTGGAAATATATTTTTTAGTAATTTTTTAATTTTTTTACTAAAATATGATGTAAAAAAATTAGTATGTTTGGAATGACTTTTTAATTTTTAACAAAAAGATATGCTAAAAGTAGAGAAAAGTGAATCTTTGATTTTTTTGTATAAGTTATTATCTTTTTAATTTTTTTAATAACTTTTTAAATTTTTGATTAAAATCGTCACTTAACAAACGTGTGTTTTGATTAAAATCTTAAGTGAAACTTAAGATTTCAATTCTTACAACTCTTATCAAATTCTTAGGCCGGCAACGTCTATTTTGACTTAAAAATAAAAAATTTATTAAACAAAAAATGTAAAAATATTTACAATTTTATCCTACACATCTACTCTATGTTGCAATCATTGATCTGTGGCCTTAGCATAGGTTAAATGACCTTTTTACCCCTCCTTTCCATGAAGTCTTTTATATGTATACCAACAGTAGGTGCCAACAATTTCATGTTTCCCAGGTATATAGGCGATTTGTTGCTTGTACCGCTACTGCATCACTTCACCTAACATATGTCAGGTGAAGTCACATGCTCATGCGCAACAAATTTTAGAAGGGCAAAACTATCATTTTACTCATATTTACTTTATTTATATTACAAAAAGAAAAATACTTGAAAGCTGTAGGACAAGAGCTTTAAATCATGCACTAATGATGTGGAGCTATATGGGTCCAGCTTGGTGTGATGTTTTAGTTTGAAATTTTTTTTTATGGGACATGCCATCTTAGTAGAATTCTTTTTAGAGCTCTACTTTTAGAGCTATAGATCATTGTTGATTACAAAAATGAGTGAAACCACTATAAAGATGAGTACTAATAGTTTTAAAGTGGTGCGGGTCTCACATGATGGGATGTTTTACTTTTGTGTGTTTTTTTTTTTTTTTAAATTTCCACCTCATTAGTGGTCCATTAATACTCCCAAATTAGTGGGATGAATCATTGTTGATTTATATTATTTCCTTTCACATTTTTTTGTAAAAGGTTAAAAATTTCTTCCCCAAACATATTGATTTTTTTTACATCATATTTTAACTAAAAAATTAAAAAGTTACTAAAAAAACATGTTCTCAAATGAGGCCTAAGGTTATGTTTGGGTTTGACTTGTAGACATCAAGCAAAACTCGACTTGCTAATTTTATGGTTGTTGAACTATAGTCATGTTTATTTGTCAGATGAGATTATAAATATGTTAAGATTAAGTGATGAGGTTATTCATGTTAGGATATTAATTAACAAATGTAAGATAAAATATATTTATTTGTTTACTAATATGATGGTATTAATAATTTAAAATTAAATTTATTAAATTATGTAAAAATATCCTAATCACATACAAAACAACTCTATTAGTTACGTAAAATAAGGATTAAAATTGTCTTCTAATCACTCATCGTAACCCCATGCAACTACTAATCCCATCACGAGGAATGATTGATATTCTCATTAGATGGCTAATCCTACGTAATTTTTCCACAAGCAAATCTAATTTCTCTCCCCAACTCCCATAAGCAAATCCAATCTCTCTCTCTCTCCAACCCTCAAATATAGCAAAAATTATGTATATTTTTTTGAGAAAGACTTTTTTTTTTTTTTTTTTTTGGAACTGGAAAAGGCCCTTAGGCTACGGAGAAAAATCAAAGGCCAAAAGGGCCTTAATAACGGAAGGAAGGTTCCTATCCCAATCTAAGGGGATGTGGTCATTGAGGTGAGCATTGGACAGCCAATGGGCCACACGATTTGCTGTCTTGGGAACCCATATAATCGGCTGCCCATAGCTCGAATGTCATGGAAACACGCTCTGCTTTCCCAATGTGGACCCAGTTCTGAGGCACTTAACTCGATTACAAATTTGTTATCGCTTTCTACTTGGACATGAGACAGACCAAGAGTCTGAAGGAGTGAGCATGCTAACTTTATTGCCCTCGCCTCGCCTTGTAAAACAGAGGACAACCTTACAGAGGTTGCAATCCCATCAACCAGTTTACCAGTCCAATCCCTGAGAATCACTGCAATAGAGGAATTTCGTCCATCAGGAGAGAGACTGGCATCGCAATTGACTTTCAGCATGCCTTGAGGGAGCGGAGTCCAAGTAAAGCCATCAATCCTGGGGGAGATGTGAGAAGGGGCATCACCCTGGGGAGGCACCAAACTGAGCTCTCTCCATAGAGAGGAAGCTTGACCAATAACGTGTAGAGGATTCACAGAGGTTTGGTTGAACACCCACTCATTGCGCTCTTTCCAGATAAACCATCCCACCGTGGCTGCCTTACTGATCATGGCTTTCCTGTCCCTGAGATTCAAACTGTGTTCAATGATGGATTGGGTCCAAGTCCTCGCTGAAGAGTTAAAGCCCTGTCCTGTGAGGAGGCCCAGATCACAACCAAACCAAACCGTTCAAGTCCAAGCACAGTGAAAAAGAAGGTGTTCAACAGATTCTAAGTCAGCACCGCAGATAGAACAAACCCGGGATGAGGCACACTGTCGATGGAACAGGTTTTCTTTGGTGGCGAGCTTATTGCAGCACACTCTCCACCAAAAGTTACGAATCTTGAGCGGAATAGGGAGCCCCCAGATAATTTTCTAGAAATCCTTGTGAACTGTGGCTAAATAAGAGGCAGTATGTGAGTTGGAGTGTTGTTCTCCAACCGCAATCTGATAACCACTCCGAACTTTATACATCCCAGATTTAGTGTAATGCCAAACAAGGGAATCATCTAGGTCTTCCGAAGAAATAGGTATTGTTTCAATGGCATGCAAGTCATCTGTTCCAGCAGGTTGCGAAGAGCGAGGTGATCCCATTCTTTTCGGTGTGGGTTGATCAGATCTTTCACAAACTGAATGTGACAGCCAACTGGCTTTGGAGTTTTAACTTTGAAGCTGTGAGATTGGGGCACCCACTTTTCATCCCCAAAATGTATTGACTTGCCATTCCCAACTTGCCAACGCAACCGCTTGTCAAGAAGGTCACGACCTTTAAGAAAGCTGGCCCAAGCCCAGGAAGGCCTTCGTCCCCTAGACGCATCTATAAAATCGGAGTAAGGTGTTGGAACAATCTTATGTGTAAATAAAATAAATAGAAATAAATTCAAACAAATAAATAAATAACGTACTGAATTTATTTATTAAATCGAATAAATAATTTAAGACAAAGTCGAGTGTGTGACACTCTATCCTTAAGACAGATTCGCCCCGCTATGGTACTTACGGTTGAGCGGCGTCTATCTCCCAGGATACAATGATGTTCACAAATTGTAGTAGTACTCCAAACAATTTGTTCTGAAATTTATTCTAATACTAAAATGAAGAATAATGCACCAATGGACAAAAGATAACAACCTGGACAGTAACAAAGGAACAAACTGTTTTTTTTTTTTGGGATCTCTCAAAAAACTAATCTCTACAGATTGCTGGAATATCAATTCTATTTATAGGCAACAAAAAGTGTCCGTTTGAATAGTCAATAGGTGTCTTATTCAAATTAACCGATTTGAATGTAAACTTGACCGTTGCTTTCAAACAATTTGAAAGGTTATGAAGTGCAACAGTTACAAAAACTGTTTGAAACATTAATAAATAAACTATTAGAATAGTTAGAAAAGTTAATTCATAAAAAATCTATCACTTGAAAGAAATAACTTTATTAAACTATTTAAATAGTTTAATCAAATTTTTAGGAAACCAATTAGGAAATAAAAATTTGAATTAAGAATTAAATTAAACTTCCAAAATTACAAACCTTAGGAAACCACTCAGAAACCCAAAATTTGAATTTAGAATTAAATTAAATTCCCACAATAATTTTTATTGAAAAATTCAATTGAATTTTATCAAAGAAATTAATGTTAAACCCGAAAACGACGTCATCTTCCCATTCACTCATAAATGGTTTTGACGTTCCATTTTCACCACATCACCTTTTCGGACCCACCCCAAAACACATTTGGGGTCCACCCAAATTGGGTTAAAAATATGCCTATATAAAACCATTTTCCAACAATCCCCCACATGAATGGAATTTGACGGAGTGAAAATGCAACAACATGATCTAATTACAGAGAGTACAGAAATTGAAAATATTCTGCAAAGGATAGGTAGCTTTTGGCTTTGAACCTTCCCTTGTGAGACACTATCGGATTTACTAGCTAACCAGTGAACATGATGTCTTGAACTGTTCAGCCGTTTGTGTAAACCAAGACAATAGAACTCACACAGTATATTCCCAGACACAGTTTAGTTCTCACTATTGTGTTCATTTTGGCCCTGAACAACCTGGTCTTCATGAGTGCTTTAGAGAATTGTAGCCCTTCACAAATCTCATAGAACCGGCCCAGTTCATACTCATATAGGTAATTCTTATGAAAAGTATCCTGCCATACTCCACTAGGTTTACCTAGATATAAGAATCATTAAAAGTATTACTTAACCTAAATCGCTGCAGACATCACTTATTTCATCATAGAAATGGGTAGGAGTTGGACTCCACAGTGATCCTTCTGAGTCAATCACAACTCGGTTGTCCCTTTGAACCTAGATCTGGGGATCTCCAGTCAACTAGGTTGGGTTGCCGTTGTGATAACTCTTATTTAATAGGCTTTAGTCCCATTCCCCTCGATGAATTCTCAACTAACTCTCTTGCTAACCCTTTGGTTAGTGGATCCGTTATGTTGTCGTGAGACTTAACATATTCTATAAAAATAATTCCATTAGAGAGTAGTTGTCTTACGGTGTTATGTCGACGACGAATGTGTCGTGACTTACCGTTATACATATGACTCTGTGCTCTACCAATTGCTGATTGACTATCACAATGTATGCCTATAGCAGGCACCGGTTTTGGCCATATTGGAATATCTTCAAGGAAGTGGCGAAGCCATTCTGCCTCTTCCCCTGTTTTGTCTAAAGCTATGAATTCAGATTCCATAGTAGACCTAGCAATACAAGTCTGTTTGGAAGATTTCCAAGATACAGCCGCCCCACCAAGAGTAAAGACATACCCACTGGTGGACTTCGAGTCTCTAGTATCCGATATCCAATTTGCATCACAGTATCCTTCAAGTACTGCTGGATATCTAGTATAGTTAAGCCCAATGTTACGAGTAAATCGAAGATATCGTAGAACCCTTATCATTGCTTTCCAGTGTTCTACTCCCGGATTACTCGTATATCTACTTAATTTACTTACTGCATAAGCTATATCTGGGCGGGTGCAGTTCATTAAGTACATTAAGCTTCCAATAATTTGGGCATACTCTAATTGAGAAATACTTTCCTGTACATTTTTAGAAAGATACAAATTAACATCTACAGGAGTTCTAGCAAGATGATCATCATCTTTGCTGAATTTGTCAAGTATTTTCTCAATGTAATGAGATTGTGACAAAGCATATCCTTCTGATGTTTTGGTAATTTTCATACCAAGTATTACATCAGCAATGCCCATGTCCTTCATGTCAAAATGTTTATTCAACATTTTCTTGGTAGTTTTAATCATGTCATTATTACTACCAATGATGAGCATATCATCTACATAAAGACATACAATGACATAACCTTTATCTGTGTTTTTAATATAAACACATTTGTCACACTCATTAATTTTAAATCCATTTGACATCATTGCCTTGTCAAATTTCTCATGCCATTGCTTTGGCGCTTGTTTTAAACCATATAATGATTTAACCAATTTACACACTTTCTTTTCTTTCCCTGGAACAGAAAACCCTTATGGTTGTTCCATGTAAATTTCTTCATTTAACTCACCATTTAAGAAAGCGGTTTTAACATCCATTTGATGAATTTCTAGATTGTATAGAGATGCAATGGCAATTAGCATTCTAATGGATGTTATTCTAGTAACCGGTGAGTACGTGTCAAAGTAATCAAGACATTCTTTTTGTCTATATCCTTTGACTACAAGTCTTGCCTTGTATTTGTCAATTGATCCATCCGCTTTCATTTTCCTTTTGAAAAGAGGTTTATAACCTGGTGGTAAGTCCACTAGTTCCCAAGTGTGATTTTGCAAGATGGATTCAACTTCACTGTTGACAGCTTCTTTCCATAAAGGAGCTTCAGGACTGGACATAGCCTCTTTAAAAGTTAAAGGCTCATTTTCTACCATATATGTTAGAAAATCTGGACCAAAAGATTTTGAGGTTCTAGCACGTTTACTACGCCTAGGTTCCTCTTCTTCATTTTGATCTAACTCTTGTTCTTGATCATGTTCTTGATCATTACTAGTAATAGCATCAAAAGATCTTTTCTTATTACTAGTCTCTTGTCCAATTTTATTCGGAAATACATGTTCAAAGAACGATGCATTCTGAGATTCAATAATAGTATTTACATGCATTTCGGAATGTTCTGATTTATGAATCAAAAACCGATATGCACTACTATTCTTGGCATAACCAATGAAAATGCAATCAATGGTCTTAGGACCTATCTTAGTCTTTTTAGGACTAGGAATAGCCACTTTAGCCAAACACCCCCACACTTTTAAGTATTTGTAGGATGGTACTCTTCCATGCCACAATTCATAAGGTGTTTGATTTATTTTCTTTCGGGGTACTTTATTTAAAATATAATTAGCAGAAAGTATTGCTTCCCCCCACAAATTCTGAGGTAAACCGGAACTTATTAACATGGTATTCATCATTTCTTTTAAAGTCCTATTTTTCCTTTCAGCAATTCCATTTTGCTGAGGAGAGTAAGGAGCTGTGGTTTGATGAATTATTCCATGTTCTTTACAAAATTCACCAAAAGGTGATTCATATTCACCACCTCTATCACTTCTAAGTTTCTTGATTTTCTTACCAAGTTGATTTTCAACTTCATTCTTATATTGAATGAAAGTTTCCAAAACTTCATCCTTAGTTCGAATTAAATAAATATAACTATATCTAGTATAGTCATCTATAAAAGTGATTACATACTTTTTTCCACCTCTGGTTTGAATTGATTTAAAATCACAAATGTCACTATGAATTAATTCAAGTGGTTCCGTACTTCTTTCAATTGAATGAAAAGGAGTTTTAGATAATTTTGCCTCAACACAAATTTCACATTTATGATTTGAATCAATGTCAAATTTAGGTAAACATTCCATATTAATTAATCTACGCAAAGATCCATAATTAACATGTCCTAGTCTACCATGCCATAAATTTGAAGACTCAAGCAAGTAAGAAGAAGATGTAGTATTATTAATAACTGAGGGTACAATGGTCATTACATTTAACTTGAAAAGGCCATCAGACATGTAACCTTTTCCTACATACATCCCATTCTTAGTAAGTACAAATTTATCACTTTCAAATACTAGCCTAAACCCATTCTTACTCAACAAAGATCCGGAAACAAGATTCTTGCGAATGTCCGGTACATGCAGCACGTTGTTGAGAGTGAGTTCCTTTCCAGATGTCATCTTGAGTACAATCTTTCCTTGTCCTTCAACTTTGGAAGTTGAGGAGTTGCCCATATAGAGTTGTTCACCATTATCCACTGTAGAATAAGATGTGAACATCTTTTTGTCGGCACAGATATGGCAAGTAGCACCAGTGTCCACCCACCATTCTTTAGGATTTCCGACAAGATTTGCCTCGGAAACAACTGCAGAAAGATTGATGTCATCGACACCATTGGAAATATTATCCACCTCGGTCATGTGGGCTTGAGCAGGCTTCTTGCTTGTTCTTCTTTTGTTTTTGCCTTTGCTATGGCAATCTTTGGCCCGATGTCCCTCTTTGTCACAGATGTAACATTTGCCATTAAACTTGTACTTTTTATTATCCCCCCCTTTAGAGCCTTGTGATGAACTTTCTCCAGAAGAATTTCGTTTCTTGGTTTTTGAAGCATGTTCCACCACATTTGCTTTAGACACCATAGGAAGCTTACCAGCCCGCTTTTCAGAATTGCGGTTGTCCTCCTCAATCCTCAAACGCACAATTAACTCGTCCATAGAAATTTCTTTGCGCTTGTGTTTGAGGTAGTTCTTGAATTCCTTCCAGCCTTTTGGTAATTTTTCAATTAAGGCTGCAACTTGAAAGGATTCACTGAGAGAGATACCTTCTGCGTGAATGTCATGAAGAATGAGTTGGAAATCTTGAGCTTGACTGATCACAGTTTTTGAATCAACCATTACAAAATCCAAGAATCTGCCAACCACAAATTTCTTTGAGCCGGCATCTTCCGTTTTGTACTTTTTCTCCAACGATTCCCAAAGTTCCTTTGCTGTCTTGATTGGACTGTAGACGTTGTATAATGTGTTGTCAAGTCCGTTCAAGACGTAATTCCGGCAAAGGAAATCGGCATGTTTCCAAGCATCAACCGCAGCAACCACTTGCCGGTCGGTTTCATCCTCTTTCAGGATAGGTGCATCTTTACGGAGAAAACGAGCCAGGTTCAGAGTTATAAGATAAAACAACATTTTCTGTTGCCATCTTTTAAAGTCAGTTCCTAAGAACTTCTCTGGCTTTTCACCGTGATTTAGTGGTACTGTTACAACAGGAGAGGGGGTTGGCGTCATTGCAGCCACCACAGTAGTACTTGTTTGGGCATTCGTTTCAGTAGCCATCAATTCTAATATATAAAACAAAATTATAATTAGAATTTATACTACACAGAAAATTAAACCAAATTCACAGAATTAAATTCTGTAAAAATAAAAGAAACAAGAATGTAACTTTTATTTTTCAATTAATTTGAAAATAAAATAAAATTTATTTAAACAAATTAATTCCACACAGAAAGTAAATTCTATAAAAATAAAAGAAATAAAAATTATAACTTTTATTTTTCAATTAATTTGGAAATAAAATAAAATTTTATTTAACCAAATTAATTCCACACAGAAAATTAAATTTCTGTAACACTTCAATAATTAAAATACTGAAATAGAATTTTAATTAAAGAAAACTCAGAAAATAATTTCTAAAATCCAAAATTAGTTTTCTGACAAAATTCCACAAAAATATATTCTGAATTGTTAATGACACCAGTATCGTACTACTAGTTGTTGCCAAAGAAAAGAGACAGTATATTACTACTATATTTCAAATAGCATATAATCACTATTTGTTTTTCCAACCAGAATATTATTTTGTAAATTCACAGAAAATAATTTTTCCTCCGAAATTATTTACGAAGAATGAAAAAAGGGAAACAAACGAAAAATTCTGTAAACAGAATAATTCGACTCTGTCTTAAGATTGTTGGAACAATCTTCTGTGTAAATAAAATAAATAGAAATAAATCCAAACAAATAAATAAATAACGTACCGAATTTATTTATTAAACCGAATAAATAATTTAAGACCAAGTCGAGTGTGTGACACTCTGTCCTTAAGACAGATTCGCCCCGCTATGGTACTTACGGTTGAGCGGCGTCTATCTCCCAGGATACAATGATCTTCACAAATTGTAGTAGTACTCCAAACAATTTGTTCTGAAATTTATTCTAATACTAAAATGAAGAATAATGCACCAATGGACAAAAGATAACAACCTGGACAGTAACAAAGGAACAAACTGTTTTTTTTTTTTTGGGATCTCTCAAAAAACTAATCTCTACATATTGCTGGAATATCAATTCTATTTATAGGCAACAAAAAGTGTCCGTTTGAATAGTCAATAGGTGTCTTATTCAAATTAACCGATTTGAATGTAAACTTGACCGTTGCTTTCAAACAATTTGAAAGGTTATGAAGTGCAACAGTTACAAAAACTGTTTGAAACATTAATAAATAAACTATTAGAATAGTTAGAAAAGTTAATTCATAAAAAATCTATCACTTGAAAGAAATAACTTTATTAAACTATTTAAATAGTTTAATCAAATTTTTAGGAAACCAATTAGGAAATAAAAATTTGAATTAAGAATTAAATTAAACTCCCAAAATTACAAACCTTAGGAAACCACTCAGGAACCCAAAATTTGAATTTAGAATTAAATTAAATTCCCACAATAATTTTTATTGAAAAATTCAATTGAATTTTATCAAAGAAATTAATGTTAAACCCGAAAACGACGTCATCTTCCCATTCACTCATAAATGGTTTTGACGTTCCGTTTTTACCACTTCACCTTTTCGGACCCACCCCAAAACACGTTTGGGGTCCACCCAAATTGGGTTAAAAATATGCCTATATAAAACCATTTTCCAACATAAGGATGATAAACTACACTCTTTAAAGGGTGTGCACCGTATCCACCTTATAATTAAAGAAGAAAATTATATAATTTCATATTTTTTTAGTCATAACTAAAATAAAAATAAAAAAATAAAATCATAACCAAACAACACATAACACAACCAAAGTTCTCATGAGTCCTAACTAAAGAATAAAATGGCATAATTTAGGATGCATAGGGTAGAATGTGTATGTAGTAAAATTTCCCATATTTCTTTCTTTTTTGCTTTCCTTTTTTTCTTTTTCTTTTTTTGACAAATTCAAGCACAAATATTTTTTTTTTTCTCAATGTACCCTTTTTATCGAACAAATTTTTATTGAGATCATCACATGTGATAAGTGCTTGAATCTTGGAACTAATGTTTTGAAAACCAGATCGGTGAGCGAACCGAAAAAGTGATTGGGTGAATGAGTCACTGTTCAATTGTGAGTTAACAGGAATCAAATTGTGATGTCATATAATTTTATAATATATTTGTAAAAAAAATTAAGTTCAAGGGAAAAATATATATATATATATATATATATATTAAATAAACGAACTAAAAACAAACTTATAATACAATTGTTTTAGGTCTCGTTTGGGAACATGTTTTTTTAATAATTTTTTGAATTTTTGGCTAAAATATGATGTAAAAAAAACTAGTATGTTTGGGATGACTTTTTGACTTTTTACGAAAAGATGTACAAAAAGTAGAGAGAAAAGAGAATCTTTGACTTTTTGGTATAGGTTGTTGATTTTTTTTGATTTTTTTAGTAACTTTTTGATTTTTTAACTAAAAAAGTCACTTGTCAAACGAGGCCTTAGTATTAAAAGCAATAGATGCATGAATAGCTTGGTGGTTGGCATTTATAATGCATTGTAAAAGGTTGGAGGTTCGAATCCTTCTACTACCATCAATAATGTTTTGGAATATTGCTGTCAACCCAACGGTTCAATGGATGGGTGGTTCAAGCGGATCATTGACTCAAATCGAGTTTTCAATACAGATAATTATGTGGGGTAATTCGAATAAAAAATTGGGTTGGTCGATAGGTCAACTAGTCAAATTATTCGATTTTCAAAACTATACTTGGAACAAATGGAGTTAAGGAATGTCTAATGTCTAATTTATGTTAATTACCCAAGGGTGTGTTTGTTTGGACAGACTGGATAAGGAGGGATTGTTATCCATCGGACTGTTAGTCCCGGGATACATTGTCCCCGGACTATTTGGTTGGATTGGATTTGTATCCTATGTTTGTTTAGTCATGGGATTAGATGTCTGAATTGGACAATTTTTAGTAAATCCAATGTTTGGTTAAACGGACTGAATAAGGATAAATGTTCAAAAGACTATTTTACCCTTGTAATTTATAATTTTTATTTAATATATAATTTTAAATTTGTAATCTGTAATTTATAATTTATAATTTAACAACACTAAAAAAATTTAATTTATTAGGCCATAATTTTTAATTTATTATTTTCAATTAAATTAAATTTATAATTTATAATTTATATTTTTTATTTAATATATAATTTTAAATTAACGACAATAAAAAATAATTTTATTTAATATATAAATTAAATTTTCAACAACACTAAAAAAAATTAATTTATAAGGTCATAATTTATAATTTATTATTTTTAAATAAATTTAATTTATATTTTATATTTTTTGTTTAATATATAATTTTAAATTAACTACACTAAAAAAATAATTTTATTTAATATGTAAATTTAATTTTTTAACAACACTAAAAAAATTTAATTTATAAGGCCATAATTTTTAATTTATTATTTTTAATTAAATTAAATTTATAATTTATAATTTAAATTTTTTATTTAATATATAATTTTAAATTAACAACACTAAAAAAATAATTTATAAATGTTCGAAAGACTATTTTACCCTTTTCTAATTGTTTGTTAAGTAATAGCATGGGAGTAAAATGGACATTTCAGAGCCTATCCCATGGGATACCAATCCCATGGAAATAATCCCCCCCCCCAAAATGGGATATGATAGTCCCATAAATATGGGACTAATAGTCCGGAGCAAAAAAATTGAAACAAACAATGGACTATTAGTCCGATGGGACAAATAGTCCAATCCCACACCCTAATCATTCAAAACAAACACACCCTAATTTAATGGCATATGATAGCTCAATGTCATAAATGTTAGGGTAGAAGATGGCTTAGTACCCTAACTGTGTGTGTTGTTTTCTGATCACACTGCCAAACAGGTACTCAGCTGGAGAACACCGACAGAATAGATTGCGCTTGAACGACCTGTCACAGAAAGAAAAGACTCCGGCAGTGGTTCTTTCATCCGAGGGCACTCCGACGATCAAGTCAGTAATCAATATCTCTCAAAGATAACCAAATTGTGCTTAACTCACAAGTCAGAATACAAAAAGCGTACTTTAGACCCACGAGGGTGCCTTACTTTTATAGCAATCGCTGACCTGATTCCTATAGAAGCCTAGCTTCAATGGACTCTGGCTCAATGCTTATCCCGGACTCTTCAATAGATAAAGATAAACTCCCTAAGAGCTTTTTCCTTATCCAGGCTGAGGTCCTCTCCCATTCTAGGACTCTTGTTCCCTATCCGTTCATCTCGAATTTCGGTATCTTCGCAGGTAATCTCGACCTAGCTGAGATCACCTCAGCGTCATGACTAGGACATGTGGCACCTCGGCTGGCACTTTGGTGCCTTCTTGGCCACGTGCTATCATTCAAGAAATATGTCCCCACAACTGCCCCTAGGTTCTATTACCTCGGCATTCTGAGGTGATAGAACCTTAACCTTTTGACCATATAGCACGTCAACTAAGCTTGCTCTATCCTTTATTACCGAGGTTATCACCCATCGACTTCCATATGATGAACACTTCAGTGTGTTTGCATCAATGCTTTAGAACCAAGAACCAAGTTTTTTCAAGTTCCCTAGCCGAGATCGTCTCCCTAGTCGAGGTCTTTGCTTCATTAAATCAAGAACTCTAAAAGTTTTTACACGTGTATGAGCTGTCACGCACAGTAATTCAACCATTTTTGCCACGCGTCTCTTCCCCATTGAACCGTACCTGACACGCGCCATTAAGTTGCATCGCTTTTGCGTGCGATGTCTGACAAGCACGTCGTCCTAGGCACACTAATTGTGATTTGCCGCCTTTTCGTGTTTTGACAAAAACACTTCCCTCTCTCTTCATCTTTTCACTTCACATTTTCTGATTTCTCTTCGTGCTTCAAGCTTTTCTCTCTCTAAACCACCATTGTCATCTTCCCAAAGCTTTCTGTAACCACTTCCGTTCACCTCCTCTGGCGAAGCTTTTGCTGCTCTTTTTCGCTCGCTGCCACTGGCTTACCCCAGTATTCTCTACACCGGCCTCCATTTCTTTGGTAAGTTAGTATTCCCCTTTGTTTCAATTCCTTGTTTTACTTCAAATTTTACTATGCTTGTATACTGCCATTGCAAATCTGTTCATGCTGTTAAATAGTCATTTGTGTGTTGAATTCTACAATTCGTCATCTGTTTCATGATTATATCTTTGTACAATCTGTTGTTGGTATACACACACATATACACACATGTTGACGTTCTGGATAGCTTGTCACTATTCTTGATTTTGCTTTATGGGTTCTGAACCAAACACATACTCGTTATTCTGCTACTGAACTTGGCTTTGTATATCTGTACTTCTATCATTAAAATGTTCTTGAATTTCCTGTTCTGTCTTCTTGAGTCTGAATCATGTTCTTGTTTCTATTTTCTTGTTGTATTTTGCCAGATTCTTGCCTCCAATTTCCTATTTTCACATAGTTTTTAGGCTTGAGTTTTGATAAAAGCCACTATCCCTAGGAAAATTAGAACAAATTTCCCTAGATCTTAAAAAGTCTTTGCCCTTGCTTCTGTTCTGAGTTTAAGCCGAGGTCCCTCAAATCTTAACAATCCACTTTCTTCTGAAATCCAACACCTTCCCATTTAACCGACGTTATGGGTATGTTCAGGTGGAGGGTAGACACCCCAACTAAGCTAGCATACTTTAGGCAGGAGTTTGCTATCTCTGCCGACGTTCACCTTAGGCTGGCTGGGGAGGAGGACTCCATTATGCCCAAAGATGACTCTATGCCATTCCCAGTAGTGGCCTTCATAGAGTGTGGACTTAAGTTCCCTCTTGACATCCTTTTCTGAGAAGTCCTTCACTACTATAAACTCAACCCAATGCAGCTTGTCATTAACTCTTACCGAGTTATCAATGGTATAATTGCCTTAGCCAAAAAAGAGAACGCTAGGGTTACCCTTGCCGACATTCAATATTGTTACACCATGTGCTGCCTGAAGTCAGAAAAGGGCTATATCTATTACCTTAAGCCGATATCCACGGAATACGAACTTGTCGCCGACCTCCCAGACTCCAACAAGGGTGCTGGAGACAATTACTTCGTTGTCTCGAGCAACTGAGAGTTCCCACCAGATGATGACCTCCACCTCTATCCCCTAAGCCGAACAGTTTTCAAAGGGGGAGATGGTAAGAGCCAAGTGTCACATTTACTTACTTTCAAGTCTTTCTTACTTTGATATTTTTGTATGCTCAAACCTCTGTTTGTTTTATTTTGCAGTGCTTCCTCAACCACCTAAGGACTTCCGCAAATCCTTCTATCCCAGCAAGGATTTCAAGAAGTTGTTGGGTTTGCCAGTTGACCAACGGAAAACACCTCTGCTGCTCAACTACATCCCAACCTACAAGTCCACTTTGCCCAACGTCCCGAAGAAGAGCAAGTCCCCTCCCTCTGCTGCAACTTCCGCTACAATTTCGTTACCTCAGCCTGATCAAGGATCAACCTCTGCTCCAGCAAAATAGCCATCTACTTCAGCTCCACAACTGATTCCACCTTCTCAACGCCAACGCCGACATCGAGCTCCACTGCTCGCGCCAGCAGGCAGGACTCGAAGCCGAAGACGCCGAAGTGTTGAGGCGCCGTCTTTGAACCAATCAAATCCACCAACAACTCTACCAGCAATCCGCCTTGGCACTAAAGTTACTGTTGCCATCTCCTCTGATGAAATGGGGAAACAAAAGGCCGTTGCTAAAGACCTTCTTGCCGATATCCCCAATGTCGTCGCAGTTCAATCTTTCCAGTCTCAACCCAAGCCGAAATCAAAGAGGCTGAAGAAAGCCCAAGCCAAGGCAACGGTGACTCAGATCAACTTTGAGGACACCTTGCCAATCTAAAAAATGGCTGAGGTAGAAAAAAGTACCTCTGCCGTCGAAAAGAGGCCCACAGAGGCTGCTCCCTCCGAATCCACCTAGTCAAAGAAGCCGAGGTCAGAGTCTATTGCAACCTCGGGGTCCCTAAAGTTTGATGCCCCCTGGCCCCTCCAATCACCATCGAGGACAAACTAGTTAGAGTTGGCGACAGCGCGACTAACATTGAAGTCGGCGTTGCCCTCTCCACTACCTTGCTCCTTCCCAAAGACCTCGAACGCAATACCGAGGTCAATGAATACGAAAATTTCGCTTTACAATTATAGCACTCCGTACAAGTAAGCCCCTAATACTGGTTACTTTTCTATTTTTTCCATACTTAGAGAGTTTTACTAACTTCTGTTTTTTTTTTCTTTCTATTTCTTGTAGGCGATCCAGCACGCCCACTTCTTCGCAATGCAAGCCTTCGACATTAAGAAGGAGTTGACCCGCAAGACAAAGGAGGCTAACGGTTTGCTCAAGACCATCAATAAAGCCGAGGCCAAGATGAAGATGTTGATAGATCAGACCAAGACAGCCAAACAGGCCCAAGACGAGGCTGAGGAAAGAGCGGGGGTTGTTGTGGCTATCGCTGAGGTCCTCAAGTCTGAAAAGATAGAGGTCAAAGAAAAAACTACCGAAGCCTAAGCCAAGCTCATCGCTGCCTTGGCCACAAAGGACGTTGAGATCAAAGCGGCGGACGAGAAGGCCTACACTGAGAGGGCAGCCGACGTCCGTGAGGACTATAAGAAGCAGGTCAAAAAGGCATGCAACAAGGGTTACTCCCTTGGCAGGATGGCTGCTTTAAAGGAGTTGGCTGTCCTCGACGATTCACCTCTCCGTGAAGATAGCCGCATTGTCCTGCCATTCTCACCCACTCCAAGTCAATCCGAGGATGAAGTTGAGTCCGAGGAGGAGGCCTAGGCCAAAGAGACCGAGAAAACCGAAGCTGATGGGGCCAAGTCCCCAACTCTGAATGAGCAAGTTTTAGACTTGACTCAGGATGAGGAGGACGAGGTCCAAAAGACCACCTCTGAGGCCGAGGTCGAGACTTCTAACAAGAGACTGGATGATATGCTGCATGAAATCGACGCCGAGGTCCAAGCTGAAAAATCTGCCCGACTGCCTGCCGAGGCTGACATAATGCCAATTACTGAGGCAGGGCAGATTGTAGAAAATGCATAAACTTTAGTTTTTCCTCCTTTTAGTACTTGTTCTCTTTTTTACTTTTGGACAACTGTAAATCTCTTTGTTTTGAACAATTTTAACTTTGTATTTGGCCGATGTGTCTTTTTTTGTATTCTGAACAAGTAATCCTCTGTAAGTCGAAGTTCCTTGTTTCCTTTGGAATGCAAGTCTTCTTTTTTTTGACTAAGTCTTTGAATGCTTGTCTTTCATTTACTGTCTTGTATATGATGCCATACTTAGAATAATTTGCATGTCTTCAAAGTACACCTTAAGTGTGTAATTTTCTCGGGGTAAAAATACTTCGGATATACTTGCTGAATGTTTATCTTGGCCTTGTCTTAACACTTAAAAAAACATTGTAAGAAAGTTTTCACAAGTGTTTAGCTAAAACTTGCCACTTCACTTTCAGTTATCAAGACTTCTGTCTTCCATTATTCTCCAAGTTTTGGCAACATGGTAATCTCGGCAAGTACATAGATACTTCTTTCAACATAACCTTGGCTTAACTTCAACTTGTAAATCTTTCTTAAAATTTCAACAAATGTAAAACCAATTTTCTTTCAACATAACCTCAACTGAACTTCAACTTGTAAATTTTTCTTAAAATTTCAACAAGTGTTAAACCAACTTTAGCTTGTAAATTCCAACTTCCAAGCATTATTCTCGAACTCCTTGCCCCCTAGTGTAAACTTATGCTTTACTTATGTTCACATTAAGTATGTACCTATGATCTTGTCGCCGAGATCAGATTCAAACAGAGACTGACCGAGGTTATCAACCTCGGTTTCTGTTAATCTAACTGTTATGTATTTTAGTGTCATTCAAAGTTTTCATTCTGTCAATACAACAAATCTAGATTAATTCAACTTAGTTCAACTTGATTATATGCAAGTATAATTCAACTCTGCCATATAACAAGTCTAAGTTATTCGTCATGTTTCAATCAGAAACATCGCCAACTTAGTTCAACTTTATTATATGCAAGTATAATTCAACTCTGCCATATAATAAGTCTAAGTTATTCGTCATGTTTCAATCAGAAACATCGACAACTTAGTTCAACTCTATTATATGCAAGTATAATTCAACTCTGCCATATAATAAGTCTAAGTTATTCGTCATGTTTCAATCAGAAACATCACTAAGTGACTGGTCAATCGTTTTACACAAGTTTGAAAAAATCGAGCTAAAATTTTATTAATTACTTCGGCTAATAACAAAAAAACTTAAAAAACAAAAAGAAATCTTAATGATAGAAAAATTTCAGATTGCAAGTATTCCAAGGTCTTGACAACTCTTTGCCTTCAATATCTTCAAGCCGATATGCCCCATTGCCCAGGACCGAGATAATTCTATAAGGTCCTTCCCAATTTGGGCCAAGCTTGTGTCACGACCCAAACCCGGCCCTATGGGTTTAGCACCGTAACCGGCCAGTAATCCGAGATTACCGAAGGCCTGCTGAACAGTAATACAGTGAAACAGAGTACAGGGCCTGGCGGAAGCCAATACAGTGAATAAATAGTGCCCATTGAGCTGTGACAGTCTGTATGCAAAAAGGCTTTTCATACATTATACAAAAACAGTACAGAACAGTATACACAATATTCACATCCACTTAACTAGGGACTCAACCCCACATAACAGTACCGAAAACGTTCCGTCTGTACAACACAGTATACAAAATTAACAGTCACACAGTACAGGGACCTAATCCCTGTATAACAGTACAGTAAACAGTCAGTCTATACAAAACAGTGAAACAGTACAAAAGGGGGAAATTCTAAAACGCCCCTAAGCCTTAACAGTAGGCTCGGAACCTCGCAGTGAGGCACAAAGGCTGGCTTGACAAAACTGGAGTAACCCTGACGCCTCTAGCTGCGGTCTGGTGCCTGTACACCTACATATATATATGAGCAGTGAGCTAAAGCCCAGTGAATAACATAAAGCGTAAAGGGGTTACAGTAATGAAAACAGTTCATTTCAATCAGTAATTCAGTTGCTCAGTACAGTAAACAGTCATATGTGGTACATCCATTAGCATAACAGTAACAGTAGGTCTTAAAAGACCGAACAGTAATGATGGCCATCAGTCAGTAAACAGTAGTGGTTCCACAAGGAAACCGACAGAGATCTCTGTGACAGTAACAGTAACAGTAAACCGTAGATACTAAGGATGCCACAGTACAGTTCAGAAATAAAGGACATACATTCATTCAGTAAATAATACCAGTTCAGTAAACAGTTCAGTTCAGTATTCAGAAGATAATCAGTTGAACATATCTTTACACAATTGTTACTCACAGAGTTCTGGGCTACAGTATGCTAGAGCGTGTCTCCCCAGTTGCCAACCCTACACAGTTCACAGGTTGAACACACTAAGCTACACAGTTGGGAAATCTCATAACTTAATCCCTAATTTGCCTTGGTGTGTTCTACAATGATATCCTCATCAAGGTGCCTTAAACTAGGCCTAAGAATGCCTAGGATGGGATGAGGATGCAAAAATACACTTAGAAAACATTTCGCAAAGTTTGCTGAAAATAGGAGCCTCGCTCGAGCGAGACTTTCTACGCTCGAGCGTAAGTCCAAAATCAAAGGCTTCGCTCGAGCGAGGAATCCTTCGCTCGAGCGGTCTGCAAAACAGTAAAAGTACTGGATGCTGAAATTTTACGCGGGATGGTCGCTCGATGGTCGCTCGAGCGGAGCCCTGGACAAAGGTGCTCGCTCGAGCGGGGAATCCTTCGCTCGAGCGAGGAAGCCAAATCTGGAATTTCCAGATTTGCCTCCCAAGCTCAAACCAAGCATTCAACCACTCCAAACTCGACCTCTTGGGCCCAAATTCTGGAAAACATCATTAAATTCAATGTATAACAAGTTTCAAAGCTCAATTTATGAATTCAAGCCCCAAAGGTGAGTCAAATAGAACCATATTCAAACCCATTTTCAAGAATATGAAGAACATGCAAACATGCAAGGATTTAAACCAAATCAAAGCTTCAAAGCTTGTTCAAATGAGCTCATTCTTTTCAAAACAAGATGAAAACATGGTCTACTCTTACAACATGGACATGCATGTAACCATTTACCATGAATTCAACTCAAAACTCATTAATTCAACCATGCATGCAAGAAATGAGCTTCAATTCACCATTAATGACCCAAATCATGACTTAGTTCTACAATGAAGCATGAACCATGCAAGAACTAGTTCAATAGCATCAATAAGAAGATAAGATCCTTACCTAGAGCTTGAATTAGAAGACTAGGAGCTCAAATATGCAATCTATACTTCAATTCCTTCAATTCTCCAAGCAAAACCCAAGGTAGAATTCAATTCCTCTCACTCTCTCTCCTCTCTTCCCTCTTGGTCGGCAATGAGAAGGAAAATGGCTGAGGAAATGTTGTTCTTGGCTCAAGTATGTGTGTGAGATAGTGGCCCACTCAATGGCAAAACGGTAATTAAGTCCAACTCTTCAATTGGCTTATTTCAATCTAATTTAATCATACCTAATCAATTTTCAGATACTTATACCATAAAATCACATTAAATATGAGGGTCACGTAACATCAATCGGTTTCAGATTCGGCCGCCGATAAGGCCTTCAAATAGCAGTTTAAACATATAAACATGAACAGATAATCAGACAATCAAACAGATAGAATGCAATTAACTAACATATACTCAGTCAATTCAGTTTCAACTTCAGTCAGTCGGTTCAGTATTTCATTCAGTTCGATTATCAGTTAGTTATCAGTCATTATCAGCTTCGTTTAACAGTAATCGGTGATTAACGGTAATCAATCGGTCATAAATCAGTAAACAGTACGAGGGTTGTTACAGTCTCCCCTCCTTATAAAGAGTTTAGTCCTCTAAACTCGAGTTACCTTCATTCTGAAAGAAAACAGGATTCAGTGGAAACAGTTCAGGATATCGTTTAGCCATGTCATCTTCCCTTTCCCAAGTGGCATACACGCCACCATGGTTCTGCCAGTCAACTTTCACTAACGGGATCTCTTTGTTCCTCAGTTTCTTGATCCGTCGGTTTACAATCCGTATAGGCCGTTCCTCGTAAGTGTAGTCATCACTCAACACTACGTGGGTAGGCTCTATTACATGGAAGGGATCCCGGAGATAGTCTCTCAACATAGAAATGTGGAAGACGTTATGCATGTGTTCCATTTCAGGAGGGAGCGCAACTTGATACGCCACCGGATTAATTTTCTCAATAATCTCATAAGGTCCGACGTATCTCGGTGCTAACTTGCCTTTGACTCCAAAACGAGTCTGGCCTTTCATTGGTGTCACTTTCACAAAAACGTGATCACCCACTTCATACTCTCTGTCCCGTCTTCTGACATCTGCATAACTTTTCTGTCTACTCTGTGCAGTTTTCAGTCTTTGCTGTATCAGTTTCACTTTTTCAGTTGTTTCATACACAATCTCGGGCCCAAGCAAAGGCCCATCTCCAACTTCTGCCCAGCAAATTGGAGATCTACATTTTCTGCCATACAATGCCTCAAAAGGCGCCATACCAATACTCGAATGGTAGCTGTTGTTGTAGGCGAATTCAGCTAAGGGCAAATGGCTTTCCCAGTTTCCCTGAAAATCAAGGACACACATTCTCAGTAGATCCTCCAGAGTTTGGATGGTCCTTTCAGATTGGCCATCTGTCTGAGGATGATAGGCACTACTCAGCCTCAATTCAGTACCCAATGTAGTCTGTAGGCTTTGCCAAAACCTCGATGTAAACTTCGAATCCCTGTCAGAAACAATAGACACAGGCACTCCATGCAGTCTAACGATTTCATCAATATAGATAACAGCCAATTTGTCCGCATTATAAATCGTCTTGACAGGTAAGAAGTGAGCAGATTTGGTTAGTCTATCAACAATAACCCAAATTGAATCCATACCTTTTCTGGAGCGAGGTAACCCAACGATAAAATCCATCGTGATGTGCTCCCATTTCCATTCCGGTATGGGTAAGGGTTGCAGTAATCCGACAGGTCGTTGATGTTCAGCTTTGACCTGTTGGCAATGAAGACATTTGGATACAAAATCAGCAATTTCTTTCTTCATTCCCGGCCACCAGAAATTCTGTTTCAGATCTTGGTACATTTTCGTATTCCCCGGATGGATAGACAATTTCGAATTGTGGCCTTCTTGCAGAACTCTTCTTTTCAGTTCAGTATCATTCGGTACACACAGTCTTTCTTGAAATTTCAGTACATTATTCTCAAATTTGAATCCCGGTCTCGGTTTAGATTCTCTTTCCTCGATGATCTTCTTCAAGAAATCGTCCAGTTGCTGTTTCTCTTTAATTTCCTCAATCAGTGCCGGTTGAGCAGAAATAGCAGCTAAGGTTCCACCTTGTTCCCGTAAAACAATTTCAATTTCAGATTTTTCAAGGTCACAAAGCAACTCTTTCTGTCCTGTAAGCAAACATGCTAAGTTTCCAATCGATTTCCGGCTCAATGCATCGGCAACGGTATTGGCTTTTCCTGGGTGGTACAAGATCTGTAGGTCGTAATCCTTTATCAGTTCTAGCCATCTCCGCTGTCTCATATTCAGTTCTTTCTGTGTGAAGAAATACTTTAAACTCTTGTGGTCAGTGTATACTTCACATGTCACCCCGTACAGATAGTGACGCCAGATTTTCAGTGCAAATACTACTGCAGCAAGTTCCAGATCATGGGTCGGGTAATTCTTTTCATGTGGTCTCAGTTGTCGGGAAGCATAAGCTATAACCTTCCCATTCTGCATTAAAACACATCCCAAACCCTTATGAGAAGCATCACTAAATACAGTATAACCATCCGTACCTGAGGGTAAAGTCAAAACTGGTGCAGTCACAAGTCGAGTTTTCAACTCCTGGAAAGCAGATTCTCTTTGGTCGGTTCAGTCAAATGATGTCCCCTTTTGAGTTAACTGAGTCAATGGTAGGGCAATTTTGGAGAAATCTTTGACAAATCTTCTGTAATATCCAGCCAATCCCAAAAAGCTTCGGACTTCAGTCACATTTGTTGGTCTAGGCCAGTTCACCACAGCTTCAATTTTCTGCGGATCAACAGAAATTCCATCTTTGCTAACAACATGCCCCAAAAACATAACATGGTCAAGCCAAAATTCACATTTAGACAGTTTAGCATACAGTTTCTGTTCCCTTAAGGTTTGTAGGGCAAGTCTCAGATGATGTTCATGCTGTTCTATACTTTTGGAGTAAATCAATATGTCATCGATAAATACAACAATAAAGTCATCAAGGTACGGTTTAAAAACTCTGTTCATGAGGTCCATAAAAGCAGCTGGTGCGTTCGTGACTCCAAAAGGCATAACCAAAAATTCATAATGTCCATACCTTGTTCTAAAAGCAGTTTTATCAATGTCTTCCGGTTTAACCTTCAGTTGATGATACCCCGATCTGAGATCAATCTTAGAAAACACTTGTGCACCCTGTAACTGATCAAATAAATCATCAATGCGTGGCAAAGGGTATTTGTTCTTTACAGTTACCTTATTCAGTTCACGGTAGTCAATGCACAGTCTCAGTGAGCCATCTTTCTTCTTGACAAACAAAACAGGAGCACCCCATGGCGAAGTGCTAGGTCTGATGAACTTTTTATCTAACAGTTCTTGCAATTGCACTTTCAGTTCCTTCAGTTCAGTTGGAGCCATTCTGTAAGGAGCTTTCGAAGCTGGCTGTGTTCCCGGAATCACATCAACGGTAAATTCAATCTCCCTATCAGTCAAATCTCCTGGAAGATTATCTGGAAAAACATCTGGAAATTCCCTGACTATAGGAATACAATTCACATCAGTTTTAACACTATCATCAGTAGACACAGTCAGTACAGAACACAGATATCCTTTACACCCCTTTCTAATTAATTTAACAGCTTTCACTGACGAAATCAAATACGGAGGAGGTACTACTCCACTCCCATTAAACACAAATTCAGGCAAACCAGGTGGACGGAAAACAACTTGCTTGGTCACACAGTCAATAGTGGCATGATATTTTTGTAACCAATCCATCCCCAATATTACGTCAAAATGATCAATGTTCAATGGCAGTAAATCAATAAACAGGTGCATATCCCCAACAATAATTTCACATGCGGGGTACATATAAGCACATGTCATGGATCCCCCTACGGGTGATGATACGGCTAGCAGATAGTTCATGGGTTCTAAGGGTCTATCCAATTTCCGTGAAAAAGCATATGATACATAAGAATGCGTAGACCCCGAATCAATCAGTACATATGCATTTTGAGTACAGATAGAGAGAATACCTGACACAACGGTCTCGGTATTCTGCACATCTCCCGGTACTAGTGCGAACACTCGGCCTTGCCTCATAGGCTCTTTCCCCGTAACTCTGGGGTTAGGCTTTGGTGGAGCATTTGATGCTGCTGCGCTTGGTGCAGCTTTACCACTGGCTTGTGGAGCAGAGGGGCAGTCTTTAACCATGTGGCCCACCTTGCCACACCTGTAACAGGCTCCAGATATTCTGTAGCAAACCCCTTTGTGCTTCTTGCCACATTCAGAACAGGGTGGTATGAAACCACTCCCTTGGCTGGGGCTAGTTGTCAACCCCGTATTCTGTTTCTTGTTGGCTGGGTTGTGCTTGCCTTTCTTAAATTTGAAACTCTGCCTTTTTCCATGCCATTCAGTCGTTGGTGTTTCAGATTGTTTCACTGCTGCAATGTTCGACTTGGCCATCAATGCCCGGTCGAGAACACCCACAAAAGTCGGTAATTTCAAAACATTTATCCGGTCAAGTATTGCCACATTAAGGCCACCTTCAAATTTTCTGGCCTTCTTATATTCAGTATCCACCATGTGCGGTGCATAACGGGCAAGTTCAGTAAATTTGGTTTCATATTCTGCAACGGACATTGTGCCCTGCTTCAGCTGTTCAAATTCGGTCACTTTTCTATCCCTGACACACTGAGGGAAGTACTTTTCAAAGAAGGACTCCTTGAACTGAGCCCAAGTCATAACAGTGTTTGTTTCACGGATTAACATCCACCACCTTCTAGCTTCTTCTTGTAAGGTGAAGGTAGCTAACAGTACTTTATTCGCTTCAGAGCACGGGAACACCTCAAATAATTTCTCTGTCTCAAGCACCCACGCTTCAGCTTTTAACGGTTCAAGGCCTCCCTGGAAGGATGGCGGTTTCATCTTACTGAATTTATGGGTGAGAGCAATAATATCCCCATCATCCGCATTCGCATTAGGTTCCGGCTGTACCGGAGGAGGAGGTGGGGGCGGTTGGTTCTGTTGTTGTTCAAGTCTAGCAGTTATCAGTTCCATCATTCTTTCCATTCTTTCCATTCTTGCCTCAGTAGATGAGGACTCAGGTTCATTTGCATTGTCCATTTCACTATAAGCAGTTATAACAGTTTTAAACATAAGCAGTCATTTGCTTACCAGTTTAACACATTAGCAGATATTCAGTCATAACGTAATCACACACTTAACATGCTCATGAGATGCCCTAATCACTTTCTAGGACACCCTATAGCTCATTTGGACACGTGTGTGCGGTATAACTCGTGGTTAAGTATCGCTCTGATACCACTCTGTCACGACCCAAACCCGGCCCTATGGGTTTAGCACCGTAACCGGCCAGTAATCCGAGATTACCGAAGGCCTGCTGAACAGTAATACAGTGAAACAGAGTACAGGGCCTGGCGGAAGCCAATACAGTGAATAAATAGTGCCCATTGAGCTGTGACAGTCTGTATGCAAAAAGGCTTTTCATACATTATACAAAAACAGTACAGAACAGTATACACAATATTCACATCCACTTAACTAGGGACTCAACCCCACATAACAGTACCGAAAACGTTCCGTCTGTACAACACAGTATACAAAATTAACAGTCACACAGTACAGGGACCTAATCCCTGTATAACAGTACAGTAAACAGTCAGTCTATACAAAACAGTGAAACAGTACAAAAGGGGGAAATTCTAAAACACCCCTAAGCCTTAACAGTAGGCTCGGAACCTCGCAGTGAGGCACAAAGGCTGGCTTGACAAAACTGGAGTAACCCTGACGCCTCTAGCTGCGGTCTGGTGCCTGTACACCTACATATATATATGAGCAGTGAGCTAAAGCCCAGTGAATAACATAAAGCGTAAAGGGGTTTAGAATGAATGTCCTTACAGTAATGAAAACAGTTCATTTCAATCAGTAATTCAGTTGCTCAGTACAGTAAACAGTCATATGTGGTACATCCATTAGCATAACAGTAACAGTAGGTCTTAAAAGACCGAACAGTAATGATGGCCATCAGTCAGTAAACAGTAGTGGTTCCACAAGGAAACCGACAGAGATCTCTGTGACAGTAACAGTAACAATAAACCGTAGATACTAAGGATGCCACAGTACAGTTCAGAAATAAAGGACATACATTCATTCAGTAAATAATACCAGTTCAGTAAACAGTTCAGTTCAGTATTCAGAAGATAATCAGTTGAACATATCTTTACACAATTGTTACTCACAGAGTTCTGGGCTACAGTATGCTAGAGCGTGTCTCCCCAGTTGCCAACCCTACATAGTTCACAGGTTGAACACACTAAGCTACACAGTTGGGAAATCTCATAACTTAATCCCTAATTTGCCTTGGTGTGTTCTACAATGATATCCTCATCAAGGTGCCTTAAACTAGGCCTAAGAATGCCTAGGATGGGATGAGGATGCAAAAATACACTTAGAAAACATTTCGCAAAGTTTGCTGAAAATAGGAGCCTCGCTCGAGCGAGACTTTCTACGCTCGAGCGTAAGTCCAAAATCAAAGGCTTCGCTCGAGCGAGGAATCCTTCGCTCGAGCGGTCTGCAAAACAGTAAAAGTACTGGATGCTGAAATTTTACGCGGGATGGTCGCTCGATGGTCGCTCGAGCGGAGCCCTGGACAAAGGTGCTCGCTCGAGCGGGGAATCCTTCGCTCGAGCGAGGAAGCCAAATCTGGAATTTCCAGATTTGCCTCCCAAGCTCAAACCAAGCATTCAACCACTCCAAACTCGACCTCTTGGGCCCAAATTCTGGAAAACATCATTAAATTCAATGTATAACAAGTTTCAAAGCTCAATTTATGAATTCAAGCCCCAAAGGTGAGTCAAATAGAACCATATTCAAACCCATTTTCAAGAATATGAAGAACATGCAAACATGCAAGGATTTAAACCAAATCAAAGCTTCAAAGCTTGTTCAAATGAGCTCATTCTTTTCAAAACAAGATGAAAACATGGTCTACTCTTACAACATGGACATGCATGTAACCATTTACCATGAATTCAACTCAAAACTCATTAATTCAACCATGCATGCAAGAAATGAGCTTCAATTCACCATTAATGACCCAAATCATGACTTAGTTCTACAATGAAGCATGAACCATGCAAGAACTAGTTCAATAGCATCAATAAGAAGATAAGATCCTTACCTAGAGCTTGAATTAGAAGACTAGGAGCTCAAATATGCAATCTATACTTCAATTCCTTCAATTCTCCAAGCAAAACCCAAGGTAGAATTCAATTCCTCTCACTCTCTCTCCTCTCTTCCCTCTTGGTCGGCAATGAGAAGGAAAATGGCTGAGGAAATGTTGTTCTTGGCTCAAGTATGTGTGTGAGATAGTGGCCCACTCAATGGCAAAACGGTAATTAAGTCCAACTCTTCAATTGGCTTATTTCAATCTAATTTAATCATACCTAATCAATTTTCAGATACTTATACCATAAAATCACATTAAATATGAGGGTCACGTAACATCAATCGGTTTCAGATTCGGCCGCCGATAAGGCCTTCAAATAGCAGTTTAAACATATAAACATGAACAGATAATCAGACAATCAAACAGATAGAATGCAATTAACTAACATATACTCAGTCAATTCAGTTTCAACTTCAGTCAGTCGGTTCAGTATTTCATTCAGTTCGATTATCAGTTAGTTATCAGTCATTATCAGCTTCGTTTAACAGTAATCGGTGATTAACGGTAATCAATCGGTCATAAATCAGTAAACAGTACGAGGGTTGTTACAGTCTCCCCTCCTTATAAAGAGTTTAGTCCTCTAAACTCGAGTTACCTTCATTCTGAAAGAAAACAGGATTCAGTGGAAACAGTTCAGGATATCGTTTAGCCATGTCATCTTCCCTTTCCCAAGTGGCATACACGCCACCATGGTTCTGCCAGTCAACTTTCACTAACGGGATCTCTTTGTTCCTCAGTTTCTTGATCCGTCGGTTTACAATCCGTATAGGCCGTTCCTCGTAAGTGTAGTCATCACTCAACACTACGTGGGTAGGCTCTATTACATGGAAGGGATCCCGGAGATAGTCTCTCAACATAGAAATGTGGAAGACGTTATGCATGTGTTCCATTTCAGGAGGGAGCGCAACTTGATACGCCACCGGATTAATTTTCTCAATAATCTCATAAGGTCCGACGTATCTCGGTGCTAACTTGCCTTTGACTCCAAAACGAGTCTGGCCTTTCATTGGTGTCACTTTCACAAAAACGTGATCACCCACTTCATACTCTCTGTCCCGTCTTCTGACATCTGCATAACTTTTCTGTCTACTCTGTGCAGTTTTCAGTCTTTGCTGTATCAGTTTCACTTTTTCAGTTGTTTCATACACAATCTCGGGCCCAAGCAAAGGCCCATCTCCAACTTCTGCCCAGCAAATTGGAGATCTACATTTTCTGCCATACAATGCCTCAAAAGGCGCCATACCAATACTCGAATGGTAGCTGTTGTTGTAGGCGAATTCAGCTAAGGGCAAATGGCTTTCCCAGTTTCCCTGAAAATCAAGGACACACATTCTCAGTAGATCCTCCAGAGTTTGGATGGTCCTTTCAGATTGGCCATCTGTCTGAGGATGATAGGCACTACTCAGCCTCAATTCAGTACCCAATGCAGTCTGTAGGCTTTGCCAAAACCTCGATGTAAACTTCGAATCCCTGTCAGAAACAATAGACACAGGCACTCCATGCAGTCTAACGATTTCATCAATATAGATAACAGCCAATTTTTCCGCATTATAAATCGTCTTGACAGGTAAGAAGTGAGCAGATTTGGTTAGTCTATCAACAATAACCCAAATTGAATCCATACCTTTTCTGGAGCGAGGTAACCCAACGATAAAATCCATCGTGATGTGCTCCCATTTCCATTCCGGTATGGGTAAGGGTTGCAGTAATCCGACAGGTCGTTGATGTTCAGCTTTGACCTGTTGGCAATGAAGACATTTGGATACAAAATCAGCAATTTCTTTCTTCATTCCCGGCCACCAGAAATTCTGTTTCAGATCTTGGTACATTTTCGTATTCCCCGGATGGATAGACAATTTCGAATTGTGGCCTTCTTGCAGAACTCTTCTTTTCAGTTCAGTATCATTCGGTACACACAGTCTTTCTTGAAATTTCAGTACATTATTCTCAAATTTGAATCCCGGTCTCGGTTTAGATTCTCTTTCCTCGATGATCTTCTTCAAGAAATCGTCCAGTTGCTGTTTCTCTTTAATTTCCTCAATCAGTGCCGGTTGAGCAGAAATAGCAGCTAAGGTTCCACCTTGTTCCCGTAAAACAATTTCAATTTCAGATTTTTCAAGGTCACAAAGCAACTCTTTCTGTCCTGTAAGCAAACATGCTAAGTTTCCAATCGATTTCCGGCTCAATGCATCGGCAACGGTATTGGCTTTTCCTGGGTGGTACAAGATCTGTAGGTCGTAATCCTTTATCAGTTCTAGCCATCTCCGCTGTCTCATATTCAGTTCTTTCTGTGTGAAGAAATACTTTAAACTCTTGTGGTCAGTGTATACTTCACATGTCACCCCGTACAGATAGTGACGCCAGATTTTCAGTGCAAATACTACTGCAGCAAGTTCCAGATCATGGGTCGGGTAATTCTTTTCATGTGGTCTCAGTTGTCGGGAAGCATAAGCTATAACCTTCCAATTCTGCATTAAAACACATCCCAAACCCTTATGAGAAGCATCACTAAATACAGTATAACCATCCGTACCTGAGGGTAAAGTCAAAACTGGTGCAGTCACAAGTCGAGTTTTCAACTCCTGGAAAGCAGATTCTCTTTGGTCGGTTCAGTCAAATGATGTCCCCTTTTGAGTTAACTGAGTCAATGGTAGGGCAATTTTGGAGAAATCTTTGACAAATCTTCTGTAATATCCAGCCAATCCCAAAAAGCTTCGGACTTCAGTCACATTTGTTGGTCTAGGCCAGTTCACCACAGCTTCAATTTTCTGCGGATCAACAGAAATTCCATCTTTGCTAACAACATGCCCCAAAAACATAACATGGTCAAGCCAAAATTCACATTTAGACAGTTTAGCATACAGTTTCTGTTCCCTTAAGGTTTGTAGGGCAAGTCTCAGATGATGTTCATGCTGTTCTATACTTTTGGAGTAAATCAATATGTCATCGATAAATACAACAATAAAGTCATCAAGGTACGGTTTAAAAACTCTGTTCATGAGGTCCATAAAAGCAGCTGGTGCGTTCGTGACTCCAAAAGGCATAACCAAAAATTCATAATGTCCATACCTTGTTCTAAAAGCAGTTTTATCAATGTCTTCCGGTTTAACCTTCAGTTGATGATACCCCGATCTGAGATCAATCTTAGAAAACACTTGTGCACCCTGTAACTGATCAAATAAATCATCAATGCGTGGCAAAGGGTATTTGTTCTTTACAGTTACCTTATTCAGTTCACGGTAGTCAATGCACAGTCTCAGTGAGCCATCTTTCTTCTTGACAAACAAAACAGGAGCACCCCATGGCGAAGTGCTAGGTCTGATGAACTTTTTATCTAACAGTTCTTGCAATTGCACTTTCAGTTCCTTCAGTTCAGTTGGAGCCATTCTGTAAGGAGCTTTCGAAGCTGGCTGTGTTCCCGGAATCACATCAACGGTAAATTCAATCTCCCTATCAGTCAAATCTCCTGGAAGATTATCTGGAAAAACATCTGGAAATTCCCTGACTATAGGAATACAATTCACATCAGTTTTAACACTATCATCAGTAGACACAGTCAGTACAGAACACAGATATCCTTTACACCCCTTTCTAATTAATTTAACAGCTTTCACTGACGAAATCAAATACGGAGGAGGTACTACTCCACTCCCATTAAACACAAATTCAGGCAAACCAGGTGGACGGAAAACAACTTGCTTGGTCACACAGTCAATAGTGGCATGATATTTTTGTAACCAATCCATCCCCAATATTACGTCAAAATGATCAATGTTCAATGGCAGTAAATCAATAAACAGGTGCATATCCCCAACAATAATTTCACATGCGGGGTACATATAAGCACATGTCATGGATCCCCCTACGGGTGATGATACGGCTAGCAGATAGTTCATGGGTTCTAAGGGTCTATCCAATTTCCGTGAAAAAGCATATGATACATAAGAATGCGTAGACCCCGAATCAATCAGTACATATGCATTTTGAGTACAGATAGAGAGAATACCTGACACAACGGTCTCGGTATTCTGCACATCTCCCGGTACTAGTGCGAACACTCGGCCTTGCCTCATAGGCTCTTTCCCCGTAACTCTGGGGTTAGGCTTTGGTGGAGCATTTGATGCTGCTGCGCTTGGTGCAGCTTTACCACTGGCTTGTGGAGCAGAGGGGCAGTCTTTAACCATGTGGCCCACCTTGCCACACCTGTAACAGGCTCCAGATATTCTGTAGCAAACCCCTTTGTGCTTCTTGCCACATTCAGAACAGGGTGGTATGAAACCACTCCCTTGGCTGGGGCTAGTTGTCAACCCCGTATTCTGTTTCTTGTTGGCTGGGTTGTGCTTGCCTTTCTTAAATTTGAAACTCTGCCTTTTTCCATGCCATTCAGTCGTTGGTGTTTCAGATTGTTTCACTGCTGCAATGTTCGACTTGGCCATCAATGCCCGGTCGAGAACACCCACAAAAGTTGGTAATTTCAAAACATTTATCCGGTCAAGTATTGCCACATTAAGGCCACCTTCAAATTTTCTGGCCTTCTTATATTCAGTATCCACCATGTGCGGTGCATAACGGGCAAGTTCAGTAAATTTGGTTTCATATTCTGCAACGGACATTGTGCCCTGCTTCAGCTGTTCAAATTCGGTCACTTTTCTATCCCTGACACACTGAGGGAAGTACTTTTCAAAGAAGGACTCCTTGAACTGAGCCCAAGTCATAACAGTGTTTGTTTCACGGATTAACATCCACCACCTTCTAGCTTCTTCTTGTAAGGTGAAGGTAGCTAACAGTACTTTATTCGCTTCAGAGCACGGGAACACCTCAAATAATTTCTCTGTCTCAAGCACCCACGCTTCAGCTTTTAACGGTTCAAGGCCTCCCTGGAAGGATGGCGGTTTCATCTTACTGAATTTATGGGTGAGAGCAATAATATCCCCATCATCCGCATTCGCATTAGGTTCCGGCTGTACCGGAGGAGGAGGTGGGGGCGGTTGGTTCTGTTGTTGTTCAAGTCTAGCAGTTATCAGTTCCATCATTCTTTCCATTCTTTCCATTCTTGCCTCAGTAGATGAGGACTCAGGTTCATTTGCATTGTCCATTTCACTATAAGCAGTTATAACAGTTTTAAACATAAGCAGTCATTTGCTTACCAGTTTAACACATTAGCAGATATTCAGTCATAACGTAATCACACACTTAACATGCTCATGAGATGCCCTAATCACTTTCTAGGACACCCTATAGCTCATTTGGACACGTGTGTGCGGTATAACTCGTGGTTAAGTATCGCTCTGATACCACTCTGTCACGACCCAAACCCGGCCCTATGGGTTTAGCACCGTAACCGGCCAGTAATCCGAGATTACCGAAGGCCTGCTGAACAGTAATACAGTGAAACAGAGTACAGGGCCTGGCGGAAGCCAATACAGTGAATAAATAGTGCCCATTGAGCTGTGACAGTCTGTATGCAAAAAGGCTTTTCATACATTATACAAAAACAGTACAGAACAGTATACACAATATTCACATCCACTTAACTAGGGACTCAACCCCACATAACAGTACCGAAAACGTTCCGTCTGTACAACACAGTATACAAAATTAACAGTCACACAGTACAGGGACCTAATCCCTGTATAACAGTACAGTAAACAGTCAGTCTATACAAAACAGTGAAACAGTACAAAAGGGGGAAATTCTAAAACACCCCTAAGCCTTAACAGTAGGCTCGGAACCTCGCAGTGAGGCACAAAGGCTGGCTTGACAAAACTGGAGTAACCCTGACGCCTCTAGCTGCGGTCTGGTGCCTGTACACCTACATATATATATGAGCAGTGAGCTAAAGCCCAGTGAATAACATAAAGCGTAAAGGGGTTTAGAATGAATGTCCTTACAGTAATGAAAACAGTTCATTTCAATCAGTAATTCAGTTGCTCAGTACAGTAAACAGTCATATGTGGTACATCCATTAGCATAACAGTAACAGTAGGTCTTAAAAGACCGAACAGTAATGATGGCCATCAGTCAGTAAACAGTAGTGGTTCCACAAGGAAACCGACAGAGATCTCTGTGACAGTAACAGTAACAGTAAACCGTAGATACTAAGGATGCCACAGTACAGTTCAGAAATAAAGGACATACATTCATTCAGTAAATAATACCAGTTCAGTAAACAGTTCAGTTCAGTATTCAGAAGATAATCAGTTGAACATATCTTTACACAATTGTTACTCACAGAGTTCTGGGCTACAGTATGCTAGAGCGTGTCTCCCCAGTTGCCAACCCTACACAGTTCACAGGTTGAACACACTAAGCTACACAGTTGGGAAATCTCATAACTTAATCCCTAATTTGCCTTGGTGTGTTCTACAATGATATCCTCATCAAGGTGCCTTAAACTAGGCCTAAGAATGCCTAGGATGGGATGAGGATGCAAAAATACACTTAGAAAACATTTCGCAAAGTTTGCTGAAAATAGGAGCCTCGCTCGAGCGAGACTTTCTACGCTCGAGCGTAAGTCCAAAATCAAAGGCTTCGCTCGAGCGAGGAATCCTTCGCTCGAGCGGTCTGCAAAACAGTAAAAGTACTGGATGCTGAAATTTTACGCGCGATGGTCGCTCGATGGTCGCTCGAGCGGAGCCCTGGACAAAGGTGCTCGCTCGAGCGGGGAATCCTTCGCTCGAGCGAGGAAGCCAAATCTGGAATTTCCAGATTTGCCTCCCAAGCTCAAACCAAGCATTCAACCACTCCAAACTCGACCTCTTGGGCCCAAATTCTGGAAAACATCATTAAATTCAATGTATAACAAGTTTCAAAGCTCAATTTATGAATTCAAGCCCCAAAGGTGAGTCAAATAGAACCATATTCAAACCCATTTTCAAGAATATGAAGAACATGCAAACATGCAAGGATTTAAACCAAATCAAAGCTTCAAAGCTTGTTCAAATGAGCTCATTCTTTTCAAAACAAGATGAAAACATGGTCTACTCTTACAACATGGACATGCATGTAACCATTTACCATGAATTCAACTCAAAACTCATTAATTCAACCATGCATGCAAGAAATGAGCTTCAATTCACCATTAATGACCCAAATCATGACTTAGTTCTACAATGAAGCATGAACCATGCAAGAACTAGTTCAATAGCATCAATAAGAAGATAAGATCCTTACCTAGAGCTTGAATTAGAAGACTAGGAGCTCAAATATGCAATCTATACTTCAATTCCTTCAATTCTCCAAGCAAAACCCAAGGTAGAATTCAATTCCTCTCACTCTCTCTCCTCTCTTCCCTCTTGGTCGGCAATGAGAAGGAAAATGGCTGAGGAAATGTTGTTCTTGGCTCAAGTATGTGTGTGAGATAGTGGCCCACTCAATGGCAAAACGGTAATTAAGTCCAACTCTTCAATTGGCTTATTTCAATCTAATTTAATCATACCTAATCAATTTTCAGATACTTATACCATAAAATCACATTAAATATGAGGGTCACGTAACATCAATCGGTTTCAGATTCGGCCGCCGATAAGGCCTTCAAATAGCAGTTTAAACATATAAACATGAACAGATAATCAGACAATCAAACAGATAGAATGCAATTAACTAACATATACTCAGTCAATTCAGTTTCAACTTCAGTCAGTCGGTTCAGTATTTCATTCAGTTCGATTATCAGTTAGTTATCAGTCATTATCAGCTTCGTTTAACAGTAATCGGTGATTAACGGTAATCAATCGGTCATAAATCAGTAAACAGTACGAGGGTTGTTACAGTCTCCCCTCCTTATAAAGAGTTTAGTCCTCTAAACTCGAGTTACCTTCATTCTGAAAGAAAACAGGATTCAGTGGAAACAGTTCAGGATATCGTTTAGCCATGTCATCTTCCCTTTCCCAAGTGGCATACACGCCACCATGGTTCTGCCAGTCAACTTTCACTAACGGGATCT
Organism: Camellia sinensis; assembly: GCF_055761805.1. NCBI lineage: Eukaryota > Viridiplantae > Streptophyta > Magnoliopsida > Ericales > Theaceae > Camellia > Camellia sinensis. The sequence goes on from NC_138970.1 coordinate 51,697,229, forward strand.
CTTTGTTCCTCAGTTTCTTGATCCGTCGGTTTACAATCCGTATAGGCCGTTCCTCGTAAGTGTAGTCATCACTCAACACTACGTGGGTAGGCTCTATTACATGGAAGGGATCCCGGAGATAGTCTCTCAACATAGAAATGTGGAAGACGTTATGCATGTGTTCCATTTCAGGAGGGAGCGCAACTTGATACGCCACCGGATTAATTTTCTCAATAATCTCATAAGGTCCGACGTATCTCGGTGCTAACTTTCCTTTGACTCCAAAACGAGTCTGGCCTTTCATTGGTGTCACTTTCACAAAAACGTGATCACCCACTTCATACTCTCTGTCCCGTCTTCTGACATCTGCATAACTTTTCTGTCTACTCTGTGCAGTTTTCAGTCTTTGCTGTATCAGTTTCACTTTTTCAGTTGTTTCATACACAATCTCGGGCCCAAGCAAAGGCCCATCTCCAACTTCTGCCCAGCAAATTGGAGATCTACATTTTCTGCCATACAATGCCTCAAAAGGCGCCATACCAATACTCGAATGGTAGCTGTTGTTGTAGGCGAATTCAGCTAAGGGCAAATGGCTTTCCCAGTTTCCCTGAAAATCAAGGACACACATTCTCAGTAGATCCTCCAGAGTTTGGATGGTCCTTTCAGATTGGCCATCTGTCTGAGGATGATAGGCACTACTCAGCCTCAATTCAGTACCCAATGCAGTCTGTAGGCTTTGCCAAAACCTCGATGTAAACTTCGAATCCCTGTCAGAAACAATAGACACAGGCACTCCATGCAGTCTAACGATTTCATCAATATAGATAACAGCCAATTTGTCCGCATTATAAATCGTCTTGACAGGTAAGAAGTGAGCAGATTTGGTTAGTCTATCAACAATAACCCAAATTGAATCCATACCTTTTCTGGAGCGAGGTAACCCAACGATAAAATCCATCGTGATGTGCTCCCATTTCCATTCCGGTATGGGTAAGGGTTGCAGTAATCCGACAGGTCGTTGATGTTCAGCTTTGACCTGTTGGCAATGAAGACATTTGGATACAAAATCAGCAATTTCTTTCTTCATTCCCGGCCACCAGAAATTCTGTTTCAGATCTTGGTACATTTTCGTATTCCCCGGATGGATAGACAATTTCGAATTGTGGCCTTCTTGCAGAACTCTTCTTTTCAGTTCAGTATCATTCGGTACACACAGTCTTTCTTGAAATTTCAGTACATTATTCTCAAATTTGAATCCCGGTCTCGGTTTAGATTCTCTTTCCTCGATGATCTTCTTCAAGAAATCGTCCAGTTGCTGTTTCTCTTTAATTTCCTCAATCAGTGCCGGTTGAGCAGAAATAGCAGCTAAGGTTCCACCTTGTTCCCGTAAAACAATTTCAATTTCAGATTTTTCAAGGTCACAAAGCAACTCTTTCTGTCCTGTAAGCAAACATGCTAAGTTTCCAATCGATTTCCGGCTCAATGCATCGGCAATGGTATTGGCTTTTCCTGGGTGGTACAAGATCTGTAGATCGTAATCCTTTATCAGTTCTAGCCATCTCCGCTGTCTCATATTCAGTTCTTTCTGTGTGAAGAAATACTTTAAACTCTTGTGGTCAGTGTATACTTCACATGTCACCCCGTACAGATAGTGACGCCAGATTTTCAGTGCAAATACTACTGCAGCAAGTTCCAGATCATGGGTCGGGTAATTCTTTTCATGTGGTCTCAGTTGTCGGGAAGCATAAGCTATAACCTTCCCATTCTGCATTAAAACACATCCCAAACCCTTATGAGAAGCATCACTAAATACAGTATAACCATCCGTACCTGAGGGTAAAGTCAAAACTGGTGCAGTCACAAGTCGAGTTTTCAACTCCTGGAAAGCAGATTCTCTTTGGTCGGTTCAGTCAAATGATGTCCCCTTTTGAGTTAACTGAGTCAATGGTAGGGCAATTTTGGAGAAATCTTTGACAAATCTTCTGTAATATCCAGCCAATCCCAAAAAGCTTCGGACTTCAGTCACATTTGTTGGTCTAGGCCAGTTCACCACAGCTTCAATTTTCTGCGGATCAACAGAAATTCCATCTTTGCTAACAACATGCCCCAAAAACATAACATGGTCAAGCCAAAATTCACATTTAGACAGTTTAGCATACAGTTTCTGTTCCCTTAAGGTTTGTAGGGCAAGTCTCAGATGATGTTCATGCTGTTCTATACTTTTGGAGTAAATCAATATGTCATCGATAAATACAACAATAAAGTCATCAAGGTACGGTTTAAAAACTCTGTTCATGAGGTCCATAAAAGCAGCTGGTGCGTTCGTGACTCCAAAAGGCATAACCAAAAATTCATAATGTCCATACCTTGTTCTAAAAGCAGTTTTATCAATGTCTTCCGGTTTAACCTTCAGTTGATGATACCCCGATCTGAGATCAATCTTAGAAAACACTTGTGCATCCTGTAACTGATCAAATAAATCATCAATGCGTGGCAAAGGGTATTTGTTCTTTACAGTTACCTTATTCAGTTCACGGTAGTCAATGCACAGTCTCAGTGAGCCATCTTTCTTCTTGACAAACAAAACAGGAGCACCCCATGGCGAAGTGCTAGGTCTGATGAACTTTTTATCTAACAGTTCTTGCAATTGCACTTTCAGTTCCTTCAGTTCAGTTGGAGCCATTCTGTAAGGAGCTTTCGAAGCTGGCTGTGTTCCCGGAATCACATCAACGGTAAATTCAATCTCCCTATCAGTCAAATCTCCTGGAAGATTATCTGGAAAAACATCTGGAAATTCCCTGACTATAGGAATACAATTCACATCAGTTTTAACACTATCATCAGTAGACACAGTCAGTACAGAACACAGATATCCTTTACACCCCTTTCTAATTAATTTAACAGCTTTCACTGACGAAATCAAATACGGAGGAGGTACTACTCCACTCCCATTAAACACAAATTCAGGCAAACCAGGTGGACGGAAAACAACTTGCTTGGTCACACAGTCAATAGTGGCATGATATTTTTGTAACCAATCCATCCCCAATATTACGTCAAAATGATCAATGTTCAATGGCAGTAAATCAATAAACAGGTGCATATCCCCAACAATAATTTCACATGCGGGGTACATATAAGCACATGTCATGGATCCCCCTACGGGTGATGATACGGCTAGCAGATAGTTCATGGGTTCTAAGGGTCTATCCAATTTCCGTGAAAAAGCATATGATACATAAGAATGCGTAGACCCCGAATCAATCAGTACATATGCATTTTGAGTACAGATAGAGAGAATACCTGACACAACGGTCTCGGTATTCTGCACATCTCCCGGTACTAGTGCGAACACTCGGCCTTGCCTCATAGGCTCTTTCCCCGTAACTCTGGGGTTAGGCTTTGGTGGAGCATTTGATGCTGCTGCGCTTGGTGCAGCTTTACCACTGGCTTGTGGAGCAGAGGGGCAGTCTTTAACCATGTGGCCCACCTTGCCACACCTGTAACAGGCTCCAGATATTCTGTAGCAAACCCCTTTGTGCTTCTTGCCACATTCAGAACAGGGTGGTATGAAACCACTCCCTTGGCTGGGGCTAGTTGTCAACCCCGTATTCTGTTTCTTGTTGGCTGGGTTGTGCTTGCCTTTCTTAAATTTGAAACTCTGCCTTTTTCCATGCCATTCAGTCGTTGGTGTTTCAGATTGTTTCACTGCTGCAATGTTCGACTTGGCCATCAATGCCCGGTCGAGAACACCCACAAAAGTCGGTAATTTCAAAACATTTATCCGGTCAAGTATTGCCACATTAAGGCCACCTTCAAATTTTCTGGCCTTCTTATATTCAGTATCCACCATGTGCGGTGCATAACGGGCAAGTTCAGTAAATTTGGTTTCATATTCTGCAACGGACATTGTGCCCTGCTTCAGCTGTTCAAATTCGGTCACTTTTCTATCCCTGACACACTGAGGGAAGTACTTTTCAAAGAAGGACTCCTTGAACTGAGCCCAAGTCATAACAGTGTTTGTTTCACGGATTAACATCCACCACCTTCTAGCTTCTTCTTGTAAGGTGAAGGTAGCTAACAGTACTTTATTCGCTTCAGAGCACGGGAACACCTCAAATAATTTCTCTGTCTCAAGCACCCACGCTTCAGCTTTTAACGGTTCAAGGCCTCCCTGGAAGGATGGCGGTTTCATCTTACTGAATTTATGGGTGAGAGCAATAATATCCCCATCATCCGCATTCGCATTAGGTTCCGGCTGTACCGGAGGAGGAGGTGGGGGCGGTTGGTTCTGTTGTTGTTCAAGTCTAGCAGTTATCAGTTCCATCATTCTTTCCATTCTTTCCATTCTTGCCTCAGTAGATGAGGACTCAGGTTCATTTGCATTGTCCATTTCACTATAAGCAGTTATAACAGTTTTAAACATAAGCAGTCATTTGCTTACCAGTTTAACACATTAGCAGATATTCAGTCATAACGTAATCACACACTTAACATGCTCATGAGATGCCCTAATCACTTTCTAGGACACCCTATAGCTCATTTGGACACGTGTGTGCGGTATAACTCGTGGTTAAGTATCGCTCTGATACCACTCTGTCACGACCCAAACCCGGCCCTATGGGTTTAGCACCGTAACCGGCCAGTAATCCGAGATTACCGAAGGCCTGCTGAACAGTAATACAGTGAAACAGAGTACAGGGCCTGGCGGAAGCCAATACAGTGAATAAATAGTGCCCATTGAGCTGTGACAGTCTGTATGCAAAAAGGCTTTTCATACATTATACAAAAACAGTACAGAACAGTATACACAATATTCACATCCACTTAACTAGGGACTCAACCCCACATAACAGTACCGAAAACGTTCCGTCTGTACAACACAGTATACAAAATTAACAGTCACACAGTACAGGGACCTAATCCCTGTATAACAGTACAGTAAACAGTCAGTCTATACAAAACAGTGAAACAGTACAAAAGGGGGAAATTCTAAAACACCCCTAAGCCTTAACAGTAGGCTCGGAACCTCGCAGTGAGGCACAAAGGCTGGCTTGACAAAACTGGAGTAACCCTGACGCCTCTAGCTGCGGTCTGGTGCCTGTACACCTACATATATATATGAGCAGTGAGCTAAAGCCCAGTGAATAACATAAAGCGTAAAGGGGTTTAGAATGAATGTCCTTACAGTAATGAAAACAGTTCATTTCAATCAGTAATTCAGTTGCTCAGTACAGTAAACAGTCATATGTGGTACATCCATTAGCATAACAGTAACAGTAGGTCTTAAAAGACCGAACAGTAATGATGGCCATCAGTCAGTAAACAGTAGTGGTTCCACAAGGAAACCGACAGAGATCTCTGTGACAGTAACAGTAACAGTAAACCGTAGATACTAAGGATGCCACAGTACAGTTCAGAAATAAAGGACATACATTCATTCAGTAAATAATACCAGTTCAGTAAACAGTTCAGTTCAGTATTCAGAAGATAATCAGTTGAACATATCTTTACACAATTGTTACTCACAGAGTTCTGGGCTACAGTATGCTAGAGCGTGTCTCCCCAGTTGCCAACCCTACACAGTTCACAGGTTGAACACACTAAGCTACACAGTTGGGAAATCTCATAACTTAATCCCTAATTTGCCTTGGTGTGTTCTACAATGATATCCTCATCAAGGTGCCTTAAACTAGGCCTAAGAATGCCTAGGATGGGATGAGGATGCAAAAATACACTTAGAAAACATTTCGCAAAGTTTGCTGAAAATAGGAGCCTCGCTCGAGCGAGACTTTCTACGCTCGAGCGTAAGTCCAAAATCAAAGGCTTCGCTCGAGCGAGGAATCCTTCGCTCGAGCGGTCTGCAAAACAGTAAAAGTACTGGATGCTGAAATTTTACGCGCGATGGTCGCTCGATGGTCGCTCGAGCGGAGCCCTGGACAAAGGTGCTCGCTCGAGCGGGGAATCCTTCGCTCGAGCGAGGAAGCCAAATCTGGAATTTCCAGATTTGCCTCCCAAGCTCAAACCAAGCATTCAACCACTCCAAACTCGACCTCTTGGGCCCAAATTCTGGAAAACATCATTAAATTCAATGTATAACAAGTTTCAAAGCTCAATTTATGAATTCAAGCCCCAAAGGTGAGTCAAATAGAACCATATTCAAACCCATTTTCAAGAATATGAAGAACATGCAAACATGCAAGGATTTAAACCAAATCAAAGCTTCAAAGCTTGTTCAAATGAGCTCATTCTTTTCAAAACAAGATGAAAACATGGTCTACTCTTACAACATGGACATGCATGTAACCATTTACCATGAATTCAACTCAAAACTCATTAATTCAACCATGCATGCAAGAAATGAGCTTCAATTCACCATTAATGACCCAAATCATGACTTAGTTCTACAATGAAGCATGAACCATGCAAGAACTAGTTCAATAGCATCAATAAGAAGATAAGATCCTTACCTAGAGCTTGAATTAGAAGACTAGGAGCTCAAATATGCAATCTATACTTCAATTCCTTCAATTCTCCAAGCAAAACCCAAGGTAGAATTCAATTCCTCTCACTCTCTCTCCTCTCTTCCCTCTTGGTCGGCAATGAGAAGGAAAATGGCTGAGGAAATGTTGTTCTTGGCTCAAGTATGTGTGTGAAATAGTGGCCCACTCAATGGCAAAACGGTAATTAAGTCCAACTCTTCAATTGGCTTATTTTAATCTAATTTAATCATACCTAATCAATTTTCAGATACTTATACCATAAAATCACATTAAATATGAGGGTCACGTAACATCAATCGGTTTCAGATTCGGCCGCCGATAAGGCCTTCAAATAGCAGTTTAAACATATAAACATGAACAGATAATCAGACAATCAAACAGATAGAATGCAATTAACTAACATATACTCAGTCAATTCAGTTTCAACTTCAGTCAGTCGGTTCAGTATTTCATTCAGTTCGATTATCAGTTAGTTATCAGTCATTATCAGCTTCGTTTAACAGTAATCGGTGATTAACGGTAATCAATCGGTCATAAATCAGTAAACAGTACGAGGGTTGTTACAGCTTGCCCTCTCTAAGATCCTTCTTGTTGCCGACGACCTTTCTCAGGACGAGATCCCCAACTTGAAACTCTCGTGGGTTGACCTTTTTATTGTAAGCCTTGACAAGCTGCTTCTGGTATGCCCCTAGTTGGATTGCTACTTTTTCCCTTCTTTCTTCTAATAAATCCAGATCTCGGGCCAAGAATGCCTCATTGGTGCCATTTTCTACTCCTTGGGTTCTGATCCCTGGGATGCTGACCTCCAGTGGAATTACTGCTTTTGTGCCATAAGCCATGGTAAATGGGGACTCCCCAGTTGATCTTCTCGACGTAATCTAATATACCCAGAGTACACTGGGCAACTCCTCCACCTACTTACCATTTGCTGCTTCCAGCCTCTTCTTAATCCCATCAAGGATAACCTTATTGGATGCTTCTGCTTGACCATTATTCTGAGGAAAGCTTGGAGTAGAGTAATAATTATTGATCTTGTACTTTGCACAAAAGCCCTTAATTAGCTTACTGTCAAACTGAGTACCATTGTCTGCTATTATTGCCCTTTGGATCCCAAACCTAGCGATGATGTTCTTCCATATAAAGTTTTTTACATCAATGTCTCGAATCTTTGCGAGGGGTTCAACTTCAACCCACTTGGTAAAGTAATTTGTTGCCACTAGTAGGAACTTCCTTTGTCCAGTTGCTTGAGGCAATTGTCCAACAAGGTCCATGCCCCATTGGGCAAATGGCCAAGGGCTAGACACTGGGTTCAGATCCGCTGCTGGTTGGTGTATCAAAGGTGTAAACCTTTGACACTTCTCGTACTTTCTGACATAAGCTTCAGCATCTTTCTGCATGTAAGGCCACCAGTACCCCTGAGTGATGGCCCTATGAGCAAGTGATCTGCCCCCAATATGGCTTCTACATACTCCTTCATGTATTTCATACAAGAAGTCTTCAACTTGTGAAGGATGCACATACCTCTAAAGGGGACCAGTAAAAGATCAGTCTGATCTTATGTGCTTTTTTATGATCATCTGGTAGTTTTCCCTCCTTAAGGAATACTATTATTGCATCCATCTAGCTTGGTCCCATCTCCACACACATTACTTCATACTTTGTGTTCAGTGGTTCAACACTTGGACCTGATAAGTAGTCAACCATTATTGCCCTTACCTCTCCTAGTTTCATTGCACTAGCCAGGTTGGCCAAGCCATTGGCATGGTTGTTGTTATCTCGGCAATTTTGGAACAATGCCATCAGTCTTCTCACCTCCTTTACATAGGCCATCATCCTTTTATCTCGGGCTGCATATTTGTCTGTTGCCTGGTTGACGATAAGCTGGGAGTCACAGAAGACCATTACCTCGTCGGCTTCTATTGCTGCTGCCAACTTTAATCCTGCGATCAGTGTTTCATACTCTGCTTCGTTGTTTAAGACCTTAAATTCCAAATGAATGGATTGTTCCAGCATCTTCCCATCTGGTGATACTAGCACTACTCCTGCCCCCGTTCCTTGTCGGTTTGAACTTCTATCAACAAACAGACAGAATGAGTCACCAACGTAAATATTGCAGGGCCTGAGTTTCTCTTCTTTCCTTTGTTCTGCTATCCCCAAGTGGGTTTTTCTTTGTTCACCTAGACATCATGTACCTCGGCTTAACGAAGCCCGATGTATGATGGCGCCTGGTGTGAACACGGCCACGTAGTCCGCCAAAACTTGGCCTTTAATTGATGTTCTGGGTCTAAATTCCAGGTCATATTGGCCTAACACCACTGCTCATCTGGCTATCCTGCATGTCAGATCTCTTTGCTGCAATAGGGACTTCAGAGGATGCTCAATTAATACCACAATCTTGTGGGCTTAAAAGTAAAGATTCAGCTTCTTGGAGGCCATTACCAAAGCTAGTGTTAGCTTTTCCAAAGGTAAATATTTGGTCTCTGCATCTGCTAGGGTTTTACTCACATAGTAAACTGCCATTTGTTCTCCCTTATCTTCCCTGATTATTACTACACTTACTGCATACTCTAAGACCGCCAAGTATAAGAACAGTTCCTCTCCAGGTACTGGATTTGAGAGAACTGGAGCTGTGGTTAAGTATTTCTTCAAGTCAGCCAAGGCGACTTCGCACTCCTCTGTCCATAAGAAGTCTGTAGCTTTCTTTACTAAACTGAAGAAATGTTTGCATTTATTAGAACTTCTGCTTATGAATCTGTTTAGGGTTGCAGCCCTTCTAGTCAACATCTGCACTTGTTTTGCCGATGTTGGGCTCTTAACTCCAAGATGGCCTTAATTTGATCCGGGCTTACCTTAATGCCCTTTCTGGTGACCAAGTATCCCAGGAATTTCCCTGACCTGACTCCAAATGCATACTTCGATACATTGAGTCGGAGCCGAAATGTCCTCAAGATGTCAAAGACAATCTTTAGGTTGGCCAAATGATCTTCAGGTTCCTTGGTCTTCACGACCATGTCATCAATGTATACCTCCACTGTTTTGCCTATTAGATGTCTGAACATCTTAGTCACTAATCTCTGGTAAGTTGCTCCTGCATTTTTTAACCCCAAAGGCATCATTCTGTAGCAATACAGCCTTTTTATGGTGATAAATGCAATCTTCTCCTCATCTGGGGGGTACATGGCTATCTGATTGTACCCCCTGTAAGCGTCTAGAAAGCTCATCCTTCCATGCCCTGAAGTGGCATCCACCGATTGGTCAATCTTGGGTAGTGGAAAATTGCCTTTGGGACAAGCCTTGTTCAGGCTAGTGAAGTCCATGCAGACCCTCCAATTCCCATTCTTTTTCTTCACAACAACCGTGTTTGATAACCATGTCGGGTAGTTTACCTCTTGTATGGCTCTGGCGTCCAGAAGTTTATCCACTTCCTATTCTACTGCCTCAACATGCATCAACGTCCGCCTTCTTGCTCGCTGGATGACAAGTTTAGCCGACCTGTCCACATTCAATTTATGGCAAGTGACCTCGGCGTCAATGTCAGGCATCTCGTACGGTGTCCAAGCAAACACCTCAAGGTTTGCTCTCAAGAATGCTTCTAATTCTTTTTCCTCTTCCTCGGCCAATTTTGAGCCGAGAAAGAAGAAACGCTCTTCATCCCCTTGCTAGACTAAGATCTTCTTCAGGGTTTCCTCACTTTTCTCGGCTGGTTCTTTGCCGACGTCCTCAAGGACTTCCATGTCCTTATCCTCAATCTCCGTAGCTTCTGCCTCTCGTATGTTGTAAGTGGATTTCATTGTTGCTATGGAGCAATTCTTTACCTGCACCTGATCCCTCAATTCCATGCTCTGTTGGGAATCGCAACAGCTGGTGCAATGTTGAGAGAACAGCCCCCATTGCATGCTACCATCGCCTTCCCAGGATAGCATTGTAAGGGGAGGCAGTGTCAATTATTGTGAACTCAGTTTTTACCTTCTTAGTCCCAGCCTGCACCTCCAAACTCACTGCTCCCAAGGGCCACGTCGGCATTTCATTGAACCCGACCATTGGACCATTGGATTGTTCCAGATCATCTTGGTGAAGGCCATTCTCCTTGTAACATCTGACATACATGATGTCACAAGAGCTGCCCTGGTCGATCAATATTCGCTTTACCTGGCACTCTCCAATCTTGAGGGATATTACCAAGGCATCGTTGTGTGGATGCTATACCATCTCTAGGTCATCTTCAGTAAAGGACACCACTAGTCCCTGGCACCCGTCTGCCCTAGGTCTCTTCTGCCAGACCTGATACACATGTTACAAGTGTTTTACCTTCTGAGTTTTCCCATGTATCTCGTTCTCATTGACCTTCGAGTGAATCACATTGATCACTCCAGGTCCGCCTGCTTGTGGTTGCGGTGCTGGTGAAGGTGGTGCTGCCGGTGCTTGAGGCAGTCTTGCTTGCTCTTCCCTTGTCTTGGTTTCATCTACCAGGTCCCTTAAATGACCTTGTCTTACCAGGTCTTCCAGATGTGCCTTTAGGGCTCTGCACCCTTGAGTTAGATGGCCATCCTCGTTGTGGTAGGCATAGTGTTTCCCCAGATTTCTTCCCATAAATTTACCAGGAAGCTTCTCTGGTGCTCTATAATAGGGCTGATTCCGGATTCTCTCTAATACTTTGTAAACTGGAATTCAGAATATGGTTGTGACTGCCTGGGCAGCCCGTAGTCCTGTCTCTTGTTTATTGTATCCTCCATTACCTCGACCTTGCTTGGGCGAGCTGTTTCTCTTCTCCTGTTTTGATGCCTTTATCCCCGGCGTGTCCTCATCGGCCTTGGCATACTTTTCTATCCTGGCCATAAGTTCCTCCATACTCTTTGGTAGTGTCTTTGCCAGTGATTTTCGAAGCAGACAATCATCTTTTAGGCCGTTCTTAAAAGACGCGACTGCCACCTCTTGGTTGCATCCTGGTATTCGGTTGAACATCTCATAATATCTTTTGGCATAGGCCCTAAGGCTTTCATCCTCGCCAATTCTTAGAGCCATCAAGGAGTCACCGTCAATGGCTGTAGTTTGTTTGTCATAAATCTAGCCACGAACATCTCGGTTAGGCCCCCCCTGCTTTTTACAATTCCTTTCGGCAACTTGTGAAACCAGTCTAATGCGATTTCCCCAAAGGATGAGGGGAACACCTTGCAGAGCAACGGCTCGTTCCCGGTGTATAACGCCATTAAGTTCAAGTACAAGCCGACATGAAATTTAGGGTCAGACATACTGTCGTATATCTGGAATCTCGGCATGTGGAACCTTTTTGGGGCCTCAAACTTATCCAATTTAACCGAGAACGGTGTTCTCGGCTTGACCGGAGAGGTTACCTCAGCATCTTGTCGCTTCCTCTAGAGGTAATCCCTTAGATCCTCCTTGATCCGTCTAGGAGCTCGGCTATCAACGGATTTCAGCCTTTTTGGTACGCTACTCCCGGTATCGTTATGAGTCCTCTTGGATCTCTCTCCATTAATTGCGTCGAAACAAAGTTCCTTCCCTTGAACATGCCGATGTTCTTTGGGGTCAGCTTCTTAGGTACGATGCATCTTCCGAGAATCTCCCTTCATTGAATCTCCTCGTCCGACCTCCCTTGAAGGTCGGTGAGAGTGTTCCTTGGTCCTGGTGTGTTAGGGAACTGTAGGGACTGTTTTCTGCCCCCCTTTCTAGGCATTGTTCTTGGTTGCTAGAATCGGCGTATCTTGTAACAAAAACGGTGGCTGCATGACGTTGTTCTGCATCATGAAATTAACAACTGATTGCAGGTCTGCCAATTTATTCGCCATTCTCTTCATCTCTCCGTCCTTCTGCAGGCATCTATCTTTCCATACCTAGAGGTCGTTCTCGTTATAATACCCGCCTCGGTCTGCCTTCTTTGGTACGTCTCCCTCCTGGCCAACGTCTTTCTCTCCGGGATTCTGATCCCGAGTTTCTTCGTTGTAGTTATCCTCCTCAACGTTGGGATCAAAGTGTTTACCACTTCCAGTAGGGATATCGTCCTCATTCTTCTCTTTCTGTCCGTCGTTGGCCATCTATTTTCATTTTTTTCCCACAGACGGTGCCAAATTGTGTGTATTGTTTTCTGACTACACTACCAAACAGGTACTCAACTGGAGAACACCGGCAGAATAGATTGCGCCCGAATGACCTGTCACAGAAAGAAAAGACTCCGGCGGTGGTTCTTCCACCCGGGGCCACTCCGACGATCAAATCAGTAATCAATATCTTTCCAAGATAACCAAATTGTGCTTAACTCATAAACCAGAATACAAAAAGCGTACCTTAGACCCACGAGGGTGCCTCACTTTTATAGCAATCACTGACCTGATCCCTGTAAAAGCCTAGCTTCAATGGACTCTGGCTCAATGTTTATCCCAGACTCTCCAATAGATAAAGATAACTCTCTAAGAGTTTTATCCTTATCCAGGCTGAGGTCCTCTCCCATTCCAGGACTCTTGTTCCCTATCCGTTCATCTCGGATTCCGGTATCTTTGCAAGTAACCTCGGCCTAGCCGAGATCACCTTGGTGTCATGATTAGGACACGTGGCACCTCGGCTGGCACTTCGATACTACATTGGCCACGTGCTGTCATTCAAGAAACATGTTCCCACACTAACCAATTTGGGATAATTCATCTTTTGATTTGTAATAAGGTTTTTTTTTTTTAAATTGATACGAGTATTTATATGAAGAAAATTAGGATGGAACAATTATAGTCTAACAAATATGTGAGTCAAAAAAGAAAATGTCTACCAGCTCAATAATCAATCTAAAAAAGAGTACCATAATGAGTGTACATAAATAGCTAATTAAGCTAACTCAATTGGATTACGTTAATAGAAATTATGAGTTACATGTTAGCAAGAAGAGGGAGAACCAACTAGTAAGAGTATCATCCATGACACTCGAACCACTCGGTTGGCCAGCCAAATTACAAGCCATCAAACTACAAAGCTTTTGGTCAATTGTAACGAGTTACATTGAAGAAGGCAGGGCCTAAGGCGAATTTTAGAAATGGGTCCTTGTATATTGAAAAAAAATTCATAAATAAAACGATAAGTTACAATTTTTTTTATTTATTTGTAACCATAAAAAAATTTACTTACAGATATAATCATTAAAATTATAAATAAAACAATTTAATAAAACAAAATTAGAACAAAAAAATTAGGAAAAAATTATTCAATTAAAATTGATAAAGACCTAGGTAAAAAAATTTGAGCAAAATTATTTATTCCACTAAAATCTAATAGATAAAGAAGGTAAAAATAAAAAATAAAAAAAATAGGGCCCATATATTGTATGTATTATTTTTCTTGAGGCCAAACACTTTTTTTTTAATATGTATTTTCATTTTAATAAATATGGACCAAACTACACTTATAAATAAATATGGAGTAAATCATACATGGATCCAAAAAAATATTTTGGGGCCCTTTAAATTGTTCCTAAAACCAAAAAAAAAAAAAACATTGAGCCTATAATGTTTTACCAAATTTAGGGGCCCTATTTTTGGGCCAAATTTAGAGGCCCTATGTTATATATGTTTATATGTTTTACCAAATTTAGGGGCCCTATTGTTTTTTTTTTTTTTATTTATATATTTTCATTTTAATACATATGGGCTAAACACATTTATAAATTAATATAGACTAAATTATACATGGGCCAATAAAACATTTGGGGCCCTTTAAATTGATCTTAAAAAAAAAAAAAAAAATTAAACCTATAACAATTTTTTAAATTTGGAAGCCCTATTTTTAGACTGAAATATGAGGCCTAAGGCATAAGCCTTACCTGCCTTAGGGCAGAGCCGGCCCTGGAAGAATGAAGATGCCGTGTTTTTTTTTTGGAAGATGCCCGTGTTTGCTTGCTTTGAAAATATGTTTTTCCCAATAGCATTGAGATTTGTCGAGTTAACAAAAAATTAAAAAAAGAAAAAAAGGAAAAACAGCATTTGTTTAGCATGAAAAATATTAAGAGATACAAGAAAATACAAACTATTGAATTTCACTTGGAAGCCTTGGATAGATCGTATCATATTGATTCTTTAAAAAAAATAAAAAATAAAAAATAAAAAAGAGATAGGGTTAACCAAGGATGCATTCACATCATCCATTTGTGTTGGCTAATAACTGCACCATCCATGCACAAGCACCAATACATTGGCATTCTGGTTGGAAAGCAGTTAAGTTAGGCCTCGTTTGGAATACTTAAAATATAAGATAAAAAAAATTTAATCAATGTGTTTGGTTTTAATTTTCTAAATTCATTTTTTTTAAAATTGAGCTTTTCTGTTTTTCCTTTTTTTTTTGTTTTTAGTGAATATTTTTAAAATTTTAAGCATTTTTTTTTTTACTTTTTTAGATGCACTTTACTTAAATGTATCTAGAAAGTAAAATATTTATTAAAAATATTTTAAAAAATTAATAAATATACAAAAATACAAAAGATATATATACTATATTTACGTTTTTTTTATATTTTTGGTATTTAGTGAATTTTTTAAAGATTTTTTTATGAAAATTATACTTTTTAAGTGCATTTATGTTAAGTTTGTTTAAAAATTAAAAAAAATTATTTAAAATATTAAAAAAATACAATAAAAACAAAAAAATACTAAAAATAAGAAAATAGAATTTTTTAAAAAGTGTTTTCAAAAAACTAAAAACAAACCGTGAATAGTATGTTTAAAATGATTTTTTTAATTTTTTACAAAAAAAAATATAAAAAATAAAGAGAAGAAAATCTTCGATTTTTTTGTATAATTTGTTAATTTTTTAAATTTTTCAGTATTTTTTTTTTTTTAACTTTTAGGCTAAAAAGTGAAGTTGCCAACCAAGTCCTTACAAAAAATCAATCCATTCTCTATTTTTTTTGCTTCTTTTTTTTTTTTTTTGGTGTGCCTAAAAAACCAAAAAGTAACTAAAAAACGTTTATTCCCAACGAAAATGGCACAAATTCAGCAATGTAGACTAATACGAGTTTGAAGGGGCATGAAAAGAACAAATTGCACACAGAAATTCACAACTCCAAAGGTCATATGGTTGAAGATCAAACAACTGGTTTGGACAGATTTTTTTGCTGATAAAGCTTTCATTGCATCAAGTAATAGAATTCCTTTTAAAAGATAGGGACGTTACAAACTAAGCAACTACGCAATAAACTGTGACGTCCCCATGTTATTACAAAGAGATTACATCCAAATCAATTAGTAGACAACACAAACTGACCAAACCTTGTGGTCCATATCATACAATTCAATATATATCCAGCACAAATAAGCAAAGCAAGCAATCACAGACATCCCAGAAGTCCTTAAAGCCCAAAATATGCTTCAAGAACTTGAATTTTGTATATATATATATATATATATTACCTGTAGTTTACTTCTGGTGCCTGAAAAATGAGCCTGAATAGCCATTGGAATGGTCTCAGAAACTGCGCTCTTTTCTTCCGCCAGAACCAAATCGCAGCATTGTATTGTTCGTTGCGTATCTTTTTGGTAGCTGCTCTCCAACCGTATTTCTCCGTTTCTTCACGTGCAGCTTTGCCAATAGTTTCTCTTAACTCACGGTTGTGCAATAGAGGCTTCAATTTGCTTACACAATCATCAACGTCACCGGGGTTGAAGCAAAATCCAGTTTTACCCTCTTGGTCTTCAGGAATTATGTCTATGAGTCCGCCAGCACGTGAAGCCACCACAGGCAGTCCCGATGACATGGCCTCCAAAACGACGAGCCCGAGTGTCTCCGACTCGGAAGGCATCACGAAAACATCCCCGCTGGCGTATGCCTGAGAGAGCTCCTCGCCTCCTAACATCCCTGTGAATACTGCAGGCATGCCTGAGAACATCTTTTCCAGCTCTTCCCTGCCCAAAAAAAATGAAATAAAAAATTACTTGGTGAATAAATTTGCAGGTGATTCTTACAGGAAGAAATATCCAGGAGATCATCTTTGTCTGTACAGTCATTGGGTGCAAAGTGTAATGATTTTTTTTCCAGTTATTGCTGTAATTTTCAAAGCTGTGGGTATCGCTTGGAAGCTAGCTAAGAAGTTCTTTTTGGTAACCTTGCTAACTTTTTTTTGTGCAAAATCACCAATTTTCCGTGATAGTCCAAGAATGGAATAAAGAAGATGGGTAAGGGAAAAATAAGAAAACCATAAAAGTGGTCGTGCTGGCCTTTTCGTTGGGCCTTTGGATGGGAAATAAGCTAATTAGTGAATAAAGTGGCCTTTTGGGGTGGGCATTGGGTTTGCCAAATGAGCCAAGGTTTTTTTGGCCAATAAGTTGGCTTTTAAGATACCCAAAGGAAATTCAGCTCAAGAACTTCATTATCTCATAATTTAAAGAAAGGTCTCATGATTGATTGATCTATCACCCTACTGCATGTCACAAATACTTTATCCATACGTTTGCAGGCAGCAGGGTGATGGCTTTTGGTACAACAAAATGACTTCATAGTAAATTATAGAAAATAATTCACAAATGGAATTTGTATACATAAAATCCATCCAGATTGATGTGGCAGTGCCATTTTTGTGATTATGAGACACGACGATGGGTATTTTGTCCTGAAAGGGAAGGACCACAAGAGGCCACATCATTCTATAAAAAAAAAAGATACTCTCCAAATGGGTCTGTATAGCATTACCAGCAAATTATAGTAGAATGTTCCTGCAACGAGTTAACAAAAATTAACAGCCAATAAGTTCCGAGTCAATTACCGGTATGGCCCATCTCCAATAAAAGCAATTCGTGCCTCCGGAAGCATATCCATGACCCTGTTCAATCAAACAAATGTTTACAACTTACAATTACTATGTAGTGATCGATACTAGCACAACTACTACTCATTGCAATAAATGAGACCAAAAAGACAATATTAAAATTGTTAGTAAAGTGAATGAAACTTTCAAACACGACTCCCATGAATTCTAGGAAAAATCACAGTAAATGCTGTTCAAGTTGCTCTTTAAATTTGAATCGATGCAATCAGTTTAGGAATGCCCCATCTAGACAAAACCAATTATGGAACTCTAATTGATGAATATAATTTTGAAGGGATAGCTCAGAATATAGGTCTTAGTGGCAAAGCCTTTTTATTAACATGGGTATATTAACTGCTCAATAACTGAACTTGGAGTTCATTCAACTCAGCCCCTATTCAGCCCGCGATGCCTTTTGACTTCTCAGCTTGATGGGCTAAGAAATAGAAAATGTTATCATTCCATCACATGTTTTGCAAGTAATATTTCCAAGTTGCACAAGTGAATAAAATTTTCTCCATTAGGAACAGAAACCAATACCTTTTGAGTAAATCCAAACTCTTCTCAACTCCTAGTCGTCCAACATGGACTATCAATGGTCTTTCAGGCTCACCATCGCTGATTAAAAAAGAACGATATATTAGCATTTGTAAGAAACTCATGTCACATCTCATGGCACTGAAATTGCCAGGACTGAAAGAAGATCCTACCTTAGTCTTAACCGCATTTCATGAGAGCGAAATTGAGGATGGAAACTTTCGGAATCAACACCCTTATTCCAGAGACGAATCTTGTTACCTGAAAATAAACAAAGAAATAACATAAAATCAGTTTTCAGTACAAAGTGTTTGACTATTTTGTAAGAAATATTTAAAAACCCAACACAAATGCATCTGAAGCAGAAGCATAAAAACCATTATGTACTGTAATCAATGTAAGTTACATAGTTATCTACTACTAGGCATGAGAGGTGTTTTTTTACCTGCCGTTACCCTAGCAGCTTCAAGCTCCTTTGCAAGGGCAGCTGATGGCACCAGTGTAAGATCAGCAGCCCTATGAAGAAATTCTATTGAGAAAAGAACAGAATTTTCATTTATTAGTCCACAAATAGGAAAAGTTGGACTCCGTATTGAATTGAGGATAGAATGAAAAATCACATACTTATGACCAACCACATAGGTGTGACCAGCCAACTAAAGGTGTATCTTGGAATGTATCTGCAGGCAAATTAGGAAACAGCTCAGCCCAAAGCACTAGATTGACATTTATGGAGCTATGGCATCATAATGACAGAACAGACAGATTTACAGGTTGAGAAACAACAGTAAAGATACACATTTGTGTTGGTATATCTGTATATCTGTACAGATTTACATATTCACAGGTCAAAAACAGTGCAGATATACATTTCTTATGTATCTGGAGGTTTTCTACTGTACAGATTTGGTGCAGTTTCGGCTTACAGGGCAGAAATTGCTTAAAGAAGCTGAAAAAAATCTGATAATTGAGAAGCAGGAAAGGGGTGTTTTTAGCTTTTGCTTTTTGATTATCAACTTTCAATTTGCAAGAAGCTATACCAAACAGGCCCAATATAAGTCCCAAAAAAGGGCCTGTTTGGTGCAATTTCTTGCAAGCTAGAAGTTGATAATCAAAAAGCAGAAGCTAAAACCACCCCTTCCCTTGCTTCTCAACTTATATAAAGTAATTTTTGCTCGTAAGTTGTAAGCAGAAACTGTACCAAACATTGGCATAGATTCCACAAAAAAAAAAAAAACCAAAAAAAAAAAAACTATAAGCATCTCCATCTCCATAAGCTGCACCAAACAAGGCCAAAATATAAGTTGGCTCCCAGTTCCATCTCAGTCGGCATCCTCCTTTTGAGAGGATGGGGTCCTGGAGAATGCTAAGAACTCTACCAGGAAGATCAGCTATGAGTCCTACTTACACTGGAACATGTGTGTGGTAAGACATCACTAAAGGAACGCACAATAGTTTTGCAATAATGAGAGCACCGAACACCTACAGGTACAAAGAGAGACAGTCAACAATGCAACATGAGTTAATTCCCTCGATCAACCTTTTAAGGGAAGAACTGAAAATATGCTGTCATACGAGAACAAGAGGAGCGATTGAAAGACTAACCATAATACCAGGGGATGATGCGTGTATTATATCAGGCTTAAACTCGGCAACTGCTGAGATTATTCTAGGGCTTAGTGCTAGGGAGAGGGGAACCTTCTGGTACCAGGGAAAGGGGAAGCTGCAAAAAGAATTGAAAACTGTTAGGAAAGAGCAATGTTTTAAGATACAGATCATTGGATAAAAAGTGCAATGCATACATTCGTTAGTTATATGGTTCAGATGAACCATGAAAAAAAAGGGTAAACAATAAGTAAGATTACTTTTTTCTTTAAGAACGATACAAATATTATACATCTACATAAAAAAGTATTCCTTCAAAATGTTAAATGCACCCTACATTACTTCGAGAACAGTGTTTCAAAACCAAAAAATCTTGCTGTTTATAGTTCTGGAGGTTCAACCAACTAGTCCACTTATGGAATTAACGACAGGGAAATATATGGGAAGGTATAGAATCTACTAATGTTCGAAATGATTGTTACTGAAATCTTATAAGAAGACTACAAGCATATTTAGTAACAATAATATTAAGTAACATTTGTGAGCTTAAGAAATTAATTCAATTTTGAATTGAGAAACGTAGAGCTCAAAGCTCTAGAACATAGTCAAGCAGCTCAATTTTGAATTAATGCACTTGTTGGAGATATGCAAGTTATCCGGACTAGATATCAAAAACATATTCTTAAGATAGGTATTTTAAGTATTTATTGATATAGAATCTCTTGATTTACCTTGATAGCACAGGCACAGGTGCAAGTTTGTATTTAACAAAAGAAACAATGATGCATTAAAATGCAAGTAAAAACAAAACAAGAAGTACAAGGAGTGTTATAACAGAAAATATCTTGAAATTACAACCTTCGAGATCCAATCAATTTTGCTCCATAAAATTCCTGAGGCACTCCTTCATGTGTTGTCACCACCATCACCTACAACAGGTGTTCAGAAGCCAATTTAGCAGTTAATCATGAGAAGACATTGATAGAAACTATGCCAAAATATAAGTTCAAATCTTTAACTTGTAAAACATCAGTTTTAAAATACTTGACGAAAGAAAGATTTTGGCTAAGTATCTGGTTGACAAGTTTCCAAATTGATAGACGAAATAAAAGTTTCCTTCCCAAATACCAAGATAAGGTAATAGAAGATCATCTTCCACAGGGAAGCCACAAACAGAGTAACAAAAGAGTCCGAGTTCAGTCACGCTGGGACAAGCTTGTTACTGTTGCAATGGACACCACTCAAAGTTTACGATTGCCAACCCGAATCACGTTCAAAACGGGGGAAAAAAATTATATTTCTTTAACTAAACCAAGTTAATTCCACCACAAGATCAAGTCAAACTTGTTAAGATGCTTGAGCACGCAACAAGCTAAATTCAAGCTCGCATGGCTAATAATTAAAAGGATTTATTCCTAGACATCACTACTTCAATAAAATAAACTTTTGCAAAAAGATAAGTACCTCATCTCCCATTTCCCGTAGATATCTAATAAAATTCTGGAACCGGTTTTTATACCCGGACACGTAACTGCAAATTCAATAGAAAGCACAAAGAGGTTAGTAAACACGCGCACACTAAGTTAAACAGGATGAAATAAAAGTCACAGTGATTTTGAAATTTCAAGTTTCTAACATCTGTTTGAAGTGAAGACCTACACAAGACTAACAGTAATGTTTTCTACTGAATGTTTCAACTAGCTATATTAAGAGCATACATATATTGAAAAAATAACAAATAAATGACTATCAGTGGTGTGTAAGTGCAATATTAACAGGATTCTTATGCACACGACTCCGAGGTGTAATTTGACTCTCAGGTTTGAAATTGACAATGCCATTATTATGTACGAGTGTGCATAAAAGTAGCCTTTCCTCCAGTAGGATGGAACTTATAAATAAAAATGTACTTGAAAATGAATACAAGTTTTGAACTTATGTATAATATATTTGACCCAAGTTAACAATGAAGCCTCAAAAGGCTTTATTTTCTTAGCGGGACCTCATTCCAATACACATGCAGCGGCCCAAGTTTTACCAAGGACTGCTCACCTTCTTTCTTTCCTAATATTTTTTCTTCTTTCTGGGTCTCAAAACTGTCCATCTTGATTCACTACAAGTTTGCAAAAGAAAACAGGCAGATGTGTAGTCTCCATCTGCAGCAAACCAGGATAACAGTTTCAAGAGTAGAAGAGAAATTGGTACTCGGCGATGTTCCAAAATGATTGTGAGGTCATATTTGCATCTCAATATGAGAATGTGACTTCAAAGTGAGCTTGAAGAAGTGAACTTCTATTGGTTTGATATTTGGTTCCACTTAATGGAGTATAATCAAAATGTACTAATTTACGATCACAAACCAAATTACAAGTCAATATCTAAAAAAAATCTTAATTGTTTGTTAGGCAGTGAATCAACATTTTGACATCACCAGACAGAACATAGCTGGAATTGCAGGAAGGCAGGAACAAACAAGAAAAACAAAAATGAGAGAATAAAGAAATTGGAAAAAAATCAATAGGCATCATCAGCCTGCCATGCAGCAACCACATCACAAATGAACTTTTTAATAAGGAGGTCATTTAACAAAATTGAAGTTTATAATATCAAATTGATTTCATAAAATAGGTAGCAACAGAACATTGAAGATTTAAGATTCCTACAATAGCTAAAAACAGATTAAGAAATAAGCCAACAGCTACTCTATTGAAATCCACATCAATAGCAGCTAGTTTATAAAGGCAATAAATTATGGCCGCACTATAAACCCACCCAACACTATACAAGCTAAAATATTCAAAAAAGTTAGTACGCCAATGCTAATAGAGCCATAGCCAGCTAATAAACTATTCCTGAAAAACAAAACCCGGGTAAGTAACCAATCATTTAGCTGATAACCTATGTTTAAATCACAAAGCATCCTTAAATTTTTGTCACAAGGGGAGTGTGAGAGGCTACAACAAGAGTGTGAACATCATTTTCGTCATTACAACCATACAGATCGTAAACAAAACGACAGAAAAGACTAAAGACAAAACTGAAATCACAAAAAACAACAAACTATCAAACAATTACAGTATTAGGAAAATCACAAGTCACAATCATTTACATCAGCCCTACATGGTATGCTCAATACACTTGCACGCTATACAATTACAGTTGAATAGGCCCAACTTAAAACATATGTTAGAAAATAAAAGAATCAGAGTTAGGTTTTGGAAAGAAAAAAGAAAAAAAAAAAAAAACCATTAGAGCTACAGTTCAAGCCATGAAATTGATGTTAAAAATCCACACATCCATAGCAGCTACAAGTCACAGATACAGGTATAACTCTTGTGAGACAACAAAACACAAAGAACAAAATCTTTTAACTCACAGCTAAGTGAAATTAAGCTCCACCAAAGTAGCGGAGAATTAGAATCAAAGTCCAATTAATAAGCACATTGCCCGACTTTTACAAAAGCCACTTTAAGCATCCCATGCCCATGGAATATATGCAAAGCTAGAAACCCACTAGGGTTGTTGCAGAAAAAAGTCTCAGAAATCAGAGATTTATGTGGAATTCACTTTTAGATCCAGCAAATTACAGTTCAAATTAACAATTCATCGAATCAAAACTCGCATCAAAGTACACAGCTCAACCTCACACCACCGAAATCAATACATCAAACACAAAAAGTACAGAACAAAACTAAAAACCATCAATCAAATTAACAAAAGAACATCAACAAGAGAGCAATTAACCAAATGGGTCACCACAATTTGGATTAATAATTAATTATGCACCTCAAGATCATTGTACAACAAACCCAGAAGTAGAATCAGAGACTCACGAAAAAGGAGAGGGCTCAACAAAGAGAGCAATTCGGCGAGGCCTAGAACAAATTTCTGATTCAAGCAAAGCAGGGGGATTTTCCTCCTCCTCTTCATCCCTCAACTCTCTGATGGTCATGTTGCTTGCAACTTTGAAAGACCTAAGATTCAATAATCTCCCACTCTTGTGTCTTTCAGATTGCAAAAAAGAATGAGTCTTCGTGCAAACAAGGCCAATGGGTTGTGCTCTTGGATTACAAAAACAAGAAAGATTGTGCTTTAGAGAGATTGAAATTGAAGTAGGTGTATATGAATATGAAGAAGAGGAAGCAGAGAAGGGGGGAGGAGAGAGAGAGGGATTTATAAAGAGAGAATGAATGGACATGATGATTGTTGGTGGTGATGCATAAACATATATATGTACGGTGACTTGTAAGAGAGGAGTTGGGTTATCTTTGAGTATTGTGTTGTCAAGTGTGTGCGTGCGTGTGTGAGTTAGAGAGAGAGAGAGAAGATGAGAGAGGAATCCTAGAAGAGGGTGGTGTCGATTGGATATTCGTTTGAAGGAGGTAGAATAATTGGAGGCTGTCCAAAAGCATATGCTACCAACCAACACTTCCAGTTGGGAGGCTCAGGTTCTTTTCTTGTACAGTGGGGTCACTATGATAATTCAAGATTTTTACATGAAATAATCTCAGGGGCATTATGGTCATTTTACATAATTCTTTTTTCATTCTTTATTTTATTTTATTTTATTTTTTAAAATACTTCATTACAAATTTGCAAGAGAAAAATCTTTAAGACCACTAATTTAAGAGCATTAGGATAGCACTAATTGATAGGTCCCATTTATTGATGTGATGTTTTGATCTTAAATTTGTTTTTTTTTTAAAAAAAAATTTTCACATAATTAATGGTCAATTAATGCTCCCAAATTATTGTTTTTAAAAAACATGTGTTTATGGTGTTAAGAACTTTGCCTATGAGTAATGCTAGAGATCCCAAATATTCTACTAAAAGTTTTACCAAATGTGTGGGACCCACACAATGTGGGTCCCATGTGGGTCCCACACCCATGTGAGACATTTGGTAAAATTTTTGATAGAATTTTTGCGGCCTCTAGTATTTTTGCTTTGCCTATTGTGGTAGTAAACTTATGGGTCATTTGGAAATATACCAACAAAAAAAAAAAAAGGTTAAAAATTAGCTTTTAATTTATTGTAAGTCACATCGCCTCTCACATAAAAAAGTCAAAAAGATTTTAAAAAATTTAAAAATTAGGTTTTAATCATCTTTCCAAAATACCCTTTAGGCCCCGTTTGTTTTCAGAGGTAGAATGGAGGGGATTAATAGTGAGGGGTTTAAGTAAAATTGTGTTTATTTTGATAACAATTGTTAGTGTAGGAATTGTTAAATTATTTTTATATAAACTAATAAAACAAATAAAAAAATATAAAAAATTAAACATTAATATTTTTTTAAAAAATCTCAATATATAAAAAATAAAAAAAATAAAAAAATTTCTAATCCCCTCACTATTTTTCTAATACCATCTCTACCTCCTCCATCTCAATCCCCCTTCCAACATCTATCTATATCACCTTCTCCATCATAATCCCCTCCCCAACTCTACAAATAAACACAACACTAAATAATACCACATCCATTCTAATTTCCTCTCTTCTATTTCACCCAAAACAAACGGCGCCTTACTGTACTAGGTTTTGCCTTAGATGACCTTGCAAATTGGATTGATAGACAGGCTAACAGGGTCAGCTCATGAATTTAGCTTAATAAGTAAATATTTAGGGTGTGTTTGGTAACGTTTACGTTTTCAGTTTATATTTATAAAAATTTTATAAATTGATTTTTGTTTATTTTTAGAAAAACATAAACTACAAACGCGTTTGGTAATTGACAAAACGTTTAAAAAATTTTAAAAATATAAAAAAGAATGAGAAATGACAAATGGTGGCAAGTGGCGGTAGAAGACGGTGGTGGAAAGTGGTGACGGTGGGTAGTGGGTAGCTGGTGGTGGCTGGTGGTGGTGGCGGGCGGTGGATGGTAGTGGCGGGTGGCGGGCGGCGGGTGGATGGTACGTGAGTGGTGGCGGCGGGTGGTGGTGGGTGGTAGTGACGGAAGACGGTGGCGAAAAATGGTAGCTAATGCTGGGTGGTAAAAAAAAAAATTAAAAACTCAAAATGGAAACACATTTTTTGTGTTTTCATTTTTTGGCCAAATTTATAAACTGAGACCACTAATTTATAAATTAAAAATTTTACCAAATAAGTTTTTATTTGAGTTTTTTAAATTTTTATAAATATAAATAGAAAACTAAAAACGTAAGTGTTACCAAACGACACCTTAAGTTTTTTTTTTTTGCATTTTTTTTTCCAGGCTTGTAGGCTTTCCCAACAAGTCACCTTTTATGAGTCGAGTGGCTGAAATGGGTTTCAAATCCAAAGCCCAACACTCTCACTCGAGCCAAGCCTACCCACTCGAGGTTCGAGTTGGTAGAAACTTTTTATGAGCCAATTGGCTAAAATGGGCTTCAAATCCAAAGCCTAAACATAATCTTACTCGAGCCAAGCCGACCCACTCAAGGTTCGAGCTGGGTAAATGCCCGGTAAGCTGGACAGGTTTACACTAGGCAATGAGTTTTTAGGCCAAATAATGAGGTTTAAATTGAACTAGTTTGCATTAACCCAAGGGGGTTTGACAACTTAGGCCTCGTTTGGAAACAGGCTAATTTAGTAACTTTTTGGCTATTTGGCTAAAATATGAGCTAAAAAAAATTAGTATGTTTGGGATGACTTTTTGGCTAATTACGAAAAGATGTGCAAAAAGTAGAGAGAAAAGAGAATCTTTGACTTTTTTGTATGAGTTGTTGGCTTTTTGGCTAATTTAGTAACTTTTTGACTTTTTGGCTAAAACAGAGCCTTCCCAAACGAGGCCTTAGTAAAGGCTTAGGGGTTAAGACTCTAGGTCCCAAGTTCAAAATCCCTAGGACCAATGTCCTGGGCATAGGGCAATTGGTTAGGAGGTTAGCCTCAAGTTGTTGCTACCACAACACTTGGTGTGGGCTCAATACTCCCCCGCTATTCGAGTCCTGACTTAAGCGGAGTTTGTCTCAGGAGGTCGGGGCAAGTTCTCAGATTATAGTCTCTTATCATGTTCGAGTCCTGACTTAAGCAGATCTTGTCTTGGGAGATCAGGGCAAGTTCTCAGATTATAGTCTCTTATCTTGGAACGGACAGCATGACACCTTAGTGATCTCTGCAAGGAGCGCTGCCCTAGACATGTGGAAGAATAAGAGGATTTTCCTGTAACAAAAAAAAAAAAAATAGTTTGCATCAATGTGTCCATCTCAAGGTCCACATGGATGATTTAAGGAATTTATTTTTAAATGTGTATAGAACACTAAAAAAAAATTATAACTGATTCGATAATTGTACTCCATAATTTCATTAAATTTGACTTATGAAAAACAGAAAGTTAATAATTTTTTTAAAATAATTCGTCTATTTTTTTGAAGGCAAAATAATAAACAAAATTAATGAAATTTATAATTATAATTATCAAATTAATTTAATTTATTACTATAAATAATCTACAACCGACTTAGATTATCCACATGAATCTTGTGTGGGGCACACATTAATGTCCAATCCTATCTTCCAGTTGGAAAGAAAATGGATATTTGTTGAAAACTGACAACCCCATAGTCATGTCTGATGGAGCCCAGGAACAAAATTATAGAGAAGATTGTGGAATTATCACAAAAAAACGTGAATTTTGAGCTGGTTGATTTTTTATTTTTTACAGTATAACAAGGAACATAATTAATTATAGGAAGACAAAATTCATATGAAAAAAAGGCCTAACCACAGAATTCATATGGTCCACCATTTCAATTATTTATACTACCAAAATTGGGAATGAAGGACCAAAGAATTAGTTTCATAAAATAATTTGTCACATCATCACATCCCTAATTACATAAGCTTTTTAAATAGAAGTGCAAATGAATTGATCCTAGTTTTAGGATGTTTGAGATAAGTTTACTAAAAATTAATTGAGCTTCAGTTAGGCTGATCGAGTTTAAAAAAGAAAATACAATTCAAGTTTGGTTAGTTAAATATTTGAGAAATTTGAACTTTGACTTTAGTCAACTCAATTACATAATCAAGTTGGCTTTGAGCTCAATTTTAAAAGAAAGAATCAAATTTAAATTAATCTACAAATTTAAAATAAAGAAGAGAAAATTGTGAACAAAAATATAAAATAATACTCATATTAAGAATAAAAATTAGCAATCAACTATATAAATTTACATAAATTCCAAGCATGAATAAATAAAATAAATTATTAAAATTTGTTTGATAGTTTATTAAAATACCACAGACACATAATATCAACATTCAATAACAAAGTATCATATAGTCATGATAAGCCCCCTATGTATATGTGACAGTCACAAAATTATATAATTACATTTAAATAATGAGATTCAATATCTCAATATGTAATTTTATTAGCAATTAATAATCCTATATGTTAATAATAAAATAATATCATCATTATACTGAATTTTTATGCCGCGTTGTAGGTGTTGCATAGTGATGGTAAACCATCTTATAATCCTTCTTTCTTTCTTTTTGTTTGTTTGTTTTTTTTTTTTTTTTTCTTGCTTGTGCGTGGCAAATACATTTTGCATACCCATTTGTAAACATGAATAACCCCCATGTTCAAGCCATCTAATCTAAATTTTTAATAATAATCTCACTCCCTAATATTTTTAATTTAGCCTTCGATTTTTATTTATTTAAATCTATTTGTTTTAATTTTGAGGTTTTTTTTTTAAATAAAAGGAAAAAAAATCAATATTCAATGAATGTGTCTTTGAACTTATAGCATCATAAGATATCCGATTGGATATCCTTGTAATATTATATATAGTCTTGTGGGTCATGTAGAATTGAATTAATAATGTATTGGTCCAACCCTTATAAGCTAAATATATAAGTTTCTTGGGAAATTAATATATAATTATTGAAATGTACCTAATTAACTAATCGACCAGTGCCATATTTTTAATTATTGAAATTAATCTAAAAGTAAGTGTGAAAAATAAAGATCATATTCGATTTTTTTATTCTCTACTCTAAATTGTCAAATATATAGATATATATAATAAAATGAGAAAAGAAAAAGAATAATCTATTGATCAGACAAGGCATAAGGTTCTTCATGAATGAATTCCATTAAAAGCTGACTTTAAAATATATATAAAAAAAAAATCATTAATTTAAAGTTTTCACGAAATCAGCAAAAGGAATATGATCTTTAATACCGCAAAATAATTTAAATTTCTTTGTCCGATTTCCAATAAATAAATCAATAATACTGCAAAAAAAAAAAAAAAAAATCAAAGAAAAGAACATAAATTCAATGTCCGCAGCAATGCATTTTGGTGGAGTTCCGTCAAACATGAATATGCACGCTTCTAAAAAACAAAGTTAAAAAAAATTTTAAAAAAAATGACTTTTATTGTTTTCTAAATATATTTATGGTAGCAAATTCAAAATTTGAAACAAAATTATTAATAACTTTTAAAAGAAGTGGGCATTGAATGGATTAAAGAAATACATCTCAACAAATCACATTTGCAAATGTGTTGTGGGAACAAATCAACCAAGTCCAAGTGTTAGTCGTTATAAGCTTGTAGGGATACATTTTCTGAGTATCAATACGTGGTCAAGGTAACGCTGACGTATCAACCGGGGTGCCACGTGTCCTAGTCGTGATGCCGAGGTGATCTCGGCTAGGCCGAGCTTATCTCCGAAGATATCGGAGTCTGAGATAAACGGATACGAGACAAGAGTCCTAGAATAAGGAAGGACCTCAGCTTGGATAAAGATAAAACTCTTAGGGAGTTTATCTTTAGCTATTGGAGAATCCAATATAAACACTGAGCAGAAGTTCATTGAAGTTAGGCTTTTATTGGGACTAAGATTGTGTTGGCTATAAAAGAGCGGCACCCCCAATGGGTTTAAGGTACGCAATTTATATCCTGAACAGTGGGTTGAGCACTATATTTATCTTTGGGAGATAACTAACTTGATCGTCGGAGTACTCTCGGGTGGACGAACTACTGCCGGAATCTTTTCTTTCTGTTGCAGGTCACTCAGGTGCCATCTATTCTGCCAGTGCTCTCCAGTTGAATACTAACTTGGCAGTGTGGTAAAAAATTCACTCACAAAATTTGGCGTCGTCTGTGGGAAAGAAAGAAGAATAGATGGCCAACAACAGACATAAAAAGAAGATTGGAGATAACACTCCTACTGGGAGTGGGAGACCTATTGACCTTGACGTCGAAGAAGGCAATTGTAACGAAAAAACTCGTGACCAGAATCATGGAGGGAAAGCCGTCGGCTAGGAAGGCGACGTACCAAAGAAAACAGACCAAAACGGGTACTATAACGAGGATAACATCCAAGTATGGAAAGACAGATGCCTACGGAAGGACGAAGAGATGAAGGGGATGGCAAACAAATTGGCAAACCTGCAATCGGTCGTCAATTTTATGATGCAAAACAACGTCATGCAGCCGCCGTTCCCGCTGCAGGACACGCCGATTCTAGTGGCTAATGCCCAAAAGGGAGGGCAGAAAACAATCCCTGTAGCCCCCCAGCACGCCAGGAGCGAAAAGCACTCTCACCGGCCGTCAAGGGAGGTCAGGTGAGGAAAGTCGAGAAGGGAAGAATTTCGAAGGGCACATCGCACCAAGGAGGTAGACCCCAGAGAACATCGGCGTGTTCAAAAATAGGAGTTGTGTTTCGACGCAACTAATGGAGAAAGGTCGAAAAGGGCTCACAACGAAGCTGAGAGCAGTGCACCTAAAAGATTGAAATCAGGAGATAGCCGAGCTCCTGGGTGGACCAAGGAGGACTTGAGAGATTACCTCAAGAGGAAACAACAAAATGCCGAGGTAACTTCCCCTGTTAAGCCGAGAACACCATTCTCGGTGGAGTTGGACAAATTTGAGACACCAAAAAGATTCAGTATGCCGAGGTTCCAAATATACAATGGGAAGTCAGACCCCAACTTTCACGTCGGATTATATTTGAACTCGATGGCACTGCATACAGGGAACGAGCCGTTGCTCTGCAAAGTGTTCCCCTTATCCTTCGGGGAGATTGCATCGGATTGGTTTCACAAATTGCCGAAGGGAAATGTGAAGACCTGGGAAGGCCTGGCCGAGATGTTCGTGGCCAGGTTTGTAACAAACAAACTACAGCCATTAAGGGTGGATGCCCTACGCAAAAAGGTATTATGAGGTGTTCAACCGAATACCCGAATGCAACCAAGAGGTGGCGGTTGTGTCTTTCAAGAACGGCCTAAAAAATGATTGTGTACTACGAAAGTCATTGGCAAAGACATTGTCAAAAAACATGGAGGAGCCCATGTAACAACCCTCATACTGTTTACCGATTAATGACTGATTGATTACCGATAACCATCGATTACCGTTAAACTGAATTGATTATGACTGATGATTGAACTGATTAAAAGTACTGAACCGACTGACTGAAATTGAAACTAAATTAGCCAAGTATAACTATTGTGTTGCACATTCTATCTATTTGATTGATTAATTATCTGTTCATGTCTTTGTGTTTAAACTGCTAATTGAAGGCCTTATCGGCGGCCGAATCCGAAATTGATTGAAGTTTTATGATCGTCATAATTAATGTGATTTTATAGTAAAGTTATCTGAAAAAGGATTAGGTATGATTAAATTAGATTAAAACGAGTTAATTGCAAAGTTTGCCGTAATTACCAACTTGCCACTAAGTGGGCCACTATCTCACACACCTTTGAGCCTTGTATACACTCATACACTTGAATCAAAAACCATTTCCTCAGCCCTTTTTCCTTACACTAGCCGACCAAGAGAGGAGATAGGAGAGAATTGAGCTCAACTTGAGAATTGCTTGCTAATTGAAGTGTGGATTGCTAGATTGAACCTCAAGACTAGTAATTAAGGAACCTAGGTATGAATTTCATCCTTTTGGTTTGTCTTTAAGTTGATTCTTGCATGGTCCATGTTCAATTGTAGAGCTAAGTCATGTTTTAGTTCATACATGTTGATATAGAGCATAATTCATGCTTGCATGTGTTCTTGGTTGAATTTGGAGTTGAGTTCATGGCAAAATGGTGCATGCATGTCCATAATTGTGTAATGGTCCATGTTTTCAACTTGGTTTTGGATCAATTGGCTCCTTAGAGCATCAGATTGGAACTTCCAAATGATTTGAATTCGTACATGTTTGCGTGTTCATATTGTTCATGAAATTGGTTTAAATTGAGTTTGAATTAAACACCCTTGGGCTTTGATTTCTTAAAATTGAGCTTTGAAACATGTTATTCTATGTGTTTATAAATGTTTTCCAGAAAATGGGCCCAAGAGGATCGGTTTTGATGCCTTTGAACTTGGTTTTTGGCTTGGAGGTGCAATCTGGAATTTCCAGATTTTGCATTTCCGCTCGAGCGGGGGAATCGCCGCTCGAGCGTGGAATCCGAGCATCCAGTATCTCTGCACTGTTTTACAGTCCGCTCGAGCGGAGGATTGGGCGCTCGAGCGGAGTCATGTCTCAAGCTCAAGCGGGCGTCGAGCGGAGATTTCACCCATCCAGTACTTTTACAGTACGCTCGAGCGGGAAAGTTGACGCTCGAGCGTGTACCTTTGTTGCATGTCCGCTCGAGCGGGGAAACATGCGCTCGAGCGGGACTCTGTTTTTCTGAAAACTCCGAGACTGTTTTCTGATCACATCCTTGCATCCTCATCCCATTCTAGGCATTCCTAGGCCTAGTTTAAGACATCTTATTGAGGATATAGATGTAGAACACACCGAGGCAAATTAGGGTTTAAGTTGTTATCTTTCCCAACTGTGTAGCTTAGTGTGTGTTCAACCTGTGAACTGTGTAGGGTTGGCGACTGGGAGGCACGCTCTAGCATACTGTAACCCAAACTCTGTGAGTAACAATTGTGTAAAGATATGTTCAAATGATTATCTTCTGAATACTGAACTGAACTGTTTACTGAACTGATATTGTTTACTGAATGAATGTATGTCCTCTATTCTGAACTGTATTGTGGCATCCTTAGCAACTACTGTTACTGACTGTTACTGTTACAGAGATCTCTGTCGGTTCCCTCGTGGAACCACTACTGTTTACTGATTGATGGCCATCAACACTGTTCGGTCTTTAAGACCTACTGTTTACTGCTATGCTAATGGATGTACCACATATGATTGAATAACTGTTCTGACTGAAATACTGATTTAATGGACTGTTTTCATTACTGTAAGGACATTTCATTCATAACCCCTTTACGCATTATGTTATTCACTGGGCTTTAGCTCACTGTTTATATATATATGTAGGTGCTCAGCCACCAGATCGGAGCTAGGAGCGTGGGTTAGACTCCAGTTTTGTCAAGCCAGCCTATCTGCCTCACTGCGAGGTTCCGAGCCTATCGTGTTAAGGCTTAGGGGTGTTTTACAATTCCCCCTTCTGTACCGTCTACTGTTCTGTATAGACTGAATGTTTACTGTACTGTTATCAAGGGATTAGGTCCCTGTACTGTGTGACTGTAAATTTTGTATAGACTGTACTGTTTGTATATGTGAATGCATGAAAAATCTTTTTGGCATACAGACTGACACAGCTCAACGGACATTATTCATTTACTCTATTGGCTTCCGCCAGGCCCTGTACTCTGTTTTACTGTACTACTGTTAAGCAGGCCTTCGGTAATCTCGGATTACTGGCCGGTTACGGTGCTAAACCCATAGGGCCGGGTTTGGGTCGTGACAGCCCATGGCCAGAATAGAGAAGTACGCCAGGGCTGAGGAGGATACGCTGGCAACAAAGGCACCAAAACTAGAGAAGAAAAATGGCTCGACGAAGTGAAACCGAGGTGATGGTGGATACAACAAACCAGAAATCGGATTAAGGGTTGTTCAGGCAGTCACAACCGTATTTCAAATTCCGGTTTACAAAGTCTTGGAGAAAATCCTAACCCAGCCCTGTTTCAGAGCACCAGCAAGGGTACCAGGAGAGTTTATGGGAAGAAGCCTTGGTAAGCATTGTGCTTACCACAATGAAGATGGGCATCTGACGCAGGGTTGCAGAGCCCTGAAAACACACCTGGAAGACCTGGTAAGGCAAGGCCATTTGAGGGACCTTGTAGATGAAGCCAGGACAAGGAAAGAACAAGCAAGACTACCTCAGGCACCAGTAGCTCCACCTCCCCCAGCACAGCAACCACACGCAGGCGGACCTCGGGTAATTAATGTAATTCACTCGAAGGTCAACGAAAATGAAATGCGGGGGGAGACCTAGAAGGTAAAGCACTTGCAGCATGTGTGCCAAGTCCGACAGAAAAGACCTCGAGCCGATGAGTGCTAGGGACCAGTAGTGTCCTTTACTAAAGCCGACCTTAAGATAGTGCAGCATCCACGTAACGATGCCTTGGTAGTATCCCTCCAGGTTGGGGAGTGCCAAGTGAAGCGCATCCTAATTGACCAAGGCAGCTCTTGTGACATCATGTATGTCAAGTGTTACAAGGAGCTCGGCCTTCACCCAGACGATATGGAGTAGTCCAATAGCCCAATGGTCGGGTTCAATGGAACACCGACGTGGCTATTGAGAGCAACAAGCTTAGAGGTGCAGGCTAGCACCAAGAGGGTGGAGACAGAATTCACCATAATCGACACACTGTCCCCCTAAAATGCTATTCTGGAGAGGCCATGGCTGCATGCAATGAAGGCTGTTCCCTTAACATTGCATCAGCTATTGCGGTTCCTAATAGAGCATGGGATAGAGGAGGTCAGAGGGGATCAACTGCAGGCAAAGAACTACTCTATGACAGCAATGAAAACCACCTGCAGCATACGAGAACCAGAGACAGTAGAGATCGAAGATGAGGACGTGGAAGTCCTAGAGGACGTCGGCAAAGAGCCAGCCGAGAAGAGTGAAGAAGCCCTAAAGAAAATCCTTGTCCAAGATGGGGACGAAGAATGCTTCTTCCTTCTCGACTCGGGCTTAGCCGAAGAAGAGAAAAAGGAACTGGAGGCATTTTTAAGAGCAAACATTGAAGTGTTTGCCTGGACGCCCTATGAGATGCCAGGCATTGACCGCGAGGTCACTTGCCATAAACTGAACGTAGACAAGTCGGACAAACCTGTAATCCAACGGGCAAGAAGACCGACGTTGCTGTATATTGAGGCAATGAAAGAGGAAGTAGACAGACTTCTGGAGGCCAGAGCCATTCGAGAAGTAAATTACCCGACATGGCTATCAAATACAGTGGTGGTGAAGAAAAAGAATGGTAAATGGAGGGTCTGCGTGGACTTTACCAGTTTAAACAAGGCATGTCCCAAAGATAGTTTTCCTTTACCCAAGATAGACCAACTGGTGGATGCCACTTCAGGGCATGGAATGATGAACTTCCTGGATGCCTACAGGGGGTACCATCAGATAGCCATGTACCCCCAGATGAGGAGAAGACTGCGTTTATCACCCCAAAAGGATTGTATTGCTACAGAGTGATGCCTTTTGGATTGAAAAACGCAGGAGCAACTTACCAGAGATTGGTAACCAAAATGTTCAAACACCTGATTGGCCGAACAGTGGAAGTTTACATCGATGACATGGTCGTGAAAACCAAGGAGCCTGAAGGTCATCTATCCGACCTAAAAGCACTCTTTGATATCTTTAAAACATATTGGTTCCGACTCAATGCATCCAAGTGTGCATTTGGAGTTAGATCTGGTAAGTTCTTGGGATACCTGGTGACCAGAAGGGGTATTGAGGTCAGCCCAGATCAGATCAAGGCCATCCTAGAGTTAAAGAGCCCGACGTCGGCAAAACAGGTGCAGATGCTAACTGGAAGGGCTGCAGCCCTGAATAGGTTCATAAGCAGAAGCTCAGACAAGTGCAAACCTTTCTTCAGCTTAGTGAAGAAAGCCACAGACTTCTCATGGACCGAGGAGTGCGAAGCCGCCTTGGTCGACATAAAGAAGTATTTAACCACGGCTCCAGTTCTCTCAAATCCAGAACTTAGAGAGCAGCTGTTCCTGTACTTAGCAATTTCGAAACATGTGGTAAGTGTAGTGGTAATCCGAGAAGAAAAATGGGAGCAAAAGCCTGTTTACTATGTAAGTAAAACCCTGGCTGATGCAGAAACCAGGTATTTATCTTTGGAGAAGTTAACGCTGGCCTTAGTAATGGCTTCAAAGAAGTTGAACCACTGCTTTCAAACCCACAAAATTGTGGTGCTAACTAAACATCCTTTGAAGTCCCTGTTACAGCAGGGAGATCTAATAGGCAGAATAGCCAGGTGAGCAGTGGCCTAGGGCCAGTATGACCTAGAATAAACACCCAAAACAGCAATCAAAGGCCAAGTCCTGGCCGACTTTGTGGTCGAGTTTACTCCAGGAGCCATCGTACATCGGGCACCGTTAAACTGAGGTGAACGATGTCCAAGCGAGCAAAGAGGAGCCCAGCCAAGGGCAACAGAACAAAAGAAAGAAGAAAAACTCAGGCCATGCAGCATTTACATCGGTGACTCCTTTCGACTGTTTGTTGATGGGAGTTCAAACCGACAAGGAGCAGGGGCAGGAGTAGTACTGGTATTTCTAGACGGATAGATACTAGAACAATCCATTCGTTTGGGGTTCAAGGCCTCAAACAATGAAGCAGAGTATGAAGCATTGATTGTAGGACTGAAACTGGCATTAGCAGTAGAAGCAAATGAGGTGATAGTCTTCTGTGACTCTCAGCTTATAGTCAACCAGACAACAGGCGAGTTCAGAACCCGAGATGAACGTATGTCGGCATACGCAAAGGAAGTAGGCAGGTTGGTGGCCTTGTTTCAGAATTGCCGACTACAGCAGGTTAGCCGAGATGATAACAGTCACGCTGATGCCCTGGCTAACCTGGCTAGTGCAATACAACCTGGAAAGGTAAGGACAATAATGGTTGACTACTTGTCGGCCCCGAGTATCGAACCATTGACCACAGAGCATGAAACAATGTATGCGAACATGGGACCAAGCTGGATGAATGCAATAATGGCATTACTGAAAGAAGGAAAATTGGCAGATGATCACAAAGAGGCACACAAGATCAGACTGAAGTCGGTAAGATTCAGTCTGACAGTAGAAGGACATCTCTACAGAAGATCCTTCACTGGACCCCTTTTGAGGTGTGTACATCCTTTACAAGTTGAAGATTTTCTATACGAAATACATGAAGGAATATGTGAAAGCCACGCTGGGGACAGATCGCTTGCTCATAGGGCCATCACCCAAGGGTATTGGTGGCCCTACATGTAGAAAGATGTAGAAGCCTACGTCAAGAAGTGTGAAAAGTGCCAAAGGTTTGCATCACTGATTCACCAACCAGCAGCAAACCTGAACCCAATATCTAGTCCTTGGCCGTTCGCCAAATGGGACATGGATCTTGTTGGAAAACTACCCCAAGCAACTGGGCAAAGGAAGTACCTGCTGGTGACAGCAGATTACTTCACCAAGTGGATAGAAGCTGAACCCTTAGCCAAAATCTAAGACGTGGATGTGAAGAATTTCATATGAAAAAATATCATCACCAGGTTTGGGATCCCAAGAGCACTAATTGCAGACAATGGAACACAGTTTGACAGTAAGCTAATCAAGAGCTTCTGTGCAAAGTTCAAAATCAAAAATTATTTTTCCACCCCAAGTTTCCCTCAAAACAATGGACAAACAGAAACATCCAACAAAGGCATCTTGGATGGGATTAAAAAGAGGCTGCAAGCAGCAAAGGGAAAATGGGTGGATGAACTGCCAAGTGTACTCTGGGCATATCGGACTACGCCGAGAAGATCAACTGGGGAATCCCCATTTGCCATGGCTTATGGCACAGAAGTAGTCATTCCTCTAGAAGTCGGCATCCCAGGGATCAGAACCCAGGGAGTAGAGAATGAGACTAATGATGTATTATTAGCTTAAGATCTGGATCTGCTAGAAGAAAGAAGGGAGAGAGCTGCAATTCAGTTGGCGGCATACTAGCAGTAGCTTGCCAGGGCTTATAATAAGAAGGTCAACCCAAGAGAGTTTCAAGTCAGGGACCTCGTCTTGAAAAAAGTCGTCGGCAACAAGAAGGATCCCAGAGAGGGCAAGCTTGGCCCGAATTGGGAGGGATCCTATAAAATCATCTCGGTATTAGGCAATGGAGCATATCGGCTCAAAGATAGTGAAGGCAAAGAGTTGCCAAGGCCCTAGAATACTTGCAATCTAAAATTTTTTTACCATTAGACTTTCTTGTTCTTTATTATTAGCCAAAATAATAAATAAAATTTTAGCTTGATTTTTCACACTTGGGGCTGATAAGATAGGTGATGATGTTTCTAGAACACATGCATAATGAGAACTCAAGTGGAACTTAAGTTCACATTAGAGGGCAGAGAGTTGGAAAATGGTTCTTAGAATATACAGGCTAAATCAGTCTAACACGTGTTGAAATTTGTGAGAAATTTACAAGTTCAAGTTAAACCGAGATCATATTTAACACTTGTTGAAATTTGTAAAAAATTTACAAGTTGAAGTTAGACCAAGATCATATTTAACACTTGTTGAAATTTGTGGAAAATTTACAAGTTGAAGTTAAACCGAGATCATGTTTAACACTTGTTGAAATTTGTAAAAAATTTACAAGTTGAAGTTAGACCGAGATTATGTTTAACACTTGTTGAAATTTGTGAGAAATTTACAAGTTGAAGTTACACCGAGATCATGTTTAACACTTGTTGAAACTTGTAAAAAATTTACAAGTTGAAGTTAGACCGAGATCATGTTTAACACTTGTTGAAATTTGTGAGAAATTTACAAGTTGAAGTTAAACCGATATCATATTTAACACTTGTTGAAATTTGTAAAAAATTTACAAGTTGAAGTTAGACCGAGATCATGTTTAACACTTGTTGAAATTTGTGAAAAATTTACAAGTTAAAGTTAAACCGAGATCATGTTTAGCACTTGTTAAAATTTGTGAGAAATTTACAAGTTGAAGTTAGACCGAGAACATGTTTAATACTTATTGAAATTTGAGAAGAATTTACAAGTTGAAGTTAAACGAAGATCATGTTTAGCACTTGTTGAAATTTGTGAGAAATTTACAAGTTGAAGTTAGACCGAGATCAGGTTTAACACTTGTTGAAATTTGTGAAATTTACAAGTTGAAATTAAACCGAGATCATGTTTAGCACTTGTTGAAATTTGTGAGAAATTTACAAGTTGAAATTAAACCGAGATCATTTTTAACACTTATTGAAATTTGAGAAGAATTTACGAGTTGAAGTTAAACTGAGATTATGTTTAACACTTGTTGAAATTTGTGAGAAATTTACAAGTTAAAGTTAGACCAAGATCATGTTTAACACTTGTTGAAATTTGTGAGAAATTTACAAGTTGAAGTTAAACCGAGATCATGTTGAACACTTGTTGAAATTTGTGAAAAAATTTACAAGTTAAAAGTTGTATTAAAATAAGTACTTATGTACTTGCTGATGTAAACCGCCGGTGGATATAACCGAGGTATTTCACCCCAAGAAGATTACACAGTTAAGGTATACATCGAAGATATGAAAATATTCTAAGTATAGAGTCATGCAATGAAGACAAACATACAAGCATTCAAAAGAAAAAGTTATATTTATATTCGAATGAAGGCACATCGGCTAGACAGAAAGCTTACATTGTTTTAAAGAAAGAAAAAAGTACAAAGTATAGAAAAAATGAGAAAAACATCAACTTAAGACTCTTCGACGCTTTTGGCTGGTTGGGTCTGGAGTTCGGAAGACTGTTGAGAAGACATCTAAGCGGCCTTCTCAGCTGGGAGCTCAGCATCTATTTCTTGGAGGGTTTAATCAAGGCTCTTGTCGGCAACAAGCGCGTCCGAGGTTGCCTTCTCAAGAGTAACATCTTTTGGAACCTCCCCACCCTCCTCATCTTGAGTCAAGTCCAGGACTTGCTCATTTGGAGTAGGAGACTTTGCTCCAGCAGCCTCCTTAGTCTTCAACACCAAAGCTCCTTCCTCAGACTCAGAATCGTCTTCGGATTGGCTTGGAGTAAGGGGCATGGCAAGACAAGGACGTTGGCATTTCTGAGTGGGGAGTCCTCGGGGACATCAAGTTTTTTTAGAGCAAACATCCAACCAAGGGTGAAACCCTTGTTGCATGCCTGCTTCACCTGACGCTTGTAGTTCGCCGTGACATCGGCCACCCCCTTAGTGTATGCCTTTTCATCTGCAGCCTTGATCTCAGCCTTCATTGTGGCCAGGGCATCTTGGAGTTCTTTTTGGGCCTCGGCCATTTTTGCCTCGGCCTCTTTCTTTTCAGCTGAGCGGACCTTGGCAATGGCCTCTGCAGCGTCAGATTTCTCCTCAGCCGCGTCTTGAGCTTTTACAGCTGCTTCGGCTTGATCTGCCAAGGTCTTCATCTTGTCCTTGGCCCTATTGAGGGACTTTTATAAAGCGGTGACCTCCTTGATTTTGTCGGCCAACTCCTTCCTCACCTCAAAAGCTTGTATTGAGAAGGAGTGGGCGTGCTGGATAGCTTAAAGAAAAAGAGAATCAGCAGAAAAAAAGTTAGTAAAATCTTCTGAGTATGAAAGAATGGAGAAAGAAAAATACCAAGTGTTGAAGACTTACTTGAACAGAGTGCTGGAGCATCAGAGCAAAGTTTTCGTACTCGCTCATCTCGGCGTGATGGTTAAGATCATTTGGAAACAGTAAAGCCGTGGAGAGGGCGACGCCAACTTCGATGTCGGTCGCACTATCGCCCGCTTTGACCGGCTTGTCTTCAATGGTGATCGGAGGGGCCTACGGGGCATCTGATTTCATTGTCCCCGAGGTCATGACGGACTTGGACCTCGGCCTCTTGGATCGAGTTGATTGGGATGGTTCGGCTTCGGCAGGCCCCTTCTCGGCAGTAGAAGGGGTTTTTTTCGCTCGAAGCCAATTTAGAAATTGGCAAGGTGTCCTTAGTATCAATCTGAGTCACCATTGCCTTGGGCTGAGCCTTTTTTTATTCTTTTTGGCTTTGATTTTGGTGGAGGCTGGGAACGTGCTGGTTAGGCGTCTACGGTGGATGGAATGTTGGCCAGGAGATCCTCAGCGACTGTCTTTTTACGACCCATCTCGGCGAGAATTGTAGTTCGGCGTCGTCGTCGGCGTTGGGATAGCGGAATCAGCTGTGGAGCCGAGGTAGATGGTTTTTCTACTGGATCTGAGGTTGATCCTTGATCTGGTCGAGATGTTGAAGTGATGGAAGGAGTGGTGGTGGACGGAAGAAACTGACTCTTCTTCTTCTTCTTTGGGACGTCGGGAAGAACCGACTTGTAAGTAGGAATGAAATTGAGCAACAAAGGGGCTCTCCGCTTATGGACTGGCAAATCTAATAACTTCTTCAAGTCCTTACTGGGGAAGAAAGACTTGCGAAAGCCCTTTGGTGGCTGGAGAAGAACTGCAAAAAGAAGAGCACAGACGTTAGAACAAAGTATTGAAAACTGTAAAAAAGAGAGAACAAGAAAAAGTGACACTTGGCCCTTACCATCTCCTTTCCCGAAAACTGTTCGACTTAGGGGATAAAGGTGGAGGTCATCGTTTGGTTGAAATTTTCAGTTGTCTGAGACGATGAAGTAATCGTCTCCGGCACCCTTGTTTGAGTCTAGGAGGTCGACAATGAGCTTGTACTCAGTGGACCTCGGCTTGAGGTAATAGATGTGGCCTTTTTCCACTTTCAGGCGATACATAGTGTAGTAGTATTGGACGTCGGCTAAGGTAACCCTAGCATTCTCTTGTTTGGCTAAGGTTATTATACCATTGATAACTCGGTAGGAATTGATGGCGAGCTGCATTGGGTTTAACTTATAGTAATGGAGTATCTCACAGAAAAATGTGTCAAGTGGAAACCGAAGTCCACACTCGATAAAGGCCACTACTGGGAAAGGCATGAGGTTCACATCGGGCATAATGGAATCCTCCTCCCCTGCTAACCTAAGGTGGACATCGGCAGGGATAGAAAATTACCACCTAAAGTATTCTAACTTGGTCGGGGTGTCTACCCTATGCTTCCACATACCCATAACGTCGGCTTAATTAGAGGAGTTGGATTTCAGAAGAGAGTGTTTTGGAAGGGTTGGAGGGATCTCGGCAAAACCTAAAGTTCACGATGGGGTAAGAATTTGTGAAAATCAGAGGGGGATTTGTTTCAGTTTTTCCTAAGATTCATGTGTTCTAGGGCAAGATCTCAAACCTAAGTCTAAGCAAACGGGGATTGAAGGCAAGAATTTGAAGAAAATACAAAAAACACAAACAAGAGCAATGATTCAAAATCAAGAATAGTGGTGAATCACCAAGAACACTGTGACAGAGTGTGTGCAAGGGTACAAAGCCAAGAACAGTGGCAAAAGTGAACCAATTTGTGAGTAGTGTGTGAATATTCAAGAAAGGATTGGGCAAAAACAGAATCGCGAAGCAAACATACTCAAATTGTTTAAGGTACAGATTAAATGATTGAAGACATGAGCAAGTTCGCAGAAATATCAGAGTTCGAAATAAATCAAGAACTAAAACCAGGAGGAACAGTGGCTTACCAGAAAAAGTGAGGCCGGTGTGGGGATCGCCAAAGTCAGATGATGGTTGCAAAAGCGACAGAGCGGTGAAAATCATGCCAGAAGAGGTGAACGGAGCAAAGTTACAGAGCTTGAAAATCTGGAACGATGGCGTATTCTGAAGAAAGAAGTTAGAGAGAAAAAAAGATGGAGCTTGGGAACGAGGATGCAAAAGTGAAGAGACGGAGAGAGGGAATTGATTTTGATCAAAACGCGGAGAATGGCGGCCAAAAACCATCAATGCGTCTAGGGCGATGTGCTTATCAGACAGCGCACTTAGACACAAGACGACTTACAAGCGCATGTCAGACACGGTCTAGTGGGGGACAAACACATGGTAGAAACGGTTGAATAGTCATGCGTGACAGCTCATACGCGTGATAAAACTCTTGGAATTCTTGATTTCATGGAGCAGTACCTTGGCTTGGAGGATGATCTCGGCTGAGAAACTTGAACAAATCCTGGTTAATGGTTCTAAGGCATTGATGGAAGCAGACTGTGGGTCTTGGTCATACTAAGCCAACGAGTTCTTATTTCAACAATGAATTAAGAAGTAAGCTTAGCCGACGTTAT
The DNA here is from genome assembly GCF_055761805.1 of Camellia sinensis. Lineage (NCBI taxonomy): Eukaryota > Viridiplantae > Streptophyta > Magnoliopsida > Ericales > Theaceae > Camellia > Camellia sinensis. Next base: position 51,739,753 of record NC_138970.1, read on the forward strand.
AGAAATGAGTACTAATATAGGTTCCATCACCTCAGGATGCCGAGGTAATAGAATCTAAGGGGCAGTTGTACTAATACGTGGCCAAGGTGACGCAGACGTGTCAGCCAGCATGCTGCGTGTCCTGGTCGTGACGCCAAGGTGATCTCGGCTAGACCGAGGTTATCTCCGAAGATATCAGAGTCCAGGATAAGCGAATAGGGGACAAGAGTCCTAGAATGAGGAAGAACCTCAGCTTGGATAAGAATAAAACTCTTAGGGAGTTTATCTTTATCTATTGGAGAGTCCAAGATAAGCATTGAGCTGAAGTCCATTGAAGTTAAGCTTCTATTGGGACTAAGATTGTGTTGGCTATAAAAGAGAGGCACCCCCAATGGGTTTAAGATACGCAATTTATATCCTGAACAGTGAGTTAAGCACTATATTTATTTTTGGGAGATAACTAACTTGATTGTCGGAGTACCCCCAGGTGGAGGAACCATCGCCGGAATCTTTTCTTTCTGTTACAGGTTACTCAGGTGCCATATATTCTGTCAGTACTCTCTAGTTGACTACTGACTTGACAGTGTGGTCAGAAGTTCAATCGCACAAAGCTAATTAGATTTTTAGAGTATTTTCATTCATTAATAATACCACTACATCAGATTACACCATTATATCCAATACTAATTCCAGCTTTTGAGATAAAAGTCATTTGATCGGAAAATTGGTAAATACTTCAAGAGTACCATATTTCATTGTTTATGTGAGAATATTATTGAATATTCCCATAATACAATGCAATTTTTTTCTACATCTACATGATATTCTTGATAAATGAAAAATTAACATGCTAAGTGAATCATTTTTTTTTCTCTTAACTATATAATAAAAGTGAGTGATTATATCTCACCAATGACATTTTTCACTACATAATTAATTTAAAATACTACATAAATAATATCGTATAATGCATTGAATAATTACCCTAAAACTTATTGTATTGTTGTGTTTTATTGCATAGAAGAATTCATGAACTGTTCATTTAAAGCTTAATTAATGGATGGGTCATACTTAATTGTCTTTAAACAACAATGAAAAAGCATACATATCATGGAAGAAGAATTATACAATAGTTCCGGAGTATCACATGGTCGTACTCTCTCATTAATTACTATTCATTATGCTCCATCATATTTCTCAATCACCTAACACAATATTTTATCTACCCACATTCTCCACTAATCACAATACTAAGGAATACCATGTATCCATACTTCAGGACTACCATAGAATCACTAAAGGCGTAAAGTTTTGGGGGATTTCAAACTAAACATTAAAATAGGATCTTATCTACCTAAATCTTTGAAAAGTTGTCACAAATAATTTTTTAAAATTTTTCTGTAAGCGTTGAGCAATAATTTAAATAACTTAATGATTGATCCACCTCTACCTGAATTGTTGCTCAATTGTAATGAGGATGCATGGACTCTCATCATTTGAGAGAAGAAAGCTACCCTTTTATATCCATACTTTATTTCATTTATTAAAAAATTAACAATAATTGAGTAGTAGTTATAAAAAGGACTATGATGAGGAATATTTTGGTTTTTATTTGTTGATATGAGAATCAACAACTTGTATTGTACAATTTGTGTTAACATAATTAAAAGGCTAGAAATTAAATGACCAACAAATTTATATTTGCCAAGGGCTTCTAATCCAATAACATTATTCCAACATTATAAGAGGTTAGGATTTCAAAACTTGTCTTTGATGAGGTTAAAGTATAAAAGACTTCTTTAAGTTCATATTTGTTCCACCCGCTCCTACCACTTAACAACTTCCTCTTCCCTTATATACTTAAGAGTAGGTGAGAGGGTAATTTTTGGGAAAAACTGGGCCGAGCTGCAAGTTGGGCTTTGAAGCCCAAAACGCGAAGGACTAAGTAAGAAGGCCGTGAAGGTTACTCCGGCCCAGGAGGAGCGTAGTTACTCCGGCTGAGAGAAGTAAATGTTACTTCGGCTCAGGGATGTAAAGCTACTCCGGTACGGGGTGGCTTCTAGTTAAACCGATCTCCAAGATAGTCCGGTTATAAGTTGTTCCGGTCGAGATCGGTTGGAATGTTATTACTTGGTAGGGCGGTTCAAATGCACCACGGTTCGTGTATGGGAGAACCAATATATGGTGTGGCAAGAAGAACCGAACTACGGTTAGTATGGCCTATTCTACGGTTCGGCATAGCCAATGCTATTTCGGTCATGGGATAGTTCGGCCGAAGAGAAAACCATCCCACTTGGTTTAAGCAGTGGGGGAGGGTGTAAAAGGATAAGCATTATCCTTTGGAGTATGAATCCTAGGAGGACTCTGCATGGAGAAATACAAGTCCTACTAGGATTGTGCCGCGGGAAACTTATAAAAGCTCACAAACATCACCTTGGAGGAGGTAATTGAACACAATCTTTCTGAGAACTTAGAGCTTTGTCTATTTGTCAAGTTTTCTGACTTAGGCATCGGAGAGGTTTCCGGCACACACCCGCCGGCTAGCTCACGTTTGTGTTTTCAGGTGACAAAGCGACGTCGTACGGAGAAGCGTGGACTTGGTCAACAGGATTATACGAGGAGAATTATTTCCTCCCCGTACAATTGGCGCCGTCTGTGGGAAGAACAGACAAGAACAAAAACCTCTTGACTAAGCTTCTCCTTTTCTCATTCAATGGCACACATTGAAGACTTGCCGCAGTCCGCCGTCGACGGACTAACTCCAGAAGGGGGCGCAAGGCGTGAAGGACTACCTGCTGTCCCTCCCATGGCGGACTTGGAGCCCCAACAACATAATTCCAGGAGGAGCGGCAGGGGAAGGCGGAATGGCAGCCCTCGTCACTCTCAAAGTCCCGACAGGCAAAGGAGGAGGACTGATCCTCAAGCCCTGGAAGATCGCGTAAAGGAACAGGATGAACTAATTCGAAGGATGGCGGCGGACATGGAGGCTTTAAAACGCCAGATGAAGACTAAAGATGTGGCGACAGGAGAGGGGCGCAAGCACAAGACGCCCCCTCGCCACTCAGAGAGTCGTAGTAGGAATACTACACCCTCCCAAGGAGAGAGCAGAAGCCTCAGGACAGGCGACACTCACTCCTTATCTTCAAGGACTCGTCACTCCAGGTCTGAGAGGACGAGATCCGAAAGATCATACACTGAAGGAAGCACGTATCGGCCTTCACATTCACACCAAACCAGATCCAGACAAACCGAGCTACCCAGGTCATCCGACTTACGAGCCGTGCTAAAAGAAAAAGCACGATGCAAGGAGGATGCCAGGGCAAGAGATCCACACCGAGTTTCGGCCTTACAACGGTTGGCTCCTCGGACGCATGGAAGCGTCGAGGTTGGAATGCCAATACCGCGACCGGCCTACGAACCAACGGACAAGGCATTGGCAAGACTACAGACTTCGCCGTTTGTCCCAGCGATCGAAAACGCACCCCTACCATCAGGCTTCCTTCAGCCGAAGTTCAATACATATGAAGGGAAGACGGATCCGTATTCTCACCTGAGCCACTTTCGCCAAGTCATGGCTGTGTACAGGCGAAACGAGGCCCTAATGTGCATACTCTTCCCATCAAGTCTGGGCGACTTAGGCTTGACTTGGTTCGAAAAGCTCCCAGAGGGCAGCATAGCCTCCTGGGCCCAATTGGCAGAAGCGTTCGTAACAAGGTTTCGGACAAATACTAAGACACCGGTGGAGATAGACCAGTTACTCTCCATCGACATGGGTGAAAAAGAGACCCTCAGATCTTACAACAGTCGCTACTGGGAGACATTCAACCAGATTGGAGACTGCCCCACCAATCTGGCCATTGCGCAATATAAAAGAGGCCTACCAGTAGGGAATCGACTATGGGACTCGATCACCATGACACCACCCCTCACCATGGAGGCCCTGATGGAAAGAGTGCATCAGCACATCAGGGTAGAAGAAGATGGCGCGCGTGCTAAAGCAAAATCAAGTACGACCGCGGCACCAGAAAAGAAAACCCCTGCCAAGGTCAACACGGTTGACCGAAATAACAAAAACGGACGAGGCAGACGTGATAACGGAGAAGACCCAGACAAAAGATGGTTGAGAATCCGCACTGCCATAACAACGGTGTTCAAAAAACCAATATATCGGATTCTGAGCGAAATCAAAGATGAGCCTTTTGTCAAGTGGCCAGCCAAGCTTGGGGAAGCTCAGAAGAATTACGACGACAGATCACGGTGCACCTTCCACAAAGAAAAGGGGCACCGAATTGAGAATTGCACGCCACTAAGACAGCATTTAGAAGAATTGGTGGCAGCAGGCCACTTGGACGAATACATTGAAGGAGGAGCGCAATCGGCCCCCCAAGATCATAATGACCAACCCAACAGAATGCCAAACGATGCACCACCACAAGGCATTATCAATGTAATTCATGGAGTTTTTGAACCTGAGCGCGTATGCGAGCTTAGAGGTTCAATCAAGAAGGCTGAGCACTTTAGGGAAGTATTAAGTGCCCAACCCGCCATCAAGAAGGGGAGGACAGAGGCAACAAACGTCATGTCCTTTTCGGATAAGGACTTGGAACGAATTTACTGCCCCCATAATGATGCCCTGGTTGTCACTCTCCGAGTCAAGGATTTTGACGTCAAGCGGATTCTGATTGACCAGGGTAGTTCATGTGAGATCATGTATTACGACACATTCAAACAACTAAAGCTGCAAGACAAAGACTTGGCACCTGCAGTTTCTCCCCTGATTGGATTCAACTCCATGCCAGAGTGGCCTGTCGGCAAAATAATCCTTCCAGTCAGAGCAGGAAGTGTATCAAAACAGGTGGAGTTCTGGGTATTGAAGGTCCCCTCCACCTACAACATCATCCTGGGCAGAACATGGCTGCATGCCATGCGTTCGGTAGCGTCATCATACCATCAGGTAATGCGGTTCCCCAATGACGCCGGTATAATCGAAGAAGTCTATGGCGATCAGATCATGTCAAAACAATGCTTCGCCACAGCAAACGGAAGCCGAGCTGCCAAAGGATACGTTCATTCGGTGGAAGAACCCGAGAGTAATGAACTATTTGCGGACGTCGGCAAAGAGGCTGATCAGAAAGCGGTGGAAGACTTGGTGGAGGTAAAAATAGATGAGAAGAACCCGGATAAGTTCTTCTTGCTTGGCTCATCATTGTCCAGCGCTGAGAGATTAGAGGTCTTGGAATTCTTGACCTCTAATATCGAAGTGTTTGCCTGGACACCTTACGACATGCCAGGCATTGATCCAAACTTCATCAGTCACCAACTCAATGTCCACCCATCCGCCAGACCAGTCATTCAACGCACACGCAGATCGGCACTCCACCACGCCGAAATAGTGGCAGAAGAGGTAGGCAACCTGCTGGAGGCAGGAGCGATAAGGGAAGTGCACTACCCAAGATGGATCTCCAACACCGTCGTAGTGCCAAAAAAGAACGGTAAATGGCGTGTCTGCGTCGACTACAAAACGGTCAACAAGGCGTGCCCAAAAGATAGCTTCCCTCTACCAAGGATAGATCAACTGGTGGACCTAACGGCAGGGCATAACCGTCTCAGCTTCCTGGATGCATACAGAGGCTACCACCAGATCGCCATGCATGAACCAGACCAGGAGGTCACATCCTTCACAACACCAAGGGGGTTATATTGCTACAAGGTCATGCCCTTTGGCCTAAAGAACGTAGGGGCGACATTCCAAAGGATGGTCACCAAGATGTTTGAACCATTGTTAGGCAGAACAATGGAGGCTTACATCGACGACATGGTGGTCAAAAGCAAGGATAAGAATGACCATCTGAAAGATTTGGGCGAGATGTTCCAGATCCTGAAGAAACACAAGTTGCGCCTCAACGCATCCAAATGCGCATTCGGAGTTGGATCTGGCAAATTCTTGGGCTTCCTGGTGACCAACCGAGGTATAGAAGCAGACCCCTCTCAGATCAAAGCAATCCAGGAGTTGGAGAGACCAAACTCAGTCAAAGAAGTGCAGCATCTCACTGGTATGGCGGCTGCACTCAACCGGTTCATAAGCAGATCGTCGGACAGACTACGACCGTTCTTCCAAGCTTTAAAGGCCAAGTTTGAGTGGGATGAAGAATGCGACCGAGCTCTGGAAAGCTTGAAGGAGTACATGTCCTCCCCACCACTACTTGTTACTCCAGTACCTGGTGAAGAACTCTTTTTGTACCTAGCAGTCTCTCAACACGCAGTCAGCGCAGTGTTGGTTCGTGCAGAAGGAACACAACACTTGCCCATCTTTTATGTAAGCAAGACGTTGTTGGGAGCCGAAACAAGGTACTTGCCCTTGGAGAAACTAGCACTAGCATTAATGATGGCGTCCAGAAAGTTGGCGCACTACTTTCACGCCCACACCATAGTCGTCCTCACGACCTTTCCACTAAAAGCTCTATTTGAAAGGGCGAACTTCAGTGGGCGAATTTTGAAATGGGCAGTAGAGTTGGGACAATTCGACATCAGGTTCCAACCCAAGACCGCAATAAAAGCTCAATCTTTGGCAGACTTCGTCGCAGAGTTTACTCCTGGAAGTCATCATATCTGCCCAGTCGACCTGACTGACTCAACCGAACTAGGGACGGAAGTTGACGCCGGAATAGCGCAACCCCTAGTGGAAGGTAGTCCATCAACCGAACTAGAGACGGAAGTTGACGCCGGAATAGCGCAACCCCTAGTGGAAGGTAGTCCATCAAGCACAAAGGCAGACCACATTAAGGACAACAAGGAGGAGCCAAACAAAGGCTCACCAGCAGTTCAAACAGAGGACGAAGGGCAGACAGCCAATATGGACTTTGAAGAAATCACCATCCTTGACCCCACGGCATCGTCTGACCCTTCCACCTGCTGGAAACTATTCGTTGGGGAGATGTGGAAGCTCTTTGTGGATGGAGCATCCAACCGACATGGTGCAGGGCTTGGCATAGTCCTCATCTCTCCAGACGGCCTGGTTATAGAGCAAGCAATCAACCTTGGCTTCCCAGCATCCAACAACGAAGCAGAGTATGAGGCGCTTCTCGCAGGACTCAAGTCGGCACACTTCATGAAAGCAACCGAACTAATGGTGTACAGTGACTCACTGCTGGTGGTAAACCAAATTTCTGGCGAATACGAAGCAAAGGATGACAGAATGGCCAAGTACCAAGAGCTAGTCAGAACGGAGATCAAGAAGTTTGATGTGGTAAGGATAGAACAAATTGGCAGGGAGGAAAACAGCCGAGCGGACGAGCTAGCAGGCCTTGCCTCAATGGCAGATACATCAATCCCTCATCCATTACTCGTCGACTTCTTACCAAAACCAAGCATAGAAGACCCCGAAGCAGAAGAAGTGTATTGCGCAGAATTAGGGCCCTCTTGGATGGATCCCATCATCCTGTTCCTAAAAGACGGCATCCTACCAGAAGAGAAAAAAGAAGCCAACAGAATAAGGGAGAAGTCGCAGCGGTTTTGGCTATCTCCATCTTTGGCATTATATAAGAAGTCGTTCTCTGGGCCTTACCTCAAGTGCGTTCATCCCAGCAAAGTAGAAGCATTCCTGATCGAAATACATGAAGGGGTATGTGGAAGTCATCAAGGGGGAAGGTCGCTCGCTTACAGGGCTATTTCACAAGGATATTGGTGGCCATATATGCAAGCAGACTCAGAAAAATATGTGAAGAAGTGTGAAAAATGCCAGAAATTCGCGCACCAAATACATCAACCAGCAAGAGAACTCCTACCCCTAACTAGCCCTTGGCCTTTCGCAATGTGGGGCTTAGACATAGTAGGACCACTTCCAACGGCACCCGGGGGCAGAAAATTCTTTCTCGCAGCAACAGACTACTTCACAAAGTGGGTGAAAGCAGAAGCATTGGCATCAATCAAAGAAAAAGATGTGAAGAAGTTTGTTTGGCAAAATATTATCACTCGGTTTGGCATACCAAAAGCACTAATCTCAGACAATGGAACTCAGTTCGACGGCAGAATCTTCAGAAGCTTTTGTGAAGAATACAAGATAGAGTTCTACAATTCCACACCGGCTTATCCTCAAGCAAATGGGCAGGCTGAAGCATCAAATAAAGTCGTCTTGGATGGACTAAAGAAAAGGCTAGAGAAAGCAAAAGGCAAGTGGGCGGATGAACTTCCTCATGTTTTATGGGCTTACCGCACCACACCTCGGCGATCAACTGGAGAAACACCATTTTCCTTAGCCTATGGCATGGAAGCAGTGATCCCACTAGAAGTTGGCCTCCTCACAATTCGAAGCGAAAATTTTGATCCAGACTTAAATGGAAAAGCCATAGCCTTAGAACTCAACCTTGCAGAAGAAAGAAGAGAAAGAGCGTTGGTCCACCTCGCCTCATACCAACGAGAGTTAATCAAAAAATACAGCAAAAAGGTTCATCCAAGACAATTCAAAATTGGCGATTGGGTATTGCGCAAAGTAATGGGAAACACCTTGGTCCCAGGAGACGGCAAGTTAGGCCCAAATTGGGAAGGTCCTTATAAGGTGGTTGGGTTAGCCGGCAAAGGGGCATACCACCTAGAAGACAAGGATGGCAAGGCAATCCCTAGGCCATGGAATACGGCCAATCTCAAGATATTTTACTTTTAGCTTTTCTCTTTCAAACATTATGTAATTTTCTCTTCCTTCAATAAAATGAGATTCTTTTTAGCACAGATTACTCTTTGTAAAAGTTAGCTTTCAAGACTTAAGTATATTACAAGCATTCCATTCTAAGTTAGCCGGAAAAACAAACTTAGAGGTTGGCTGGATTAAACCAACACCCTTCCTAAGCCCAGGATAAGGATCCAGGCTGCTGGACATTTGGTCGGAATAACCAAATACTAGAAGTTAGCTGGAAAAACTAACTTCAATAGTTGGCTGGAATAAACCAACACTTGTTACTCTTCAGCCGAAGTAAGTGTAAGGCTGAAGAGTGGTTGGCTGGAATAAACCAACTCTTGTTACTCTTCAGCCGAAGTAAGTGTAAGGCTGAAGAGTGGTTGGCTGGAATAAACCAACACTTGTTACTCTTCAGCCGAAGTAAGTGTAAGGCTGAAGAGTGGTTGGCTGGAATAAACCAACTCTTGTTACTCTTCAGCCGAAGTAAGTGTAAGGCTGAAGAGTGGTTGGCTGGAATAAACCAACACTTGTTACTCTTCAGCCGAAGTAAGTGCAAGGCTGAAGAATGGTTGGCTGGAATAAACCAACTCTTGTTACTCTTCAGCCGAAGTAAGTGTAAGGCTGAAGAGTGGTTGGCTGGAATAAACCAACACTGGTTACTCTTCAGCCGAAGTAAGTGCAAGGCTGAAGAGTGGTTGGCTGGAATAAACCAACTCTTGTTACTCTTCAGCCGAAGTAAGTGTAAGGCTGAAGAGTGGTTGGCTGGATTAAACCAACACTTAATACTCCTCAGCCGAAGTAATTATGTCGGCTAAGGAGTGGTTGGCTGGCAAGTATAGTTTAACCAACCAAAAACCGAAATAACACTTGGAGTAATAGAAGACATTACAAATACAAGCATACACACAATAACCGGAACAAGAGAAGTAAAATTTTCATTCAAAAGAGAAGTCATTACAAGGGGGCTTAGTTCGGTTACAAAGAAAAGAGTACAAAACTAAGAGAAAAGTTCATCTATTTCGGCATCGAAGGCAGCATCGGTGTCAACTCGAAGACCGGTTTCGGACGCAACAACATTTTCAGAAGGAAGAAAGGGTTCGGCTGGAGCCACGGTTTCACTTGGTTGATCAAGAGTCAGATCTTCCACCATGGGCTCCGACCGAACTACCTGATCTGCATTCACAACCGAAGTATCCTCAGGGGCAGAGTCTTCATCATCTGAGCCCTCAAGGAACTGCTGTTGCATGGCCGTGGCATATTCCATCAGGGAGTTCGGTATAAAGTAGGCTGGAGGGTTGAAAACCTCGGTCTGAGGATCATGACCGAGCTTCTCAACGGCTCCCCTCCAGCCGCACTTAAAGAAAAGCTCCTTGGCAGCATTGCATTGTTGGGCGTAAGCATCCTCTGCCCTCTTGAAACCTTGTTTCTCAGCCTCCTTCGCCTTCTCCTTCATTTCGGCGTCTTTCTTTCTTTCAAGCTTTACCAGCTCACGCAAGTACTTGTCCTTCAGCACAATGGCAGTCTTTTGTTTTTCGGCCTCGGCCGAACTAACCATTCCGGTCAAACGACCGACCTCACCTCGTAGTTCGGCCATTTCCTTTATGGCTTCTTTGAGTTCGGCCGATTTCGCCTCTGCCTCGGCCGCTGTTTGCCTAGTCACTTTCCTCAGCTCTAGTACCTTCCTGTGGGTGATTTGGTTTTTCTGAATAGCCTGCCAAAGCAAACAACTTCCCTTTAACCGAAGAAAGAGTTAAAAAGAAAAAGAAACATAAACAGAAAAGCAGCCAAAGTCACTAACCAGAATCATGGATTTAGTAGCAGACCGGATGGACTTCAGCTCGGTGGTTAACTGTTTTTGGTGATGTTCCATGTCTTTGGGCAGACACACGCTCTTGGCCAGGTTGATGGCCAACAGGTGGTCTTTCTCAGCAACGACCGAGTCTGTGTCTAGAATGTCTCGGTCGTTAAAGGTTAATTTCGGTGCCCAGCAGCCGATGGTTCGGTCAGAAGACTCCGGTTGGGGGCTCGGTGGTAAGCTCGGCTGAATAGGAGTTTCTTCATCAATCAAAACTCGTTCGGGTTCGGAAGTTCGGGCACGTTTGGTTCGGCGGGAAGAGGATGGCTGTTGGGAAGGAAGGGCGACAACAGCAGGCTGCGGTTGGCTGGGAGTCGCCACTTCGGGCCTAGCTGTTTCGGTGAGAAGGGCCCTGATTCTGCTTTTCTTTGCCATTTCTTCTTCAGCTGTTAGTGGGACAAGTCTTATCTCGGGCAAAGTTGGGTCCGGTTCTGGGTCTTCCTCGAGAAGAAAATCGGTTACCTTTGCTTTCCGTCGACCGCTGTAACGGTAGGTCGGTTCGAAATTTAGAAGCTTGGACCAATCTCTTTCTTTAACCCGAAATGCGGCTCGCAAGACTCCGAGGTTAGGATAGCTATACAGGGAATGGAGATGGGCGAAATCTGCAAAAAAGAGAAGTGTTAGTTCGGCTAACAGACTAAACAACCGAGATAACTTACAAAGCAGAAGACCGAAGTAAAATTACCAGGCTCTCCCATTTTCCAATTTATAGGTCGGCCAGGAATTTGAGCTTGAAAATCCTCAAAGTTCCCAGAGACCCAAAAGAAATCATCATCATTTAGATCTTTATCCGGAGTGTGTTTAATTATCTTCTCTCGACGGCGACGAATTCTAAGGTAGTAGACCCACCCAGCATTCTTTGAGCCAATAGAGTATTGATGAAAGATCTCGGCCAGACCAAGATTCAGTCCGGTTTGGTGGTTTAAAGCGGCTATCCCCATTATAATACGATATGTATTGGTGGATAGTTGGGTGGGACATAACCTAGTCTGTCTAAGAAATTCGCAGATTAGCGGTTGGACAGGAAACCGTAGTCCGGTTTCTATTATGGATTGAAGGGTAAAAGGCACGAAGCCTTCATTATTCCAGGGGGTAGCATCTTTTTCGGCCAACGCCAGATGGACATCATCAGGAATCTGGTAATCTTGCCTAAATTCGGCCATACCACCAGGGGTTTCGACTAAATATCTATACTTACCCATTTGTTGTATAATTTATGAATAAATTATTTCGGTACAAAAACTAGGCTCAGTAGCTCGGTTGAGCACACGCAGGAGTGCCTGGGCAACCTAAGTCTGCAAAGTAGAAAACAAAGGGGTTAAGCACAGATCGTTGGACCGTGCTACAAATCATAAGCAAGATATGCAAATCCTACTTCGGCTTAGTGGACTGGTTCTACCTCGGTTCATCAGAAGGTTTGTTAGCTCGGTGTTGAGCAGATTAGACCGGTTTATCGTCTAGGGGCAGCTTTCCGAGTTCGGTCTAAAAAACTAAGAAAGCTGGTTTAGCCCCAAGGCCTAAATCGGTTTTAGTGTGAATAAGAGTTACTTCGGTTAAGCCTCTAGGGGCGGCTTTCCGAGTTCGGTTTAAGAACGAAGAAAACCGGCTGGGCCCCAAAAGCTTAGCTCGGATTATACACCGAAGTACCTAGTTCGGTATGTGCAAGCTTGTTCGGTGATCTTATCTCGGCCAGAGTGGTTCAGAAGAAACTACTGATATTCCTACAAGTTCTAGTTCGGTTATTTTCTGAATCTATCTACATGCATAACACAAACAGTATCCTAGTCCGGTTGCTAGGTGATTTTGGATCTAAGACTGTTTTCCTACAAAATAGTTCATACATGCATGGAGTTCTACTGGTTTCTTCATAAAAAGTACAAAAGCAAAGCAGATAAATAGAGAAAGATGTTTGCAAAAAACATACAAGGCATGGAAAGTAAAATACGAAAACATAGAGAGCAAGATGATTAGATTTTCTTACCAGAAAAGAGAGAAAGGAGACTGGAGTCGGGAACGGTGGCAGCAAGAACACAAGCTTGAGTATGGAAGTAGAGGCACAGAAAGAAGATGAAGACAAAGAGAGAAGGTAGATGCAGGTAAATGATTCAGAAGAGTAAAAAGGTTGTTTTGTGAACGAAGAGAGAGAAAGAGGCGGCAAAAGGAGGCGGGACTGTTCAAAATTCACGAAGTACGAAAGACGGCGTGACAGCTGTCCTCAACCTATCAGACTCTGCCACGTATCATGGGAAGGGGAAGCGTTACAGTCGCTGTGATTGAAGAGACGTTTTGGCCGGACATAGTGAAGCTCGAAGTAAAATTAGCTCGGCTTAAAAGTTCGAGAGTTTTTAGCTCGGCTGGAGAGGCTAAAGTATTTTTTAGCTCGGTTGGAAAAGCTTAAAACGACGCCAGCTCGGCTGGTGGACTGGTAATCCCAATCATGCTACGCAGATGGAATTAAGGGGCAATTGAGAGGGTAATTTTTGGGAAAAATTGGGCCGAGCTGCAAGTTGGGCTTTGAAGCCCAAAACGCGAAGGACTAAGTAAGAAGGCCGTGAAGGTTACTCCGGCCCAGGAGGAGCGTAGTTACTCCGGCTGAGAGAAGTAAATGTTACTTCGGCTCAGGGATGTAAAGCTACTCCGGTACGGGGTGGTTTCTAGTTAAACCGATCTCCAAGATAGTCCGGTTATAAGTTGTTCCAGTCGAGATCGGTTGGAATGTTATTACTTGGTAGGGCGGTTCAAATGCACCACGGTTCGTGTATGGGAGAACCAATATATGGTGTGGCAAGAAGAACCGAACTACGGTTAGTATGGCCTATTCTACGGTTCGGCATAGCCAATGCTATTTCGGTCATGGGATAGTTCGGCTGAAGAGAAAACCATCCCACTTGGTTTAAGCAGTGGGGGAGGGTGTAAAAGGATAAGCATTATCCTTTGGAGTATGAATCCTAGGAGGACTCTGCATGGAGAAATACAAGTCCTACTAGGATTGTGTCGCGGGAAACTTATAAAAGCTCACAAACATCACCTTGGAGGAGGTAATTGAACACAATCTTTCTGAGAACTTAGAGCTTTGTCTATTTGTCAAGTTTTCTGACTTAGGCATCGGAGAGGTTTCCGGCACACACCCGCCGGCTAGCTCACGTTTGTGTTTTCAGGTGACAAAGCGACGTCGTACGGAGAAGCGTGGACTTGTCTTTGATGAGGTTAAAGTATAAAAGACTTCTTTAAGTTCATATTTGTTCCACCCGCTCCTACCACTTAACAACTTCCTCTTCCCTTATATACTTAAGAGTAGGTAAGATATTTATATATATATATATATATTGAGAGGGGAGTTTGCGCCGAGCAAACTAGCCGAGCTAGTTGTGACTTGGGCCTTGCCGTGGGATTACGCGACCGAGTTAGCATAGCCAATGGCAGTTTGACTGAGGTTCTAGATTGTGGCTGAGTTAGCCCGAGGTCTAGAAGTTGGACCAAGCTAATTGTTCGGTGTGGATCCTTTGCCAAGCTAGGCAAAGTGATGATTTTCCCGACCGAACTAGACGCACCTGTTGCATACCAAGGCCGAGCAAGGTCAGCGGGGACGAATGAACACAAATAAAGAAGTTGGCTAGATGCCCTAGATCTTGATCGGTCGAGAGTAAAGCGGTTCCAAAAGGCGCGTCAATACCGTTTGGCGGTTTGGCGAATGTTCTTTGGCAGTATTAACGCATACACGTGTAAAGAATAGAGAGGGCAATACAGCTATGCGTCCAGGAAAGGACAAACAGAGTAGCGCAGAGGCTATATAGACTGAGCGGCGCCTCCATACAAGAGGTTTGAATTTCTAGCTGCCCACAGCTCCATCTCTCTTGGGTCTTCTCTCTCTAAAAGTGTGCTAACTTGACCGTCGGAGGGGTATTTTGGCAGCACACCGTCGGGTAGCTTACCGTCGTTGTGTTCTTAGGTTAATCGGAGTGAAACGCAGCTTGGACACGAGGAGTACGAAGAGCGACGAATATTTCCTCCCCGTACAATTGGCTCCGTCTGTGGGAATTATATACAATTTAGACAAATATAGGGACAAAGTATAATTTATCCAAAAAAAATTTACACAATTTAGAAAGGAAAAATATATATATATTAAAGACAAAAGAAAAAAAATTTAGATCACAAACCGCGACTCAAGATCCAAGGTGTTTTGCCACTTGTGGAAATATATTTAAGTCTAAACACATAAGAGACCATACATATATATGGACCTAAATCAAAAATTTCTTAGGGTGTGTTTGGTAACATTTACGTTTTCAGTTTATATTTACAAAAATTTTATAAACTAATTTTTGTTTATTTTTAAAAAAATATAAACTACAAACGCGTTTGATAATTGAAAAAGTGTTTTAAAAAATTTAAAAATATAAAAAAGAGTGAGAAATGGCAAGTGGTGACAAGTAACAGCGGAAGACAGTGGTGGAAAGTGGTGACAGTGGGTGGTGGGTAGCTGGTGGTGGTGGGTGGTGGCAGGTGAGTGGTGGTGGTGGTGAGTGGGTGGGTGACGGTGGCGGGTGGTGGGTGGTAGCGAGTGGGTGGTGGTGGGTGGCGGATGGCAGGTGGTGGCGAGTGAGTGGTGGTTGGTAGGTGGTAGTGGTAGGTGGGTGGCAGATGGTGGGTGGTGGCGGGTGGGTAGTGGTGACGGGTAGGTAGCGAGTGGTGGTGGTGGGTGGGTGACGGTGGCGGGTGGTGGGTGGCAGCGAGTGGGTGGTGGTAGTGGCGGATGGTGGTGGCAGGTGGGTGGTGACGGGTGGGTGGTGATGGTGGGTGGGTGGGTGACGGTGGCGAGTGATGGGTGGTAGCGAGTGGGTGGTGGTGGCGGCAGGTGGGTGGCAGATAGCGGGTGGTGGCGGGTTAGTGGTAAGTGGTAAGTGGTGGTGGTGGTGGGTGGGTAGGTGACAGTGGTGGGTGGTAGCGAGTGGGTGGTGGTGGTGGATGGTGGATTTTGGGTGGCGGGTGGGTGGTGGGTGATGGTGGTGGTGGTGGTGGTGGGTGGTGGTGGCGGGTAGGTGGTAGGTGGTGGATGGTGGTGGCAGGTGGGTGGTGAGTGGTGGTGGCAAGTAAGTGGCGGGTGGCGGGTGGCGGCGAGGGTGGGTGGTGGTGGCGAGTGGGTGGCAGGTGGGTGGGGGTGGTGGATGGTAGTGGCAAGTGGTGGTGGGGAATGGGTGGTGATGGCGGAAGACGGTAGTGGAAAATGGTGGCGGGTGGTAGCTAGTGTTGGGTGTTAAAAAAAAAAACTCAAAACGAAAACACATTTTTTGTGTTTTCATTTTTTGGCTAAATTTATAAACTGAGATCACTGATTTATAAATCAAAAATTTTTCCAAACAAGTTTTTATTTGAGTTTTTAAAATTTTTATAAATATAAACAGAAAACTGAAAACGTAAGTGTTACCAAACGGCATCTTAGTGAAGCCACGGGGGGATTCTATTTACCCCCGGCGCGCAAAAAAATGCTTAAGTGAATTCAATTTTTCAGTAAATCTTATTAAATTAAAAAAATGCTTAAGTGAATTCAATTTTTCAGTAAATCTTATTAAATTATTTAAAATTATAATTTATTTTTAATACATCTTATATTTTTTTTTCCCAAATTATCCTTTTGAGGTACACTTAAATAAAATAAATTCAATAATTCAAATTATTTTTGAAAAATCTTTCTTTTGTTTACGTATATACAGGGAGTACGATCAGAGACCCGACATTGGCAAAGGCGGCACTGACGAAGGAAAACAATAAAGGATGATGGCGAAGGAAGTTGAGAAGGTAAACTTCATGTTTGGACTTCTAGAATCGAACAAAGTGAATTTGTTTGGACTTTCAGAATTGAACAAATTCACTTTGTTTGGCTCTGAAAGTCCAAACAATAATGATGAAAAACATGCTAAAAATTCGCTTTTATATATAAGAAAAAAGACATAAATTAATAATTGTACTTTGATATTTATGTGAATACTTACATCCTCTTTGATAGGTTGTTTCAAAAAACTGCTTTGATTATTACTTTCATCCATTATTTAATTTTGTTCATTTTTTTTTATTTACAAGTAACAATATAATAAAAAACAATGGTGTGGATGATAGTGATGAGTTTTGATAGGGATGATTGGAGTTTTAGTATGAACAAGAATAAGAAGAAGAGCAAATAATTAAAACTTGGAGAGTTAGATGAAGATATTTGAATAGGAAAAATACGTATAATTGATTAAAGTATATTATGAGAAAAAATAATATTTTATTTTAAAATTTAATATGCACTGTTCTTATTGATAAATTTATATGAGAGTGTAAAACCAATTAAAATTTTAAAGTTTAAATTAAACGTGCTGAAATAGTTTTTAAATTTAAATAGAATAGCCCAAAGCCATGTAGCTTAGCTCAATTATTAAATCATTTAACTTACATGTTGTTTACGGTCCATGAGAAAAATGTCAGAAAGATTATTATTTTAAGGTTACCAATTTTGGAACATTTTTTTATAAATATATTTTTATCTACTTATGTTACATTTAGTTCATATTATTTTTTTATATTTTATTAAATTTTATGAGTGACATACTTACTAAAATATCCTTAATTATATTCACATTTACAGTGTGAATGTTTCGTGATGTAAATATTCATACCGTCAATGTGAATATTCACATTGTAAAATATGAATGTTCATATCACTAAATTACTAACCGTTCAAAAAATATTTGTAAAGGTAGAAATGTCTATAAAATACTATAAATATGAGAATTAAGATTTAGTAGATCAAATGTTCAAATAATAGGATTTATTAAAATACAATAATATCTTATGGACTAATTAAAATACAAACACTTAAAAAAAAAAAATTAATAAGGGATTGTTTGGGGTGTCCTAAATAAGTGCACTTTTTGTCTTTTTGGACTAAAAAATTGAGGAGAAAAATATAGATACTTGGGTTAACTTTTTGACTTTTTTTGGAAAAATGTGTATTAAAAAATTGTAAAAATTGGTTTGTAAGGGAAAATTAGAATTGAGAATTGTGCAGTCGTAATTGTTGATTTTTGGTGAATAGTGTTAACTTTTTAACTTTTTGAGTAACTTTTTGACTTTTTAACTTTTTCTCAATATCCCAAATTTGGCCTAAATCTCCCATCAACCTTTCAAAAACCCTCAGTCTCATATTTGGCCTGATGTTTCAAAAATCTGTTGGCTGCTACTGGCATATTCAAAGACTGATCTATGATATCAAAGTTGCATCAGTCTGTTTGGAATAATTTCTGACAAGTTAAAAGTTAAAAAATAAAAAAGTATATTAATTTTTAACTGCTTATTAATAATTAATTTTGTTTTACCTTATTTAAGTCACTTTTGTATTGAGACAAGGGATTTACTTAGTAGATAAAAACACTTTCTTAATAGGTGTGATATCTAAATTCAAATCTCATGACTATGAGTGCAACTTCTGTTCTCCTCTATCCTGCCAAATGTTTAAAAAGAAATGAAAAACAAAACAAAACAAAAGAGTCATTTTTGTGGTACAAGTGAAGTGGCTCAGGTTTGCTAAGGTGGACCAACAAAATGGTTACCACAATGAGATAATGTTTGAGACAGGACTGAGAAATATCCAAACTTGTTTAGCAGAGCCACACATGTGGGATCTCTCCTCTTCTGTTATTTTCAATTTATTTTCAATTGAATAATATTATAAGCACTAATTAGTGTAACACTTTAAGAGATTTTTAATATTTGTAATTTATATAATGAGTGAGTTCAATAATAACATCAGAACTAGTATTGATACTAGTTAGGACACTAATTAGTACATGTACTAAGTTTATATAATGAGTGAATTCAATAATAACATCAGAACTAGTATTGATACTATTTAGGACACTAATTAGTACATGTAACATTACCATTTTCAATTCACACTACAGAGGGTGTACTATTTGGGGCAAAATGGTCATAAAGTAGTCCTACTTTGTAAACTCATCGGTCTTTAAGGTTGGATCAATACCACCATTTTAGAACGAGTAGTGCTATTTAAGTCTAGTAATTAGATTAAATTTTTAGGTTCAATGATATGATAATCAATTAGGATAATTAAGGTAACATTTTTTTTATATATTTTCTCTAATTATCAATTAATCATATCATTTATACATTATTGGGTTTAAAAAAGAAATTTAAAAAGTAGACTTATGTACAAATTTTCTTTTACGACAACTAAAAAAAAACAACATTTTTCTGTGTTTATTTAACATGAGAGTGATGGAAAATATAAGAAAATAAAAAATTTTGTACAACCACATTAGCACAGTAACTTAACTTTCAATTTTTGCAAAAAGGTCCTGAAAAAAGTTTGTTTTTCA
The DNA here is from genome assembly GCF_055761805.1 of Camellia sinensis. NCBI lineage: Eukaryota > Viridiplantae > Streptophyta > Magnoliopsida > Ericales > Theaceae > Camellia > Camellia sinensis. The sequence continues at coordinate 51,758,636 of NC_138970.1, forward strand.
TGAAATTAGTCAGAAGTTACCCCAATTTTCTAACAACTTTCTCCCAGAATTTCATCTTAACCAAATAAATGAAAAAATAAATAAAATTTTGCTTTCACTTTTTCATATTTTTTTACTCTAAACAAATTGACTCTAAATTTTTTTAAAATTACAGATAATCTGTTAATTTTGAGTGTTTCAATTATATATATGTACAGGGAGGAAATATTCGTTGCTTTTCGTACTCCTCGTGTCCAAGCTGCGTTTCACTCCGATTAACCTGAGAATACAACGACGGTAAGCTACCCGGCGGTGTGCTGCCGGAATACCCCTCCGACAGTCAAGTTAGCACACTTTTAGAGAGAGGAAGAGAGGGAAGACCCAAGAGAGATGGAGCTATGGGTAGCCAGCAATTCAGACCTCTTGTATGGAGGCGCCACTCAGTCTATATAGCCTCTGCACACTACTCTTTCATCCTTTCCTAGATGCTTGGTTGTACTGCTCTCTCTATTTTTTACACGTGTACGCGTCAATACTGCCAAACAACATTGGCCAAACCGCCAAACGGTATTGACACGTCTTTTGGAACCGCATTACCCTCGACCAGTCAAGATCTAAGGCATCTAGCCAACTTCTTCATTTGTGCTCATTCGTCCCCGCTGACCTTGCTCGGCTTTGGTATGCAACAGGTGCATCTAGTCCGGTCGAAAGAATCATCACTTCGCCTAGCTCAGCAAAGGATCCATGCTGAACAATTAGCTTGGTCTAACTTCTAAACCTCGGGCTAACTCAGCCACAATCTAGAACCTCAGTCAAACTGCCCTTGGCTATGCTAACTCGGTCGCATAATCCCACGGCAAGGCCCAAGTCACAACTAGCTCGGCCAGTTTGCTCGGCGCAAACTCCCCTCTCAGTCACTTTCCTACTTTGGTTCTTAAAATTTATTTTTTTTCACTTTGTCCCTTTATATTTTAAGTTTTTTCTAATTTACTCTTAAAATTAATTTTTATTAAAAATTAAACAGAAAATAACATATTAATGGTCACATGGCATAAAATTACTTTATTATATACAACTCACATCTCTAATATAAATTTAAATTATAATATAATAATATTTTTTTTTATATTATGTGTCAGTTATTATAGCATTTCTATCTTGTTTTGAACAAAAATTAACTTTAGGAATAAATTAAAAAAATTTGAAACATAAAGAGTCAAAATAAAAAAAAATAAATTTTAAAAGTCAAAGTGAGAAAGTTATCAAACATAAAGGAGCAAAGTGTAATTTACCTAATATTTTTTTTTTTTTGAACTTTTCAAGGATGCCTAGTGTAAAAAAATTTAAAAAATAAAAAAAAATGTGAAATCTTTTTTACTAAAGTTAAAAAGCCAAAAAGAGACCAATTATTTTTTTATTCTTCATCTTTAGGGATTATTTTTTCTAATTTTCTTTTATTACTTTTTTATGGTATAAACGTATTTGGTGTCTGGTTGAGTAGAATTTAAAAGTATAATACTTTTGAAAATATATTCAAAAACACAGAATAAGATATGTCCCATCCTATATTTTGTTTCTGTGTACCTAGCCCAACTATTAAAAAATCACTAAAAATAAAAAATTTCAACAAAAAAAAATCACTACAAAAATCATTTGCAAACCACATGATCTACTTTGGGTCCATGCCCAAAAAAAGGAAAGATCGGGCTAATCGGTCGGAATTTTTTCGTTCACAGTTTCAAGCACATTAAACAGGCCCGTTTTACTCCAACTGTTGGACCTATAAATTGGGTGGCCCAAATAACTGAGCGCACATTATTTTGGATCGAAACTATAACTACTCTTCTTGTGCTTAGAGGTGCTTAAAAAAATCGATACAACCGGAAAATTGATCCAATCCGATTCAAACTGCAGGTTTGGTCTGGTTTTTTTAGTAACAGTTCTTGTTCTAAAAATGATAGAATTGTTCCAATCAGTCTAATTCCCGGTTCCAAGGCTTTGGTTACGGTTTCAAACTGAACCAGACCGAACCGTGACATATTTGTTTATTATTTTTTATATTTTTATATAAAAAAAATAAAAATATAAAATGGTTCTTATAAGATTTGAACACTAGCCATCATTGTAAAATTGTTAAACTCTAACTAACTTAACCAAACTAATTATTATTAATTTTTTTACTAACATAAACTACATACCATATTAATTGTTATATAAAATTTCTAAAATCGTAAACCGAACTGAATCAAACTGGTTTCTATGATTCGGTTTTGATTTGGTTCCAAAAGTTGACAGTTCAGTTATGGTTCCAATTTTTCTAAAACCGTAAAAAATTATTTGGTTCCTAGTTTACTCTAAAATCGGATAAATTCGATCCATGTACATCCTTACTTGTAGTTGCCCAAAATTTTCTGACCTCCCAAACAGAGCCCATATTTCGTAGCCTGGTGAAATAGTAAATCATAGCTTCTCCAATTGGATTCATATGAAAACATTGAACCTTTGTGTGGCTGTGAAAGTTCAAAGGTTTTTGTTTAGTTTCATTGTTCACAAATACATGATGAAGTGTGCTATAAGAACAAGAAATGAAAGCGAGAAGGATCAACTAATAATAGCAAAGAAAGGAAACAAGATTTACAGACCAAAAATAAAACATAAATAACTGTTCGAAGTAATAGGGGACTTTCGTATTCTTGTTCACTGTTATTCTTACTACTGAACCAACCACTCATTGTAATTGTTACAATAGAGAGAGAGAGAGAATATTATATTATATGTATATTTAATATTGTGTTGAACAATTATGTAACAATGTATACAAGATTTTTTTAAATAGGAGGAGAGAAACCTAAATATGGTAATCCTAAATATGGTTATGAATATAATATAGTATATATGATGGATAGAATATATAGTTACTATATTTAACACACCCCCTCAAACTCAAGTAGGGATACTAATTTGAGTTTTGAGAGAAAAATTAAAACATGAAATAAAATTAAAAATAAAATAAAATATGGATAGATCTGAGGCAAATAGATTGCAAAGTCCATATGGGTACACAGGGGTGCTTGAGATAGATAGGAGGCCGGAGTTAATGCCGGGAGACAATTTATGGTCGTGCCGGACCGTTGTAGAAACTAGTTGGAACTAATGTTGGGGTAGTGTAAAGTCATGTTGAACTGTTGTAGGAACTGACATGAATCAATGTCGGGACAGTTTAAGAGATCGTTGTAAGGAAGCTGTTGTAGGAACTGACATGAATCAATGTCGGGACAGTTTAAGAGATCGTTGTAAGGAAGCAATAGATGTTGAAGCAATAGATGTTGAACCAACAGATGCGGAACACACATAATTTATGACGTGATACTAAACGGTGATGGCAACAAATGACATTGTGCGCTAAGGGGCGACTTATAAGAAAATGCGCCAAAGAGAACGACTTAGGTGGTGCGTCAAGGGACGGCTTACGTGATGCGCCACATGGGGCAACTTGGGTTGTGCGGCACAGGGGGTGACTTAAGTAATGCACCAATGGGGTGGCTTAGAGAGTGTGTTACAGGGACGACTTAGGTAGTGCATCAATGGGGCGGCTTAAAGAGTGCACCACAGGGGGTGGCTTTGGTAGTGCGCCAATGGAAGTGGTTTAGGGAGTGCCCTAAGAGGACAACTTAGGTAGTGCAACAAGGGAGGCGGCTTAGGGAGGTTTGCATACGCCAAGGGGGTGGCTTGAGTGGCTTGCATGGTGTATAACCATGCTCACTGTGATATAGATATAATACCCTTCTCAAACTCATGGATGTTTGAAGACAAAAACCTATTTGAGGTTGAAACAGAAGGAAAGAAAAAGTGAAGCAGAAACACACAAAAAAAATAGATTGTGAGTAAAAAAAAAATATGATAGAGATATTTAGGATATGAGTAAACTAGTGGACAGATGAAGAGATCACCACGAAGCGATATTGAAAAGAAAACATGACAGCGGAATTGGTTGAGGTCCGACGGGCGGTCAAGGCAAGACTGGCCCGCCGGTGAAGCAAAATTACTAAATACTTAACCTAACTCTAATACCATATTACAATATCTAAGAGAGAGAGAGAGAGAGAGAGAGAGAGAGAGAGAGACAAAGATAATATTATATTATATGTATATTCAATATTATATTGAATAATTATGTAACAATGTATACAAGATTTCTTTATATAGGAGGAGAGAAACCTAAGTATGATAATCCTAAATATGGTAATGAAAATAATATGGTATGTATAATAGACAGAATATATAGTTACTATATTTACTAGTAATAAGAGATTGTCCTTCCAGCTCATCACCACCACCGTTGCTGCCACAACCACAAAGGCTAGGTTCAATATGAGATCGATAATCATGATCGGCCACGAATACACCCAATCGCTCTATCTCTCCTCAATCTGCTCCACCGTCGACTTGCGCACTTGCATCGATGGTTCGCGCATCATTCTCTGGCTGTTGGTACGGCGGAGGAACCGAGCGACATCGTGGAGGCTCAGTGGATGCTGAACGAACTGCCGGCTCTGGAAGATCTGGTTCGTGATAAACGGCGTCGTATCGATGCCGTTGTTGTTGTTGTTGTTGTCAGTCGGAAAATGAGATGGTCTTGCCGTCGACATCGTCGAAGAGTACAAATGTGTGTGTGTGTGTATGAGAGAGAGAGAGAGAGAAAGAGAGACTTGATTAGGTTTACTGCATCGTTTGAAGAAAACAAAACCCTAGGTGGAGAGATCAGAGAATAATTTTTGTTTCTCAGTTATATACATATATAACTGAGCAAAGATTTATATATATATATATATATATATCTATACAGAGATTTTGCTTTTCCATGAGCGAAATGGTTCTATTTGTCCTATCTTGTTGTTAAGTATGTATCTCACTCACTATTTTTACTGATTTCACTTGGCGATGTCTACTTTGTGAATGTCATTTGCTTTGAAATGTTGATTTTAAGTTGTTAAACTATAATTTCACCTAATTTTCATTTCTTTAATGACTCATTTTTTGTTCGAATTTGAAATTTGGAGATCGATGATAAATCCATAGAGAAAATTCATAGCAATTTTAGCACATTTTGTTGTATGATTTGAAGGCAGTGATTTAAAGGCAATGTTGATGACAATGTTGTGTTGTTCTCCTAAAAGTTCTTTGCTTAAAGTTCACAAACTTTTGACTTATTTTTGAACTGCTTCAAAATGTCTCTCCAACTCGTTTCAGTTTTGTAATCTCAAGATCTATACTTAATGTTAGGTTTTTATTCTTGGCAACCCCGTTTGACAAAACTCCTTTCAGATGTATTTATTTTCGCACTTTTATTTCAGTGAGGCTATGAGTTTATTAGATACGAATCCAAACCCGAATCGAACCATGCAGAGAAGTTTGTGATGTTAATGCTTTCAAGATTGCCACTTCGCTGATTATCACGGGGGTCGAGCTGCCCGGTCAGCTCGCGGCCGAAGCAAAATGCAAAATTGCATTCAAAATTGCATGTCCGTCATTGCTCGCTCGAGCCAAGGAGTTCTCGCTCGAGCTAGGTCTCGCTCGAGCCAAGGAATGCGCGCTCGAGCCAAGGATTGCGTCCATACAAAAACCTGAAAGAGTGTATTCCTCGCTCGAGCCAAGGATCCGTCGCTCGAGCCAAGGCACTAGTAGAAATCATGAAAAATACACTGCTCGCTCGAGCCAGAAAAGCTTCGCTCGAGCGAACCTCAGAATCCGGATTTCTCAAGAAGTTTGTTTTCTTCCCAATCTTGGATTACTTTTGGTTCTCTATAAATACTTGGTTTTCTCCCAAAACTAAGTGATTGATTGAAGTCCTCCAGATCTTCTTTTTGGTTCTTAAAGTTTATATCTGGGGATATTTTGTTTGTTTTCTTTGATGTTTTTATTGAGTATTCAACTCATGATCTAAAGAGAGTACATCAAAGGTTTGTTTGTTATACACAAAAGAGAGAGTTATTCTTCAGTTGTGGATTCTGAAGAATTCGAGCCTGAAGCTTTGGTGGAATCCGGAGTGGCTCATCAGAAAGACAATTCCGTGGTGAAGATGGGGTTGGAAGAGGCACATAGAGGTTGGTTCAATTAGGCGTTGTGGATTCGCTAGGTAATTGAGAGTATACCTGTGTAATTCCTTTAATTCTTCTTAGTGGATTGTTCTTGTGGCTGTTGCCCGTGGTTTTTTTTATCACAGTTGGAGGTGTCCAATTGTGGTTTTTTCCACGTTAAATCGTTGTGTCTCTTTGTCTTGATTGTTTGATTGGGATTGTTATATTCTGCTTAAAATTGATACATAATCACAAATCAACATCTAGGGGATTTCTAGATTTTTCACTTAATACTAAGTTGGCTAGTCAAATCAAAGCTGATAAAGTTTGCATTTCTTGCGTCTTTCTTTGAAGATGATTTATTGTTATGAAATGAGTTCGGTTTTGTTGTTGTTGTTTATAATAAAATTTTTTGCAAGAATATATATAAATCTGTTCATTTTCCTATATATGAATCTGAAGTGTTTGGATTGAAATGGAAGATGATGTTGGAATGGTTCAAGGAAATGACCTCTTAATTTCCTTCTTTTTGTCTCTCTCTGTATATATATGAATGACAATGCTACGTAGCTCAAATTTTGTGACTCAAAAATGGCTCAAATGACCAAAACGACGTCGTTTTGAGTACAGAACAACATAAAAATGGCCAAAACGACGTCGTTTTGGCTATTTGAACCACTTTTGAGCCACAAAATTTGAGCTACGAGACATATCCATATACGAATGTGGTTCTTGGTTGGAAATCAATTTCAACAAATAGAAATTGAACATATAAAATAGGCTCTGTAAAAGTAAACAGATTGGTGAAATAGGCTTCAACAAATAGGGAAAACTATAACAGATAAATAAAAAAATTTTGAACAAATAAAAAAAATACAGATAGAAAATAATTTTAAACAAATAGATATAAATTTGAACAGATAGTTGCAAAGATTAAAAAAATTAACAGATAGCGTAAAAACATTGAACATATAGGAAAAACTGAACAGATAGAAAAAAAAATTGAACAGATAAGAAAAAATTGAACAGATAGAATTTATTTTTGAGGAGATAAGAAAAAATTTGGACAGGTAAGAATTTTTTTTGAACATATAGTCAACGAAAGTCAATAGATAAAAAAACAAAAGTCAATAGGGGTAAAATTAGGAACAAAATGTCTTTCAAAACTAATAAAAGAACTTCGCACTAAACTATTTCACAAAAGGTAGATCTTTCATCGATAAAAAATATCCACTAAACCTATTGCCTTAAACACTCTAAATTGGATTTATCACCAATTTTCTCTATGCAATTTTGATTTGCAATTGGGATCACAATAATATTGGATTAGTAAGAGATAAAATTTGTCCATTTAATTTCTTTTCATCTTTTTTATTAACTGTTAATATCACATAGAATAATATCATTATCACACTCAATATTTTTTTCTTTTTTAAGGCTGTGAAAGAGAAGAAAGCTTTCAAGTTTTTTTTTTTTTTTACACGAAAATCTTCCCCCTCTCTTGCGAGTCCAAGATAACGCCCTTGTAGAAATCACCAAGGTGCCTTAATGTACGTTCTGAGTCAGCAACTATAACTTGAGAATTTGTCCCAACCTTCTAAGATAAGTTTAGCTTAAGTCAAGACTTGCGTAGTGAGAGAGTATTGAATTCACACCAAACATTGTGGTAACAATTTACCCACACTGAATACTGTGATAACAATAATTAGAGATTTACTTCCTAACCAATTACGCTATGTTTAAAAAATTGATCCAAAAAATTTTAAACTTGAGAACTAGGATTTTAAACCCCCAGAATCTGAGAGCGTTCAAGTTGATACTCAAACAGCTTCTCATTTCCAACCAAACGGTTTTTCCAACACAAACAAGGCTTTTGGTCAAAGAAGATAAATAAAGGTAAAAGATGAGCTCAGTCCCTTTACCTACTATTTACGCCAGGCCCTCCCATCCCCACCCACCCACCAAAATTCAAACCAATTCTGTCTCTCTCCCTCCTCTCCTCTCCTCTCTCCTGTCTCTCTCATTTCAAAGTTGCATTTCAAATGGGGGCCATAACTAGAAATTCTGATTCCTGAAACAATATCAATGATGGCCTACAACAAGAAAAGGAAAGGAAAGGATAAATTATTCAATGCTTTTAAAATAATGTTTCATTCTATTTACAAATTCACGCTTAATATCTTGTTTTCTAAAGTTCTAATATAAAATTGATGAATATTATGATTTAGATGAAAGACCGAGTTGGAGTTCCTAACAATAGGCTGCTGTGAGGCTTATTAAGGACGTGCCTAGAGTCTCTTTTGATTATTTAAACCGTTTATATTGTAAGATTTGTTGAATAAATCATTCATGCAAAAAACTAAATAAATTAGACACTTGTAACCCTATAATAATAGTACATTTGTTTTTTAAAAAAAATAGACAATTAACATGATTTTAATAATTTTTTTAAAAATAATTAGTTCTTGATCGTGAGATTACCGATATCCGATTTACTTAATTTTTTATATGAATGACATACTTGACAATCCGAACCATACAATATGAATGGTTCGGATTGTCAAGATAGGTTTGGAAAATGCTTTTAAAAGCCCTCACAGCAGGACTGTTGTGCCTTAAGATACAACAACCCTATATCCGATCAATAACATCGCAAAATTACTCGATTGAATTGTATTTGACTAAATCTGATTTTAATAAAAATACTTGGAAAAACATTGGTAAGATAAAGTCAAGTATAGAGACAAATAAATTAAAATTACTAAGCTTCAAGTAAAATTTAAAATAAAAAAATTCGTACATAAAATCCAAAAAATCCCACCCTATTGTCATTAACTATTATTTTGAAACACCACATAGCATAGAATAATTTCTCAAAGAGAAGAGGGTAGTAAACTTAAAAAGAATCACATAGAAACGCTCTGATAAGGCATCAATTTCTTTTTTTTTTTTAACTTCCTAATTTTATCTCTTCCTCTCAAGGGCTCCACCACTTCCCTTCTCTTTTGACCAAACTGATTTTCCTTACAATAATAATAATAATAATAATAATTTAAACTCCTCATGTAAACCATATCTTCCTATAGTTCATACTCGACTCACTATATTTTCAAGACTAGTTGCTAATAGGGGTGGGCAACGGTTTATCCGAACCGCTCAAACCGTCCAATCCGTCCAACCCGCATATAAATGGGCGGTTTCGCAAACATAATGCGGGCGGATGTGGTTTGAAATATGACAAATTTGCGGGTTGCGGGCGGGTCGCGGTTTGAACCCGCAACCCGCAAAAACCGCCCACACTTTAATTATTATTATTATTATTATTATTATTTATATACCAACTTTGTAACTTTTACAGGAGTACCATTATGTTATCTATGATACTAGCATCCTTATTTTTAAGTATTTCTCAACTTTCTTAACGCCGTAGAATTATCAAGTCCTAAACTTAGTTTCTTATATGAATTTCATTGGTGATTCATCCACTTTTTCCTAATAAAATTCTCCTTCTAATGGTCGATGGAACTTATAGTTTGATTATTGATTACTGAACTGGCAATTCTAATTGAGTACAACCTTCAATGGATTGATATACATTTTTTTCATGGCAAAAATGCTAGTGTAGAGTCTCTTTGTTTTGGGTACTTTCATTTAATACATTGATATTCAATTTTTATTTGTAAACTCATCAAAAAATTGTTATCACAAATATATAAAATGAATTTGATGCCTAAATTCGCTGGGAAAAAAAACTCGAAAATTAATTTTTAAAGAAAAAAAGTGTAAACCGCAAACCGCCCGCAACCGCCCGCACATTTGCAAACCCTATCCGCACAAACCGCAAACCGCACTGCGGGCGGTTGCGGGTTGACTTTTTCCGAAACCGCATAGATGCGGGCGGGTCAAAACCGAACCGCAAACCGCACAAAACCGATCCGCGAACACCCCTAGTTGCTAATATCTCGTGACCCTGACAATTTGCATAGCCTGTGGGGTTGGTGCAGCTTGTTGGAATAACTTATACTTTTCTTTTATTTTAAAAAAATGTTATTTTATATAACTTTTATTTATAGCATATGATTAAAAATAATTTAGACTGATAAAATAATATTAATTTTTATTTTTTAATTATCAACTTTTAACTCACAAATTAGCTATTGAGGTGCCCTCACACTTTCATATTACACATTACTTTAGTATTCAAGTAATGTATAATTTGACTTCGCACTCTCTCTCATGCACAGTGTGTTTACTTATCAATACTTGCAACGTGCAAACCTTACCTATCCGTAATACTTCTACTCATGATTTTAGATAAAATTTAACTTCAAAAACTAGTCCCAGACCACATAACATACTTATGAATGTACATATATAAATAATAATGTTAGATGTATTGTATTATGACACTCACCTCATTTGTTAGCATAATAGTAATGTAACGAGTTTCATCACCCGTGTTTATTTTTAATAAATCTAGAACAATTCGATCATGACTTGATGAAAAACGTGTTGTCCATACATTAAACATAAGATGATGGAAAACATGTGACTAGCTACCCACCCCCTTGGTGGCCCAGTGGTAAGGGCGCATACGTGACTGTGTAAGTTAGGCGTACGGTCACTGGTTTGATTCTCCTTTGGAGCCTCTTGGGATTTAAGAGGGGGGTCGTGGCGGTGGGATGCTGTGATTGCCCCATCTGAGGATTAGTCGGTGGACGCAGTCCAGCGGTAGAAGCCGGACACCTCAGTTTCAAAAAAAAAAAAAAAAAAAAAACATGTGACTAGCTACTAATTAAATGCGTAAACTTAACGCTTTGTTTGGTAAACAGTCAAGTAGTCGACTTCATTGAACAACCATATATTTCCACAACCAATCAAAGATTTCTCCTTTCTCTCCTTTTCCTTTTTACTTTCCCTCTTACCAATCATCAATAAATACCTTCTTCAACCTCTCCAACTTCCCCTTCTTTTTCCATCCTCCCAAAACTCTCTCTCCCTCCCTCTCTCTCTCTCTCTCTCTCACTCTCTCAAATATGAGTAAGAGAGTGGCTTTCAGCCCTGATGTCAACAACAACAAGCACGGCGGCAGTGCTGGCATCAAAGTTGGCGGAAAGAAGAGGAGGGTGGTCGGAATCTGGATTTTCCGAGCATCCAAACACTCCAACTTTTCACCCGTAGGGTTTCTAAGGAGAATTGGAGCTACAGTTTTGAGGTTTGTCTCTTCAAGAAAGAGGTCTTCACGTAAAGTTTCTTCGTCGAGTTTGTCTAGGTCGAGGTCTTGTGCAGAAACAGTTGATTCTCATCGAGCCGAAGCCATTGAGGATTGTATCGAGTTCTTGAATTCTTCTTCTTCTTCTTCTTCCTTGCAGAGATCATATTCAGTCTCCGCAAGTTCTTGCTAAGTTATTTTTATTTTTATTTTGGAGAAATTACAATTCAATCGTTTTTTCACAAAATAATTACAGATTCATAAAAAAAAATTAAAGTTTGCCACTTATCTGAAATTATTTTTAAAAAAATATAATGAATTGTAATTTTTCTTTTTTTTTTTATTTTTTAGATGTAAATGAAAGAAATTTATTTGTCACAATTATTAGTTTACTCTGAGGTGTAGGAATGAAATATAATGAAATTTCACGTCCTGGTGTTTCATGTTAACACATCTTAAGATGATAATATAAGAGTGATTGTGGAGTAAAAATCAAAATTAAAAATTAAAAAAATGAAATAATGTGAGCACATTAGTATCTGCAGAAGTTAGTTTTATTTATTTATTTATTTATTTATTTATACAGTTTTTGTTTTTAAAATAATTGGACTCGAGGGTCCCATATTGTCTTACATAACAAATTTGTATGCCTGCTCAATCTTTTATATATTCATGTCTTAATGTATTCTTCACTTTTAAATCATGTTTCAAGATTTATGAGATTCTCATATAATTTAAATTTAGATTGAAAGTAATAATAGAAAATTCTTAGCCGTCAATAGTACACTCCTGTATTTTGAGGCTTGTATTTGCTTATTTGGGATGAACCTCTCTTTTGTGCTGTTTGGGATATTACTTAAATAAATTATTTTAAAAAAATTCAGTGATTTTTTTAAAAATTATGTAAAAAAAAAATTACTTATTCGATCAGATGAATTAAAAAAATAAATTCCAAAAAAAAATTTAAAAGCCAAAATAAGTTCAAAAGAGTCTATTATTGTTTAGGAATATTTATCAATAAGTCCAATCTCACAAACAAGTATTCTAATTTGTTCCAAATTTTTTCTATTGATCTGTTAAGTTCTATTAATGAAGAGTTTTTTTCCGTGTGGTCTTATTTTCGATTTTGGTATTATTTTGGTAGACAATTATACCATTTTATTAATGTGACAGGTATGATGTGACGCTTTAACGTGACAGGTATGATGTGACACTCTAAAAAAATTAAAAATTTCTTATTGTATTTTTCTTAAATGTGATAACGTGACGGGTATGATGTAACATTTTAAATCTTTTACTCAAAAAAAAAAAAAAAAACTAAGAACTCCTTGGTGTATTTTTTCCAAATGTGACAACGTGGCGGGTATGATGTGACATTCCAAAAAAGCTAAAAACTCCTTGATGTATTTTTTTCAAATATGAGAATGTGACGGGTATGATGTAACACTCTGAAAAAGTTAAAAACTCATTAGTGTACTTTTTTTAAATGTGATAACGTGACCCAAATGTAACATGTGGCGAGTATGTTCTGACACTCCAAAAAAACTAAAAACTCATTATTGTATTTTTTCAAATGTGACAACATAACGGATATGATGTGACACTCTAAAAAAATTAGAAACTCATTAGTGTACTTTTCCCAAACGTGACATGTGATACTCTAACGTGACAGGTATGAGATGGCATTGCAAAAAATTAAAAACTCTTTAATGTATTTTTTCCAAATGTGACACTCCAACGTAGTAGGTATAATGTGACATTAAAAAACTCCTTAATATACTTTTTTTCAAATGTGACACTCTAATGTGGTGGGTAAATGAGTCATTACACATAAAAAAGGACTAAATGGATCACAAGAAAAAATATAAGACTATATGTGTAGGAGCAAGATATATTCTTCTCACATAATCCTGTTGATCAAGTTCGCGCTCCTCCTAACGTCGTCGCTTTACTCCCTGAAAACACAAACGTGAGCTAGCCGACGGGTGTGTGCCGGATACCCCTCTGATGCCTAAGTCAGCAAAATAGACAAATAGACAAAAGCTCTGTGTATTCGAGAATCAAAGTTGTGTTACCTCTCCATAGGTGATGTTATGAGTTTTTATAGGTTCCGCGTGGCATAATCCTAGTAGGATTTTTATCCCTCAATGCAAAGTCCTCCTAGGAATGACACTCCTGAAGGATAATACTTATCCTTCAACACCCCCCTCACTGCTTAAACAAGGTGAGATGGTTTGACCCCGGTTGGATGGCAGTACGACCGAGCTAACCTAGCTCAGATCTTTCCTTCAGTGAATGTACCCTGGTTATGCATACTCCAACCGGGCTATTAACTTAAGACCGAGCTATCCAAGCTTGGTGCTCCAATGCAAAACGCCAAGCTAGCTTGACTCTCGTTCAGTTGTACCTCGGTAGCCTGTTGAAACCGGGCTAATCTACGGCCTGCTACGACCGTGCTAACCAAAGCGAGGTCCACCGTGTGAAGCCATCATACCTTGGCTTAGTTGTACCTCGGTAGCCTGTTGAAACCGGGCTAATCTACGGCCTGCTACGACCGTGCTAACCAAAGCGAGGTCCACCGTGTGAAGCCATCATACCTTGGCTTCAAACACCATGACCGAACTAACTCCACTCCGACCGTGGTAACTGTCATTTCACTTGGACCGCGCTACTTACTATAGTCCACTTGCCAAGCCCTTTTCTACCGTGGCCCATCGAACGGCCCATTACTCAGCTCGGCCCAATTTACTTATAAATTACCCTCTCAATTGTCCCTTAATTCCATCTGCACCGCATGATTGGGATTAACTGTTATTAGCCGAGCTAAAAACTTTAGTCTTTCAACCGAGATAAAATGCTGCCGGGCTACCGATTGGTTCGGTCGAAAAATGTCTCTTCAGTCACGTTGTCATCTGAATCGCTTATTCTTCCAAAGACACGTATCAAGCCTCCATTGGCTGAATACAACTGTCATAGCCGCCCTCGTACCTCGCAACATTTGAACAGTCCCGCTCAAACTCGTTCTTTTCACAAAAAAGCCTACTCTTTGAACCATACGCACCACTATTCATCTTCTTCTCTCTTTCCAAGCATTCGTTTTTCCAAACACAGTGCCTGCGAAATTTCTCCTTGCGATCTACGATCTTCATCCTCTCGTCTTCAAACTGTAAGTACCTTAGTCTCATTTTCGTTTTGTTTGTCAAGTTTCTGAAATATATAGCACAATACTCATATGCTTTTCACAACACATATAGCATTTTTGTTTCCATTTTTTGGGAAAAAATAGTGTAATAGAACCATTACATTCATGAATAACCTGTAGAACGATGTGTTTGATCCTAAATAGAATTCTAACCGAGCTAGGATCCTGTTTGTACTTAAGGTGTGCACCCAGCCGAACTAGATGACCAAACTAAAACTTCACGCCATACATGTAATCTCCATAGGTCTAAGTACCCTTTGTTACACCTAATCGAGCTAGAGAACCGTACTAGGTTTGCGCAATACCGTGCTAGAAAGCCCTAACCACCGACCGAGCCACAACTTAGGGCTAAACCAGCTCTCTTAGTCAAAACCGAACTAAGAATGCTGCCCCAAATGCTCAACCGGACTAAAGACCCTTGCTCAAACCGGGCTAAGAATGGACAGTATCCCACGTAACCGAGCTAGGACTTCCTTTATCTTGCCTTTGTTTCTTTTAGCACGGTCCAACGATCTGTGCTTAACACCTTTCTTTTTTACTTTGCAGACTCTGACTAGGTTGCCCAATCACTCCTTTGAACGTCCGACCGAGATATCCAACATCTTTCCAACACCGAGCTAACACTTAGGCTAATTTATACATAATTTAAACTCATATGGGGAAGTATAGGTTCTTAGTAAACTCACCAGTTGCTATGGCAGAGTTCCGAAGGGACTACCATATCCCTGATGACATACACCTTAGTTTAGCCGAACTAGATACTACTCCTCGGGGAAAACAGGGCTTTGTTCCCTTCACCTTTCTTTCTATTGTAGAAACCGGACTAAGATTCCCTGTACAGCCCTTTCTTTGCGAGTTCCTTAGACAAACCAGCCTCTGCCCTACCTAACTTTTCACAAATTCATACCGCATAATAAATGGCATCGCCGAGCTAAACCGCCGGGCTAGCCTTAACCTCGGTTTAGCCGAGCTCTTCCACCAATATTCCATAGGATCGGCTGAACATGGCTGGGTTTACTATTTAAGAATAAGGCGCCGGCGTGAAAAAATAATAAAGAATATCCCAGATAAGGATGTAAACGATGATGATTTTTTCTGGGTTTCTAGGAACTTCAAAGATCAAGAAGCCCAGATCCCGGGCGACCGGATAAACTGGAATAAAGGAGTCGCCGGTATAATTACCTCGGCTTAGTTTTCTGCTTTCTTTTACCTCAATTTTCTTATCTTAGACCGTGCTAACTGTTGTCTTTTTACTTCATGCAGATTTGAACTTTCTCAAGTCCCAGTACAGCTACCCTAACTTGAATGCACTTCGCGCCGCTCTGCGATACCCCAACAGAAGCTGGGCCAAGCTGCTGAATTTTGAACCGACATATAGATATAACAGCCGTAGGAAAACTAGGGTGACCGATTTCCTCCTTGAGCCTTCACCAGAGCCAGACCTAACCTTGCCTCAAATCAATTTGATCCCGTTAACAGCGGAGCAAGAGATGGCCAAGAAAAGAGCAGTAAGGGCCCTCCTAACCGAAACAAACCAGGCCGAGGTACCACCAGCCAGCCAAACTCAAAAGACCGTGGTAGCCCTGCCAACCCATCAGCCTTCATCATCTCGGGCAAGCAAGCATGCTCGGACTTCCACAACCGAGCCATGCCTTGTCGACGAGGATGAAACCGTGGTTCCTCAAGTCTCTCCACCAAGTCCTCCACCTGAGCGCTCTAACCGAGCTAGCTCTTCCAAGTGGGTGCCAAAGGTCACTTTCAAGAACTGCGCTATCACTGACTCCGATTTAGTGGTCGCGGAAAAAGATCATTTGCTAGCCTTCAATCTGGCCAAGAGCGTCTGCCTTTCAGCCGACATGAATCATCATGATCACCTTACCAAGCTGAAGGCCATTCGCTCGGCTTCAAATTCAATGGTGTTGGTAAGTTCTCTTTTTCATTCTTCAAATTTTAACATCTTTTAGCTCAGTTTCTACTCAATACTGCATCCCTCCCCTCACAGGCCTTACAGAAGAACCACATTGCTCACAAACGCGTGCTGGAACTTCGAAAAACTACAAGGCAGAGGCCAATGAAAGAACGACCGAACTAAAATAATCTCAGCAAAAGATGGCCGAGCTACAGGCTGAAGTAGCCCGGCTCACTGGCCTAGTCAATTCAGCCGAAGCCGATAAGAAGAAGGCTACGGCCGTGGTGAAAGATAAATACTTGCGTGAGCTGGCCAAGCTCAAGGGAAAAAAGAACGCCGAGATAACTGAGCTAGAGAAGAAGGTTGAGGACGCGGAAGACCGCGGTTACAAGGAGGGGGAAGCCACTTACATCAAGCAATGTGAAGCTGCAAAAGATCTTTTCTTCAAGTGCAAATGAACGACGGTTGTGGCGCAGCTCGGTCATAGTCCAGAGACCGAGGTCTTCCTCAACCCTCCTCCGTATTTCATACTGAGCTCTATGGCAGAGTACGCTGCCGCCATTCAGCAAAAATTTCTGCAAGAGGAGGACGAAGATGCTGCTCCAGAAGACAACACCCAGCCTGGTTGCCAGTCTATCTCCCCAACTCCAGTGGTCTCCATCCTACCTTTGCCTGCAGTGTCTGATGCGGTGCCTCCAACCGAGCTGAACCAAGAGGTGCTTGCAACAACCAAGCTACCTTTGGGTGAAGACCGGGTTGTTCTGGATGCCGATTTAGATGACCTCTTTGCTTAATTATGTACTTTTGTTTTCTTTAGGTGCTGACTTTAGAAGTTTTTGTAACCGGGCTTATGGCCTCATCTCTTGTACTTTGACTTTGCATTATCAATGAAATCATCTTTTGTTTTCCGCAACTCTCTGTTCGGTTTACTTATATGCTTGTATTTACTTTCCCAATATAATTTGAATGAAGTAAATTCTCTGGCCGAGATATTTATCCCGGTCTTAACTTTGCAATCTAGCTGGCCATACCTGCCAACTTCTTCAGCCTAGATCCTTATCTTGGCTAAAGAATAATAAGTGTTTGGTTTTTCCGGCCAACCTCTACAGCCTAGATCCTTATCTCGGCTGAAGAACAATAAGTGTTGGTTTTTCCAGCCAACCTCTTCAGAAGAACTATAAGTGTTGGTTTTTCCAGCCTAGGTCCTTGTCTCGGCTGAAGAACAATAAGTGTTGGTGTTTCCAGCCAACCTCTTCAGCCTAGATCCTATTCTTAGCTAAAGAGAGCTCAAAGTTGGTTTTTCCTGCCAACCCTGAGTGAAGTGCTTGGTTATTCCTGCCAAACGTCCTGTAGCCTGGATCCTTATCCTGGGCTTAAGAGGGGTGTTGGTTATTCCAGCCAACCTCTAAGTTGGTTATTCCTACCAACCTAGAGTAAAGTGTTTGGTTTTTCGAGCCAAACGTCTTGCAGCTTGGATCCTTATCATGGGCTTAGGAGGGGTGTTGGTTATTCTAGCCAACTTCTAAGTTGGTTATTCCTGCCAATCTAGAGTAAAGTGTTTGGTTTTTCCGGCCAAACGTCCTGCACCCTGAATCCTTATCTTGGGCTTAGGAGAAGTGTTTGTTGGTTTTTTCAGCCAACCTCTTCAGCCCAGATCCTAATCCTAGATGAAGAGAGTGCAAAGTTGGTTATTCCGGTCAACTCTGCTTTTGTTGCCCCTAGCTCACTAAAACAACTTTTACAGAATAAAACAATTATGCTGAAAAGAAACTATTTGTTTTATTGAGGGAAAGAAAAATTACAAGTATGTCTAAAGATGAAGCTAAAAATAAAATAGTTTGAGATTGACAGTGTTCCATGGCCTGGGAATGGCTTTGTTATCCTTATCTTCCAAGTGGTATGTCCCTTTTTCTGCTAACCCAACCACTTTATAAGGTCCTTCCCAATTGGGTCCTAACTTGCCGTCTCTAGATACCAAGGTGTTGCCCATCACGTTGCGTAGTACCCAATCTCCGATTTTGAATTGTCTTGGATGCACTGTTTTGTTATACTTTCTGGACAACTCTTGTTGGTACGAGGCACTGTGAACCAGTGTTTTTTCTCTTCTTTCTTCTACAAGGTCGAGTTCTAATGCTATGGCTTCTCCATTTAAGTCTGGGTCAAAATTTTCACTTCTGATGGTGGAGAGGCCAATTTCCAGTGGGATCACTGCTTTCATGCCGTAGGCTAAGAAGAATGGCGTTTCTCCAGTTGATCGCCGAGGTGTGGTAAGGTAAGCCCATAAAACATGAGGAACCTCCTCAGCCCACTTTCCTTTTGTTTTCTCTAACCTTTTCTTTAATCCATCCAAGACAACCTTGTTTGATGCTTCTGCCTGGGTATGCTGGTGTAGAGTTGTAGAATTCTATCCTGTACTCTTCACAAAAGTCTCTAAAAATTTTACCGTTGAACTGGGTGCCATTGTCTGATATAAGCGCCTTGGGTATGCCGAACCGAGTGATTATATTTTGCCAGACGAACTTCTTCACATCTTTCTCCTTTATTGATGTTAGTGCTTCTGCTTCCACCCACTTTGTGAAGTAGTCTGTTACTACAAGGAAGAACTTTCTGTTGCCGGGTGCTGTTGGAAGTGGTCCTGCTATGTCCAAGCCCGGCATTGCGAAGGGCCATGGGCTAGTTAAAGGTAGAAGCTCTCTGGCTGGCTGATGTATTTGTTGTGCAAACTTCTGACATTTCTCGCACTACTTGACATACTTATCTAAATCTGCTTGCATGTAAAGCCACCAATATCCCTACGAAATTGCTCTGTAAGCCAATGATCTCCCTCCTTGGTGGCTTCCGCATACGCCTTCGTGAATCTCGAACAGGAATGCTTCGACCTTGCTGGGATGGACACACTTCAAGTAAGGTCTTGTGAAAGATTTCTTGTACAAGGCCATTGATGGAGAGAGCCAAAATCATTATGACTTTGCTCTTATCTTGTTGGCATCATTCTTCTCTTCGGGTAAAATGCCGTCTTTTAGGAACACTATGATGGGATCCATCCATGAGGGGCCTAGTTCGGCGCAACATACTTCTTCTACTTCAGGTTCTTCAATGCTTGGTCTGGGTAGAAAGTCAATCAGTAGTGGACGTGTTATAGCGATCCCGGTTTCCTTTTTTTTAACTGTTGTGTCCGGACTTGGGTTCCGTGGAGTTGGTTGTTGTATATGTCTTGTTTACATCCTTTACTCCTTGCATTCGAGTCTTGGGTTGTATTGGGCGAGTTTGAAACAGGTTGGTTGAACTTAGAAACCAAGAGTAGTTGCCCAGATTTGGGCCTTCACGCTCGAGCGGGGATTTTGACGCTCAAGCGGGCCCTTCGTTGTTGTCTGTCCGCTCGAGCGGGGTTTTCGACGCTCGAGCGTAGTTTTCCATCTTCCAGTTTCTCCTCTGCAGTGTTGTGCGCTCGAGCGGGAGTTTTGACGCTCGAGCGAGGTATTGTGTGTGACGCTCGAGCGGGGAGGTTTGACGCTCGAGCGGAGACCTGGTTCTGTAAAAGTTCTGGGAGTGTGTATCCGCCGCTCGAGCAGGATTGTTGACGCTCGAGCGGGAGTCTGTGAGTGACGCTTGAGCGGGGAGTTTGACGCTCGAGCGGGGCGACTTTTATATAAACCCGAGATCCGACTTTTGGATCACTTTTTCAACTCGTTTTCTCTTTCTTACTTTTCAAAATCTCCATTTGAGAGCTCCTCTCACTAGGACCTCAACTTCTCTCTAGGTATTGATCTAGCTAAGGAGTATTCCTCACCTTTGGTCTTTACAAAAGTTGGGTTGATCGTCGAGGGCTTTGCATTGATCCGAAAATTTTAAGTTTTGGAGCACGTTGAGTTTCGTCACCTTCTTCCCTTGAACTCCGAATTTGAGGTAGGGATATCCTACTCCTCTTTATGAGTTGTCTTTAAATTTTGGCATTTCGATATGTTGGGAGTTGTTGGGTAATTTTAAGAAAGTTCGGGCCTCTGTGTAATTTTACAAAAGTTGGGGTTTTAATCATATAAAACCTAAATGCATGTTTGGCATGGAAAAGTGAAATTAATGTTAAAACATTAATGAAAATGGAACCTAAGGGTTGTGATGTTAATTATGGAATATGCCCTAATTACATTGGTTAATTAATTTGTATAATTAATTGTTGGAAATGAGGAATTGAATTGAGAATGTTGAAATCGGGAATGCATGGGACTAAAGAGTGTGGTTGGATCATTTATTGCTCACCTAATTGAAATGTCGATTTAATATCCATTTTGTGCATTTATTTTCTATTTAGAAATAATTGCTTTGGGCTATCGGTGGAGGATAGTCTTGATTGTTGTAGACAATGCATGATGATTAGGCAAACTAAAACTAATCGAGTGAATGTGTCATAGAGTATGACGGTGAATTGAATACATTAATTCTATGTATTGATTGATTGTGTATAGAACCCTTGTGTTTATATGCATTGTGTGTAGAGGATGAGATGGGGGATGTACTCCGCGGTTTAGGGGAAGATGGGGGATGTACCTCTAAACCGGATAGGATTGGAGGAGATGGGGGATGAACTCCGTAGACACAGCTCATATGCTTGTCTAGTGAAGTTTAGATACAGCTCATATGCTTGTCTAGTGAAGTGTAGATACAGCTCATATGCTTGTCTAGTGAAGTGTGGATACAGCTTATATGCTTATCTGTTGATGCGTAAGATGTTTATCTGTTGATGTGTTGATATAGCTAATATGCTTATCTATTAAATAAGGATGGAAAATGGAAAGTGACATAGACTCGTATGTTATGAAATTGTGACGTGATATATGCGGATGTATCAGTGTTGGCCATCTATCAATTGCTAATCTTTTAGTCATTGCTCATAGTTGGTTTAGTATATCTCTGCTGGGCTGTGGCTCACCCTATATGGGAACATCATTTTCAGGTACAGGTAACATGCCACCTCCAAGGACGTAGCTTGGGAGGCTAGAGGCGGGCAAACTTTTGTTGTCTTTTCCCTTTTGATGTATTACATGTATATTCAAGCCAAGGGCTTAATGTGTAAATGAGTTAGTACTCTTTTGTTGTAACCAAGTGTTAGCTTGGAAAGCTGTAAGCCTTTAGGGCATTTGCTTTTGTTGTTAACATGTAATACTTTTTGTAATGAAACTCTGTTGAATAGAAGAATGTGGAACTTTTATATATATATCAATGTATGTCTATATTGATGGGTTTAATGTTATTATTTTGAGGGCGTTACATGTGGGATGGATGTGTCTGCCATTGAAGCAAAGCCTGCTAGTCTGTCTGCTCTGCTGTTTTCTTCTCTGCCAATCTGCTCTATCCGCACTACTTCGAACTTTATGATTTCTTTTCTGACTAACTCTTGGTACTTGGCCATCCTTTCATCTTTTGCTTCGCAGTCACCTGAAATTTGGTTTACCACTAGCTGTGAGTCACTATAAACCATTAGCTCGGTGGCCTTCATGTAGAGTGCTGATTTTAGTCCTGCCAGAAGTGCTTCATACTCTACTTCGTTGTTTGATGCTGGGAAGCCAAGGTTGACTACCTGTTCCACTATTAGGCCATCTGGTGAGATGAGGATTATACCGAGTCCTGCTCCGTGCCTGTTGGATGCTCCATCCATAAAGAGATTCCACATCTCTCCAATGAATAGCTTCCAGCAGGTAGAGGGATCGGATGATGCCTTGGGGTCCTGAGTGTTGTTGGTGTCTTTTTCAAAGCCCACACTTACTGTTTGCCCCTCGCTATCTGATTGTGCCAAGTCTTTGTTTGTCGATGGGTCTTTGCTTGGTGTAGCATGGTTTGTTTCTCCCTCCTTTTGTTCACTCTGGTCTGTCCTGGGATGTGGTTGGGTATCCTGTATTAGGGGTTGTGCTATTTCGGTGCTACTTTCCATCCTTATTTCGGTTATACCCGTTAAGTCCACTAGGCAGACGTGATGACTTCCTAGTGTGAATTCTACGACAAAGTCTGCCAAAGCTTGGGCTTTTATCGCGGTTCTGGGTTGAAACTTGATGTCAAACTATCCCAACTCTACTACCCACTTTAAGATTCGCCCAAAAAAGCTCGCCCTCTCAAACAAAGTTTTTAATGGAAAAGCTGTGAGGCGATTATGGTGTGGGCGTGAAAGTAGTGCGACAACTTCCTTGAGGCCATCATCAAGGCTAAGGCCAATTTTTCCAATGGTAAGTACCTGGTTTCTGCGCCCAGCAATGTCTTGCTGACATAAAAGATGGGTAGATGTTGGATTCCTTCTGCTCGGACCAACACTACGTTAATTGCGTGCTGTGAAACTATCAGGTACAAAAATAGTTCTTCTCCAAGTATTGGGGTCACTAACAGTGGCGGAGAAGACATGTATTCCTTCAAACTTTCTAAGGTGCGGTCGCATTCTTCATCCCACTCAAACTTGGCCTTTAATGCTTGAAAAAATGGTCGACATCTGTCTGACGACCGACTTATGAATCGGTTTAGCGCGGCTGCCATACCGGTGAGATGTTGTACTTCTTTTACTGAGTTGGGCCTCTCTAGATCCTGGATTGCTTTGATCTGAGAAAGGTCTACCTCTATACCTCGGTTGGTTACCAAGAAGCCTAGGAATTTGCCTGATCCTACGCTGAACGCACACTTAGATGCATTAAGGCGCAACTTGTGCTTCTTTAGGATCTGAAACATCTCACCTTGGTCCCTGAGATGTTCATTCTCATCCTTGCTTTTGACTACCATATCATCGATGTAAGCCTCCATTGTTCTGCCTAACAATGATTCGAACATCTTGGTGATCATCCGCTGGAATGTTGCCCCTGCATTTTTTAGGCCAAAGGGTATGACCTTGTAGCAATATAATTCTCTTGGCGTTGTAAAGGATGTGACCTCCTGGTCTGGTTCATACATAGCGATCTGATAGTAACCTCTGTACGCATCAAGAAAGCTAAGTCGATTGTGTCCTGCCGTTAGGTCTACCAGTTGGTCTATCCGTAGTAGAGGAAAACTGTCTTTTGGGCACTCATTGTTGACTGTTTTGTAGTCCACGCAGACATGCCATTTTCCATTCTTCTTTGGCACCACTACTGCATTGGATATCCACCTGGGATAGTGCACTTCTCTGATAGCTCCTGCCTCTAGAAGGTTTCCCACTTCTTCTGCCACTATCTCGGCATGGTGGGGTGCTGATCTGCGAGTGCGCTGTATGATTGGTCTTGTAGTTGGGTGGACATTCAATTGGTGACAGATGAAGTTTGGGTCAATGCCAGGCATGTCATACGGCGTCCAGGAAAACACTTCGATGTTAGAGGTCAAGAATTCCAGGACCTCTATTCTCTCAATGCTGGACATAGATGAGCCAAGCAAAAAGAACTTTTTCGGGTCCTTTTCATCTATTCTTACCTGTACCAAGTCTTCCACTGCCTTCTGTTCAGCGACTTTGCCAACATCCGCAAACAATTCATTGCTCTCAGGTTCTTCCACCATCTAAACAAACCCTTTGCCAGCTCGGCTGCCATTTATTGTGACGAAGCATTACTTGGACATAATTTGGTCTCCAAAGACCTCTTCAATTACTCCGGCTTCGTTGGGGAACCGCATTACTTGATGTTAGGTTGACACTACCGATCGCATGGCGTGCAGCCATGTCCTTCCCAAGATTATGTTGTAAGTGGAAGGGACTTTTAATACCCAGAATTCCACTTGTTTCGTCATGCTTCCTGCTCTGACTGGGAGGATAATCTTGCTAACTGGCCACTCTAGCATTGAGTTGAATCCGATCAGGGGAGATACGGCAGGTGCCAAGTCTTTGTCCTCCAATTTCAGCTGTTTGAGGTTTCGTAATACATTATCTCACATGAGCTCCCTTGGTCGATCAAAATTCGCTTGACGTCGTAATCCTTTATGCGGAGAGTGACGACCAGTGCATCATTGTGAGGGCAATATATCCTTACCAAGTCTCTGTTTGAAAAAGACATGACGTTCGTGGCCTCTGTTCTCCTCTTTTTAATGGTGGGCTGTGCACTTAATACCTCCCTTAAGTGCTCAGCCTTCTTTATCATTCCCCTGAGCTCACATACTCGCTTAGGTTTGAATACCCTGTGCATTACGTTTATCACGCCTTAAGGTGGGGCGTCGATCGGCGTTTCGTCTGGGTGATCATGGTTTTGGGGGGCTGGTTGCGTCCCTCCTTCTATGTACTGATCCAGGTGACCAGCTGCCACTAACTTCTCCAGATGCTGTCTCAACGACGTGCAATTTTCAGTACGGTGCCCCTTTTCCTTATGGAAAGTGCACCGGGATCTTTCGTCGTAGTCCTTTTGCACTTCTCCCAGCTTAGCTGGCCATCAGATGAAAGGTTCATCACGTATCTCACTGAGAATTCGGTAGATTGGTTTCTCGAATACCGTGATAACGGCAGTGCGGACTCTCAACCATCTTTTATCTTGGTCCTCTCCGTTGTCTCGCCTGCCTCGCCCGTTCTTGCTTGGACGTTCTACCGTGTTGACTTTTGTCGAAGTCTTTTTTTCTGGTATTGCGGTTGTACCAGACTTTGTTTAGTATGGGCGCCATCCTCCTCCACCCGAATATGCTAGTGTACCCTCTCCATTAAGGCTTCCATTGTGAGCGGTGGCGTCATGGTGATTGAGTCCCTCAACCTGTTTCCGACTGGAAGACCTCTTTTGTATTGCGCGATGGTGAGATTTGTGGGGCAATCTCTTATCTGGTTGAAGGCCTCCCAATAACGACTGTTGTAGGATCTCAACGTCTCCTTGTCGCCCAGGTCAATGGAGAGTAGTTGATTGATCTCTACTGGCGTCTTGGTGTTCGTTCTGAACCTTGTCACGAACGCCTCCGATAATTGCGCACAGGAGGCTATGCTGCCTTCTGGTAGCCTTTTGAACCAAGTTAAACCTAGGTCGCCAAGGCTGGATGGGAATAGGATGCACATCAAAGCTTCGTTCCGCCGATATACTGCCATGACCTGGCGAAAGTGGCTTAGGTGCATGTAAGGGTCTGTCTTCCCCTCGTACGTTGTAAACTTAGGCTGGATGAAGCCTGAAGGTAATGGTGCATTCCCAATCGCCAGAACGAACGACGAGCTATGTAGCCTTGCCAATGCTTTATATGTTGGTTCGTAGGCAAGGTACGGTATTGGCATTCCTACCTCGACGCTTCCATGCGTCCGAGGAGCCAACCGTTGAAGGGCTGAAACTCTGTGTGGGTCACATACCCTGGCATCCTCCTTCCGTCGTGCCCTTTCTTCAAGAACAGTCCGTAAGTCGGACGATCTAGGCAACTCCGTTTGCCTGGATGATGTCTGGTGCATACGTGAGGGCTAATAGGTGCTTCCCTCAGTGTAAGACTTCAATGTTCTCATTCTCTCAGACCTGGAGTAACAAGTCCTGGAAGTCCTTGATTGAGTGTCGCCTGTCCTGAGGCTCCTACTCTCTGCTTGCGATGGCGTGGTATGCCTACCACAATCTTCTGAGTGACAAGGGGGCATGTTGCTTTTGTGCCCCTCTCCTGTTGCCATCCATTTTCCTTTGATCTGGCGTTTCATAGCCTCCATGTCCGACGCCATCTTCCTTATTAACTCATCTTGTTCCTTTACGCGATCCTCCAGAACTTGAGGATCGATCCTTCGCCTCTGCCTATTAGGACTTGATGAGCGACGGGGGCTGTTACCCCGCCTCCCCCTTGCATCCCTCCAGGGGTTCTGTCGCTGGGGCTCTAAATCTGCCATGGGAGGGATGGAAGGCAAACCTTCGCGCTTCCCACCTCCCTCTAGGGTTTGTCCATCAATGGCGGACTGCGGCAAATCTTCATTATGCGCCATTGCGTCTAATCTAGCGAGGAAAACTTTGATCAAGAGGTTTTACTCTTTCTGTAATTCTCACAGACGGCGCCAATTGTACGAGCAAGAAATATTCTTCTCGTATAATCCTGTTCATCAAGTCCGCGCTCCTCCTAACATCGTCGCTTTACTCCCTGAAAACACAAACGTGAGCTAGCCGTCGGGTATGTGCCGGATACCTCTCCGATGCCTAAGTCAGCAAAATAGACAAATAGACAAAAGCTCTATGTATTCGAGAATCAAAGTTATGTTACTTCTTCATAGGTGATGTTATGAGTTTTTATAGATTCCGCGTGGCATAATCGTAGTAGGACTCTTATCCCTCCATACAGAGTCCTCCTAGGAATCACACTCCTGAAAGATAATGCTTATCCTTCAACACCCCCCTCACTGCTTAAACAAAGTAAGATGGTTTTACCCCGGTTGGATGGCAGTACGACCGAGCTAACCCAGCTCAGATCTTCCCTTCAGTGAATGTACCCTGGTTATGCATACTCCAACCAGGCTATTAACTTAAGACCGAGCTATCCAAGCTTGGTGCTCCAATGCAAAATGCCAAGCTAGCTTGGCTCTCGTTCAGTTGTACCTCGGTAGCCTGTTGAAACCAGGCTAATCTACGGCCTGCTACGACCATGCTAACCAAAGCGAGGTCCACCGTGTGACGCCATCATACCTTGGCTTCAAACACTATGACCGAACTAACTCCACTCCGACCGTGGTAACTGTCATTCCACTTGGACCGCGCTACTTACTACAGTCCACTTGCCAAGCCCTTTTCTACCGTGGCCAATCGAACGGCCTATTACTCAGCTCGGTCCAATTTACTTCTAAATTACCCTCTCAATATGGATTACAAGTCCAAAATATGGGACTTATTGGTCAATCTCCTCATTTTTTACTTATTTTTCTCTTTTCTAAAATGTTTTTCAAAATTTTTTAATTTTGCCATTCGTCTCGTCGAGTAAAATCAAAAAACTAAAGCTAAAATCAAAATTCATTAAAAATAAAAATAAGTCAATAAAAAATTCATAATTAGTATTTCAGGATTAAAAAATATATATAATGATTTTAATCAAAGAATCCTAGGTTGTGTGTTTCCTTAGTTAATGTTGGGATTAGTTAATGTTGGGATTGAAGTGTTGTTTTATGAGGCATTTTCCCAAGAAGAAAACTCACTGTGATTTGTTTTTATAGGTAAAATTTCTTTCGTCACATCACCATCGTTGAATTTATAAAATGGAGAAATTATTAATGTCACATTGGTGTGAGAGTCAACATTAATAAATGATATATGAGAGTGAATTTTTTTTTTCCATAAAATGGACATCTCTATAGGAGGAATTTTTGGATGTTAAAGAGGGTAAATATATGTTTCCATTGCGATTAAATTTGATGATAAGATTTATTATATTTATAATATGTGTTTGAGAGATAATATAAAATATATATATACACATATTTGTGATTAGTGACACTCTTAATGTACAAAAATTTCTCGCTCCATAGACTTCTCAAAGAAGTCACCGCCACCATTTACACTGGAAAATGTATGAGAGCTCGAAACTTGCCTCCCCTAATCCCCCTAATGCCCAAAACGACGTCGTTTTGGGCATTAGGCTTTTTTTTTTTTTTTTTTCCCTGCCATTTTCAACCATTTTCGAGCTCAAACGCAGGGGGAAGATGGAGAGGGAGAGGGAGAGCGAGGAAGAGAAGAGAGAAAAGGGAATGGAGACACACACACACAGAGGCCCCTTGTAACAAGCCCGCGGGGGACCTCGCTACAGTTCGGACTCGATTTGTTGTCACGGTTCTAAGTCTGAACCAAAGAGTCCAAATCCGGCAAATCGTTTTGAGAAAACAGATTTTTGAAAGAAGTGCCAAACATGGACTGCTTTGCCAGATACAGAGTCGCCACCTAAATGTTTTTTAATGGGAAATTTAGGAAACCCTGACTCGGTGCCAAAGGCCACGTGTCCGTCATCACCAAAGTTGCCTCGGCTCGGGAACTTGGGTACGATTGGGGAAGGTCACTTCGTGAGCACCCCCGCTCGCCCGGTCATAGACCGGCCTCTACTAACCATGATATCAATTTTTGAAAACATTGTGAGTTCTTATACCGGTTTTTAGCCTAGGTTACTATGTGATGCGCACTGCACACAAATATAGACCGGGTCGCCTGAATTGGAACGAAACATTTCATGTTTGTTTTTGAAAATGGTTTGCTACCCGCAGGTAGGCTTGAAACATTTGATGATTTATTCCAATTTAAGTAACCCACCCTTCACCCACAGGCATTCAGGCAGTTATATCAGATAAGCACATAGCCTCATGTAAAACATGATATTCATGGCAGCACTCACACGCATGCAAGGATGCTAAAGCATAAAAACTTACCGAGTACTCCAAGCCAAAATAGACACTTATTAGAAATCATGCATGAATCCTAAGTATACAGAAATGTCTAAAGTAACACATGCAAAATGCAACTATAGCAGGCTCGGCTATTCTAAGATGGTATATGAAATGCTACAACTACCATGTATTCAACTTGGAATTGAAAGTACGATGCAGTTAGTATGGTGCGCCGAGCCCGGTGCATGCAATACAGATGAATGAATGCAAACATGCTGTCATACTGTATGCTAATTTAAACATGCCCTAATCTAACCATCAAAAGCGGATAAATAAAAGGGAGAAAGACGTGGGGTTGGAAGACATACAACACACGCACGCACACTTATTACAGTTGTGCCCTCGCGCAGAGGGTCCAAATAAATATACAGTCCAAATATTACAGTCCCAAATAAAAGAATATTACAGTCCAAAATATTACAAAATCCTAATTAATTAACGAATTAACTAAGAAAGCAAATAAAACTGGCGTGCAAGCCAGGGACTGCCTTGCTTCTGATGGATGATGCATGTCCGGGTTGTCTTGCGCGGAAATCCACCGAAATGCCCCAATTAGCCTCTCTTTACACCTATTATTCTTGAAAAGCATGCCAAGTCCCGGAAAATTGCTGATTCCTCATCTTGCTGCAACAGAGAGCAGGAAAGGGGCATAGCAATGTATTTGCACAGATATATGCATGTCTCGATCCTCGTGCCACCAATCACGCATATCGAGGCATGATGGCCGAGGAGTCGAAATGCACAACTCAATATAGGATGAATACACATGAAACTACAGCTAAAACCTAACTCCATCATGGATAATCCGGAGTGTCGGTGACTGGGGAATTGAGACACATTCCGTCACTCGGAGTACGAAATGTACCTCGTTTCCCGTGCCCGGGCTAACTCCTATCCCGGATATGATGCGATATGCATGACATGCATGAAATGCAACTAAGATACAATCCTAACATACACAATACTATGAAAATGAGATGTCTCGAAATACGTGCACGCAGGCACGTAAACCGAGGCGATGATATGTGTCTCGAAATACGTGCACGCGGACACGCAAACCGAGGCAATGATATGTGTCTCGAAATACGTGCACGCGGGCACGCAAACCGAGGCGATGATAGAATGCGATGCGAATGACATGGAAAATGCAACATGGACTTATACTAACATGAGAGAGCCTCAGCCACACTCACATAAGATGCCGATGGCAGAAAATGAAGTGTCTCGAAATGCGTGCGCACGGGCACGCAAACCGAAGCGGTGACGAAATGCGATGAAATGTCATGAAAACATGATATGGACTTATACCAACATGAGTGAGCCTCAGCCACACTCACATAGGATGCCGTCGGATAAAAATGAAGTGCCTCGAAATGCGTGCACACGGGCACGCAAACCGAGGCGATGATAAAATGTGATGAAATGACATGGAAATGACAAATGGGCTTATACCAACATGAGTGAGCCTCAGCCACACTCACATAGGATGCCGCCGGATAAAAATGAAGTGCCTCGAAATGCGTGCACACGGGCACGCAAACCGAGGCGATGCAAAAATGTGATGAAATATGGAAAAAATGATATGCAAGCATACTAATGGAATTTCAGCACTAAAATATGGGGGAAAACAGCCCCGAAATGAAGCGAAATGATATGAAATGCAAGGAAATGTCCCGAAATGCAATATTAGGCACCCGAAATGGCCTATAGCTATGCCAAACATACACAATATGGACATGCAATGTAAAGACAGAAGCTAGACAGTCCCAAAAAATGCACTTTCACAGTTATAAACATGGCCAAACAGCAAGCATAGGTATGGTAAAAATAGCATGCAAGAATAGGGGCCAAAAGAGGGGTAATGAAGCAAGTGATACAAGCAAAACCCAAACTGAAAAATTTCCTTCTACAACACTGAAGAGGGACCAAAAATATGAACATTTACAGTATATGACAAGCCTCAAATCATTATACAAACATGATAGAAATGTGATGCAAAATTAGGCTCAAAAAGTGCTATAACATGAAGTATACAAAATAATCACCAAACAGAAAAAAAAATGTGAATGAAACATGAAGTATAGGCCAAAATAAGGCCACTTTCAGTTCGGACCAAGATCCAAAAACAGAAGCAACGGGGGCTACCAATTTATGCAAAAATGGGGCCAAATAAGGGATATAACTACAAGTGACACATGGAAGCACCAAACAATGTTGAGCTCTTCTCCAATGTTGAAGAGGGGCTCAAAATAAGCCTTATATCAGTTTACCATATGCTCGAAAATAAATTGCTCATGGGTCAAAAATAGCATGCAAAACTATGACATACAAGAGGATCATTGAAGCAAGTATATTATGGAGGGCTCAAACAGGGTTGAGCCCTTAATGAGAAGTGAAGATGAGCTCAAAAGATGGCCCTTTTCAGTTAGGGCCGGAGCTTGAAACCAAAAGGAAGTGAGGCTTAGAAATAGATCAAGAAAAAGGTTCAAAAGGGTAAAAGTATTACTTACCCTTGAAGAATCAAACTTTTGTTGCTTCTTGGATGGATTTGCAGCTTCTTTAGCCTTCAAGAATCCTTCCTTGTTGCTGGAAATGAGATGGTGGTGGTAGAGCTTGGTGGTGTAGAAGGAATGATGGTTAGGGGCTTAGGGTTTTTTCAAGAGTTGAGAAGGAAGAAGATGGAGTTAGCTATGGAAGCTTGAAGGAGAGTTTTTCTAACCCTTGTAAGTGAGGCCACCAGCTGGTTAAAAGGGTTCAAAAGGGGGTGTAAAGGTGGGGGAGAAGGAGAGGAAAACTCCCCCACAAAATATCCCCCGGATACAGATAATATCTGGGGGATATTGCCCCACAGCTGTAAAGTGCACAGTGCGAGGAACACGGCCGGCCTCTCACTTTTGCTGGAGGTGGCCGGCCGGCCACACCCCCTAGCCGGCCGGCTAGGGGTCAAAAGGGTCAATGTGATTTTCTGGCCGGCCAGCTACTGGGGAGGTACTCCTATGTGTGTACAACACAACCATGTGGTTAAAATTCCAAGAAAGTGGGTCCAAGGGGTTCAACATTGGCTCGGAAAGAGGGGGTCAAAAGGGTCAAGTTGAATTACTGGCCGGTCACCAACTTTTAGTGGCCTCCCAGATGTGTGGATCACAGATATGTGGTTCAAAGTTCAAGAAAAAAGGTCCAAGGGGTTCAACATTAGCCCGGAAGAAAGGGGTCAAAAGGGTCAGGTGACCTTAATGGCCGGCCACCAACTTTTAGTGGCCTCCCAGATGTGTAGATCACAGATATGTGGTTGAAAGTTGGCAACACTAGCTCCAAGGTATTCAACATTAGCCCGGAAGTGCGAAAAACGGGCGCCGGGAGGCTCCGGAAGAGAGATAACTGGTTGCTGCAACAATTGCTGGCCTCCCACCCTTCAGTGACCTTCCTAGTGATAAAACAGAGGAACCTGCCAAAAATGAACGAAAACCGTTGCAAAACGAATGTTCGGGAGCCAAAACACGCAGTTCGGGATCCCGAAAATGGGCTGTTAAACTCCGAAAGTGGCGTTCGGCCACGAAGTGGGTTTCTCAGCCCCCAGTGTCCCTCAAAAGGGATGAAATAAGATGTATGCCAAAAAATCAGAGCAATAGGAGATGGTTAAGCGGTCCCGAACCGAGGCACACAGCCTGACGACTCCGAAAACTGGGAACCGGACTCCGAAATGGGCAAAATGGCCTACGGCCACCAAATGTAGCCTACGGACATTGAGAGATGGTCTACAGGACCTCTCCCTCCCCTCAGGAAAAGAAACAGAGAAAACCGAGTCTGGTTCGCAAACCGAGACAAGGTACATAAGAGGGTTCGGAAGTCTGGAGGCGGGGCTCGCAGCCGCGATTCTGAGACTTCTGAACAAGCACAACATGCAATATCACCAAGTGCTCAGCTGGTGACGTCTGAGTCTCAAGGTCGGTCAAAAATGGGGTGTCTACACCCCTGCATTCCGGCCGATCGTCCGATCGTCGCAGCTTCGCCGATCGTCGTAGCTCCGTCCGGCCGACGTCGCCTCCGCCTCTGCCTTCTTCCCTTCTTTCCTTCTTCTTCTCTTCTTCCCTTCTTCCCTTCGTCTGCTTCTTCTTCTCTAATTGAACCGGAAAAAAAAATAAAAATAAAAATAAAAATAAAAATAAAAATTCAAAAACGTCGAAATGACGTCGTTTCTCGTTTCGGGGGATTAGGGGGGACGCTCTTTCGAGCTACGTAGCACTGCTCATTTACACTAAAGCCTATGTAATCTGAACTTTGGGTGATTACTGTGAGATGGAATTGAAGTCAGACTATGCTTTTAGTGAGATTCACTTTAAGTTTTATCTTGGTAATTTAAATTGTTCATTTTTTAAAATCTGTCGAGTAGTACATTTATGTAAAATATCAAGTTAATCGGTAATATTTTGATCAGAACATATTTGTATAAAAAAATAAAAATAAACTTAAAGTGTGATTTTTAATGTTAATCTAAACAATACAAATATGATTAAATTAAAATAATACTGATATCCAGTCAATTTGAATTTTAATATAAATATATCATATAATAAATTTTAAAAAATAAACTATTTAAATTATTAAAACGGAGTGAATCCACCCACAAGCAGGCAGCCATTTCCTATGTGGTCTTGGTATCTTCTTTAACTGAATATATATATTTTTAAAAAAATTCTTTTACTGAATCTTTGACCAATAATCATCAAAGAGGGAAAAAGGAAAAAAAAAAAAATCTCATTACAAAAAAATTATTATAGCTAACATTGAGCTGAAACTTAAAACAATAAAGGTTGAGACTCCCTTTGGGGGTCACCCCCTTGATCCCCTTTAGTTTTGATTGGTCAATTTTTTTTTTTTTTTTTCTTTTTTTCTTTTCACTCAATCCCCAACCTCCATGTATGTGAGGGGGTTGTGGGGGTGGGTGTTTTAGGGGGTCTAAATCAATGCCCAACTTAAAATTATTACAGAAAGTGTTTAGTATGGGAAAAATTAATTTAAGCTTGTGTAGATAATAAAAAAATCATTTGCTATTAATTTCATTCCAAACAATGGAATAAGTTCTCGGGTATAGTTTTTGAATTTTTTATTAGGTGATTTACATGTGCGTCCTAATAGGTGGGATTATTATTTAATAAATCCTATGAAAATTAATAACATTTTTTATCAAATATTATTAAAAAAAAAGTCACTAATTGTTAATTTTCAATAATAATTTGAAATTGTCACAAAATATATCACTAATTATAAGTTTTAACGAAAGTTTAAAAATATCGTCACAAAAAAAGTTACTAATTTTAAACTTTCAACGGCAGTTTAAAAAATTTATCACAAAAAAATATCACTAATTGTAAATTTTAACAACAATTTATAAAAATCATAACAAACAAAAAGTCACTAATTATTAATTTTTAGTGACATATGCAAAAAATCATCATAAAAAATTATGGAAAAATTATTCATAAGTCCTATTAGAGAGACTTGCGCTACATATGGTCTTACTAAGAAATTTATGTTCCCATAAGTCCTGTGAGAAATTTGTTAACACATTTACCCTCAATATTAGTTGTTAATATCATAAATAATAGTAAAATCATATATAGGAAATTGAATGTTATCATAAATCATATTTATATAAACGTAACATAACATGACACCTATACGTAACGTGACACCTACATAAACGTAACGTGACACCTATGATCTATGGTAACATGCAATTTCCCCATAGATCATATTTACATAAACGTAACGTAACGTGACACCTACGTAAACGTAACGTGACACCTATGATCTATGGTAACATGCAATTTCTCCATAGATCATATCTACATAAACATAACATAACGTGACACCTACATAAACGTAACGTAACACCTATGATCTATGATAACATTAGGAAATTGAATGTTACCATAGATCATATTTATATAAACGTAACGTAACGTGACACATATGAAACGTATTTATATGAAACGTACCAAAAAAATAACGTGTCTTTTCATTACCATAAATCATATTTATATAAAACGCGACGTGACACTAATATAAACCAGCAACATTTTCACATTCAATTTAAAAAAATAAAAACTCATTAAGTTTGCAAAACGAAACGTGACACGTTACGTTACGTTTATGTAAGTGTCACGTCGCGTTTGTGTAGGTGTCACGTTACGTTACGTTTATGTAAGTATCACGTCACGTTATGTTTATGTAGGATCTTGTGAAATACATTCATATCTAAATAAGACTTGAGACTCTATAAGAAATCACACAGGATTTAGCCTAACATAAGTGTCTGAAAAAAGACTTATAAATAAGTCTCCCAAAAAATAATAGTAAAAAGAATAAAATATAAAATTAAAAAAAAATTCACTAAAAGACATCAAATTAAGAAAAATAAAAAACTAAACTTAAAAATTCAAAACCAAATAGAGATTCACATTCCTCTATTCCTGTGCCATTAACATTTTCATTAAAGCAAACAAAATAAAGCCAGCCTCAAAGATCCACAATCATCCAATGCAATAATCCAATCAAGTGACAAAATTGCTTATTCTTACTCTCGTAACTTTTCTGCAACCTAAAACAAATCCGAGGCTGCTGTATTCTTACTCTCGTAACATTTTAACCATAGCAAACAAAATTGAGAAACCATCAAAAACCTAAAATCAATCCAATACTCATTTCCTCAGTATTTCACCTACAATACCATCAAAAGGACCCCCCACATCTTCCTGAATCCTGATGTCTCAAGCATACCCTGAATTCTTCCTTCATTGAAAAATCACCATTGCCAATTTAACAAGATACAATGAACGAAACTAGTATAATAATCCAGGGTCGTCACTCCAGTCTTGGTCCCTTGGTCCCACCAACCCATGTTCTTTCTTAATAACAAAAAAGTGCAGTTGATATTATTTCAATTCTAACCATTCCAATCATGGGTCAAGGGAAAGCTTGTCAAAATCTCCGATTCCATGATTCGAAGCTTTCTTCATTTCAAGAGCTCTCTTGTAAGGAGGAGCGATTGGTGGCTGTATTGGATCCAAGCTTTGGTAAGTTCCTTCTGCAACTTTAGGAAGGGGATACGAACGGTCCGAGTCATATCCACTGAGGTCCCCACAAGCCAGAAATGGGATATACACCTTGTTTGGCCCTTCTAGCCACCCACTACTGCAATCTGTCACACAAGTAATTCATTAGAGGAAGATAAAACAAAAAAAAAATTTGCAATAATATTGGGATCTATGTTCCGTTTGTTTCAATGTAAGTATTCTACACCAAAAATAATTTTCATATAATTTTTTACACAAAAAATAGTTTACTTTTTCTTTTACCCAATTATGTGTACACACAAATACATTAGAGGAAAATATTTTATATCCAAACAAACAGAGCACAAATGTAAAGCAAAAACTTGGTAAAAAGATGTACACCATCAAAGCACATCATTACATTTCCTTATCTCAGTCAACACAAATATACGTGGGGTAACTTCTCTTAAACCTTTCATAGACATATCAATCAAATAATACTTCCAATAAAACTAAACTTATTTTTTGATAATTTTCATTTCATTGATGCATACTTCCTCTCGCAAAGTTACATAGATACATATATGTCCAAATAGTGAAGTCTTATCTAATCATGAGCTTCTAATCAAATTAACTTTTACAAGTAACTTAACAACTTAAGGGGGTCAAATCATATTGTGTTTGCAATTGAAGGATCTGGTTTTCTAAAAATAGTCATCTGCAAAAGTTGGGAAATCATCCTGAAAAGGAAAAAAAGGAGGACCATATAGGAGATCAAGAGTTTGTAGTTCCACAATAAAAACTGTATATGGCTAAGCTTTACGGGGTAAGAGTTGGGATTCACTGATTGAAGACAAAAAAAGTGACACGGCATATCTAATTCGGACATGTGCATCTTATAATTGTCTAGCTTACTTATTCATTATTTCGAAGGTGAGATCTAACAATCAAAAGATACAAAAATCTGTGCTAAAATAAAAGTAATGTACAAAAATTACCTAGATCATCTCCACCGGATGGACTTCCAACCTTTTCTAGGAGCCGATGCAAATCTTTCTCATTAAATCCTTCTGGAGGGGAATAATTCTCACAAACTGCAAAGGCCTCTGTATCATAAACAGCATACTGATTAGCCACCATAGCAATTGAGGAGAAACTATTTTCTTTCAGATGGAATTTGGTTAGTAATACTTTTGAATGAGTTCTCAACTTTGTACCAAATATGGTGAAAGCATCAAAACCTCACTGGAAAATTGGTTTCCGACAGAAGGCAATGAGACAGAAACACCATTAAGCAAACAAACAATGCACTGAGCATCAAGGTTGGGGGATTAGATTCATCTGAAATGTTATGATAACCAAAGAGACTCAATGCCATGTAAAATATAATATCAAGCCCATATGGAGGACCACACGATGAAGTCCTCTTGAGACACTTTCACCATGGTACGCAGGTAAAAATCTATTTCATAACATTCTTTTGCATGTTTGTACTTTGCATTTAGGAAAATGGAGGGGCAAAGGTAAAAGGGAAAAGGAGCTGCCCTCTCACACCAGTGACAAACGTTCATGTTTTGGAAGTCGACGAAATGCAAAGACTTTTGTTTTGTCTTTATTTAGGAGAGAGTAGATAAAGCTAGGCTCTTAACAACTTAGAGCTATCATCCACGATCTCTTACTAGTTATAGTCAATGGTATCTACAGATGGTCAACTCCCCAATAACGAATTCAAAAATCCCAGTAAGGTTGTTTGATAAGATACAGTTCTTAAAAAGTGACAGTGGATTACTTCATCACAAGGATGGTTACCTGAAACATGGATCATTCCAGTACGTGGAATGTGAATGGAAATGTAGTATGCCACATGCTATAAAACGTGGTACAATAGGAGTAGACTTCCATAGGTTATGCTATTGGAATTTAGGTACTAGTACCAATTTTTTTTAACAATTAGACATTCAATAAAATATTGTTTATTTCATTTCAATTCATCATGTAAAAGAACATTTCTAAGAGCATTATGGTGCACTTTTTACATTTTACCCTGCCAAAACTCCACTTTCTCTAGATTTTAGTTCATTTTACTTGATTCTTTCCAAAGACGAGCACAAGAAATTATATGATTTAGTCATTATTTCCTGGAACAATTGCGAAGTTTGCAATGACTTTATTTTTGTTTTGCATATTCAAAACTGAAGAATGAACTGAGCCACTGAATTTTATGAGACATCTATGCACCACCTGAATACACACTAAGATTTCCTCCCCCCACCACAAAGCTATGTTTAAGATGGAAATACAACTGACAATTTCCAAATTGAGAGAATTTCCGAACTAGATTATCAAGAATATGAAAATAACTCATATTACAACAGAAAGTTGGAAACAAAGAACACTAGCTACTCACCTATGCTTGAATTACGGCTGCTTTTTGGTTTTGCGAAAGTCACATCTGTGAAAAATAGTTTTAGCTGCAAAAGAAATAATAAAAATTACTGATTCCATGAACTAGAAATGACCTAAACACAATGCAAGCAATCATTTAATAAATTATCAACAAATAACCCTGAAAGCTAAATTTATTTCCAGCAGTTCCATGATGTTTAGTACGACCATTTAAAAATATGAGTAAACTGTTTTAATTGGCATTAACAACTTAACTCAATAGAGACAAGCTTGTGATGCAGAAAGAACATGTATAACCTAAGACAGAAAATACCGAACAAAAAACAAGGACTGGAAATTCGTTGATTTTTGTCAACTAGACAAAACCAATTATGTCATCACCAAAGGCCTGCAAACACTGTAACTATTGAAGTAGGGGAAAATACAGCATTTTAGAATTAAAGCAGTCGTGGTGCCCAACTCTCCAAATAGTGGGTCTATGTAGGAATCACTCAACCTATCACATTGGCTAGTTGCATGTAAGCCTCAGCCAGAAAATAAAAACCGTTCTACGTGGAGATTTTTTTTTTAAAAGTCAGCAAAAAGACCAAAGACATTATAAAGTTGCAAAAGTTTATGCCCTGAAGTAATATAGTGTTGAACTTGTATTGTTAACTCAAAATAAAGTTCTGGCTCACCATGTGTACTCACAACATAGATGATGGGGAAAGACAGTAGGAAATATATATACTATAGTTCTGGTACTAATGTTCAAATGCTGAGAAGTCTCCAACATGCACCACTTGATTGTAATAAAATAAGTTCAGTTTTCTTGCTCATTTTCTTCTTTATTCAAAGAACATTTATCCATCACTACCTAGCAAGGCCAGGAATCCATGCTGAAGAAAAGGCTAAATTGACATATGGACAAAAGGAACGTGAAGAAAACTTCAAATCTTGTAACAAAAACTGCATTAAGCCTGATGAAATTAATTCCAAAAAAAATGGAGGGCTTTAGCAAGTATTTAACTTACCTGACAGTAAAGGAGGCTTGTATCTTTTCCCCGGAATATCTTTGCAATAAACTTTCCACCTTTCTTAAGTATGTGAGTAACTATTGTTAAACCCTACAAGAAAGTTTACAACGATATCAATTGCAACAAAAAATTGAACAAGATTCACAAATTTCTGGATACTAAAATCAAATCTAGAACTTTCTTGTTAATCATACAGTAGGCATTCACGAACCCCTATTTATAATAATGACAAGATAAGGGTGAATGGAATAAACATATTGGTCATAAAAAATTGTGGTTGCGTTTGGTGGAGCTTTCTAAATATGATTTGAGAGTAGGAGTTGTATTTTGAGTTTGTGAGTTTTGGAATTATGATTTGAGTGTGAAAAATTTGTTTGGTAAAAGAGTTTGAATTGAGTGGGGAATTTTTAATGTGACATGATATTTGATATAAAAACTTACAGCTTATAACCAAACATACAACTCAAAATTCTATTAAAGCACATAAAAAAATTTTAAAAGTTCGGAAAATAATTTTTTCGAATATATAAAAATTAACATATGTCAATTGCAAAAAAAAAAAAAAAATTCCACTGTTCTGGTCAACCGGTTGGACGTCCGATTAGGCCAAATTTGAAAAAAAAAATAAAATTGAAAATCGCGTCTCACACAGAGTTTTTTGCAGAGTTTTCTAAATGTTGTGGAAATGCAATTTGCACATCCTATCCAAACATCATATTGGGATGTGGGGGTAGAATCATAGTTTGGAAATCGTTCCAAACACAGCCTGTAGTTTCCTTTATGATCCTTTGTATTTTCGTAACAAGCAACAAGTCAGTCAAAAAATGAAGACCAGTGTAGGAGAAAATGTAAAAGAAACAAAAGTGCTGATCAAAACAAAATTTAGGAGAAACAAACGAGAACCTAACAGAAATCCTTGCTGTCACAACTCAAACAGGACATAGGCAACTTGGAAACTCAGAAACCAAAATCCACACCAAGCTAAGAGGGAGATTCATTTATGATATTTCTTCCATATTCCCCCTTTTGATTTTTGTTAAATTGTTGACCACCAACTCATCTAAAAGCTTTAGTTGGCAGAACAATGGGTAACTTAACTATTTATATCCTCAATAGCCCTAACTGCCAAAGGTCTTTGCCCAAGTGCTACCAAATTTAAATCAGTCTGTTCATTTTGCCAGGGAACATGGACATACAGCTGCAGCAATGAAGTGATGGGAGACTATGCACTGTTGGCAGTCCACACTGAAATTTCATCGCAGAAATAGTATAAAGTCTATAAGACTTGTGACTGTCATTATTCCTCATTTTCACACAACTATAAATTAATTTCCATGTGGGAAATCAATCAAATGTGTCTGTGTTACGTCTTGCTACTACTTTAGGAGGTAATATCCACCCAAAACTAACCATAGTAAAAATTATCCTAGAGAAGCATTAAGTAGTTTAGAAAGGACTCTACACACTCACAGCCAAAATGAGTTGCGACTGTACAAATTCATCCATGTCATGGAGTCCGGTAACTGCAAATGAACATGGAAAGAGCCAACTCAGAAAATATACAGATCAAAGTTAACAAGGGAGCGCACTTAACAAAACATGAAGTTGAAATCATATTTGTTTGCCTAACCATCAGGAGCACCATCGCAGACAACCAGGTCAGCTTTGCATCCATCAAAATGTCTAATGACCTGAAAAAAAAAACAAAAAGAAGAAGAATAAAACTATTGGATGGCTATATACTGAACATTTACTACTAAAAAAATCAAGTGGGGGGAAGAAAAAATAAAACAAAGGACCATAAAGTGATCTTTTGTCCGAGATATCAAGTGACTTGAATATATGTAACATTCATATGTAAGGACCAATCTCAATTTACAACAATAAAGGGCTGGGGAAAAAGGGGTTGTGGGGGAAACCAATCATTCATGGAGTAAAAACACAAGCATGTTGACATATGATAAAGTCAATGTAACACCATTTAGTAGGGAGGGATGCATGGCAACCATGAAACTTAGTGAGAGTTCTATCAAGCACTTATCATCAAAGCATTGGAGCCATAGTAGTGATATCATGGCCAAAATACCAACTGATCAATCCAACAACAAACAATTGAATGGGAAAACTACAAAATAGCATTGATAATCCAACTCAAAACATACAAAATCTACACAATTGGTCACGGTCAATCAGAAAAGTTTATATTTTCCCCATTTTAGCATCCAGTACCATATCTTCCATTATTTCATTGGCTATGATGTCTTTTCCCAACAATGTCAAGCCAAACTCCATGTAACACTCTTAGGGCGTGTTTGATTGGGGGGATTGGGGGGGGACTATCCACTATTTGGATTACAATCCAAATAGTGTTCCTTATCCGTCGTTTGATTTTTTTTTAGTCCGGCGGACTCCATGTCCGGCCGGACTCCATGTCCCCCATATGGGGGACTATCCTGTCCTGGGGGGTGGGATTGTTTTGGGGGGACTAATCACTGTTTGGATTAGATGCGAAAATGACAATTTTGACCCTCTACTATTTAATTATGTATTATATTTAATAAAATTTAATAAAATTTAAATGTCTCAATTTAAAAATAAAATAATTTTATTTAACTTTTTATTAATGTTTTATTTATTTAATTTTTTAAAATAATTTTTTATAGATATTTTATTGATGTTTTATTTTAAAATTTTGTTTATGTTTTAATAGATGTTTTATTTAAACAATTAAATGTTTAATTTCAACAATAAATAATTTCATTTATTTAAATTATGTTTTATTTAAACATTTAAA
Organism: Camellia sinensis; assembly: GCF_055761805.1. Lineage (NCBI taxonomy): Eukaryota > Viridiplantae > Streptophyta > Magnoliopsida > Ericales > Theaceae > Camellia > Camellia sinensis. Next base: position 51,800,569 of record NC_138970.1, read on the forward strand.
CATTTGTGCATTAACATGTTTATTAAATTATTTCAACATCTGTACATCAACATGTATATTTATTTAACATCTATTAAATTATGTTTTAATACGTCAACATTTGATTACATTTACATTTGTTAATTGTTAATTACATCAACATTTGTTAATTGTTTAAACATAATCTGTACATCAACATTTATTTAATTGTTAATTATTTAAACATAATCTGTACATCAAAATAATTTCAATGTTAATTGTTTCAATAAAAGTTTAAACATTTAACCATTAGTATGTTTAATTTCAACAATAAATTTTTATTTGTTTAAATAAAAATAATCTGTACCTGTCAAAAAATTTTATCAATATTAGTATGTTTAAATATCTTTAAACAAAATTTAACCATTAGTATGTTTAACGTTTACTAAAAATAATTAAAATATTAAAGATATGTTTAATATTGCTGTTACTTAGTAAACAATTGAAAAAGGGTAAAATAGTCTTTTGTTCATTTATCCTATCCAGTCCGCCCAACCAAACGTTGGATTCACTGAAAATAGTCCTATCCAGACATCTAATCCCATGAAAAAACAAACACAGGATACATATCCAATCCGACCAAATAGTCCGGGGGATTCACAATCCCAGGACTCAAGTCCGATGGATTCTAATCCCCCATTTTCCAGTCCGTCGAATCAAACAAACCCTTTGGTACTTACAGCTCATTCAACCTGAATGATGTATTCCCAATCTAAAAAGGCATCATCATTAGTGTTCAAGGATGAAGATTTATCAACAATAACACAAGTTGAGCAGCAGTGCACCAACCATAACCCACTGAAAAGTTCTAAATTTATACTGATGAAGAGCAAGACTCAAATACCAAATTTAGCTTAAATTTTATAGCTTTGAACAGGCATAAATGCCATTCCTTCAGATTGTATTGTTCTATAATAACAAATTAATTAATTAAAAATTAAAAAAAAAAAACCCAAAGAACTTGAGTGGAAAAAGATGTTCACACCACTTCAGCTGTTCGAGCATTTGTAATATCGCCCTGTACTTGAATAACACCTTCAATTGGAGCCATTGGCTGCAAATCAATAGCCACAATAAGAGGAAGATCGCTTTCCCTGCAAATTATGATGAAAAGGAAATTTATGCTCTTCTTGACCATTGGGTTATATCCATGAAGAGGAAAACTTGGAGGGAAATAAAATTATATTTATGCAGAAAATTGTAGAATTAGCATATTCTCATTCTGGGGGTGTTTGGGAAGAAAAATTTTAGCCTCTTTTAGGCGAAAATCCACAAAAAGACAAAATAGGCTAAAATAGCTAATAAGACAAACTGTCACATCAAACCCATAATCATTTCATTTTTTCTCTTACAAACATCACATCTAACTACAAAAAAATCCAATCATCTTCTCAAACACACAAATTTTAGCCTATTAAAATAGCAACTTCCCAAACACCCACTCTAAATTATCCTACTCTTGGGGGACAAATGTCATAGTGTCAAAGATAAATTAACCCAAGGTGCTGGTACGAAGTAACTGCATCTCTGCCAATCAAAATTGCAAACGTGACTGCATTTTTCACCCAAAATTATGTAGTTTAATCTCTTTTACTTCCATCCATCCACCCACTGTATTGAAATTTCACACACCTTCCTCAATGCTTCATGCAAATTATTGGAATTGAGCAACCAACTTTGTTACAGCAATAATGAGAAAGATTTAGCCTGAATATAATGACTTGAGAATCTTTGTTATGGAAAGCTGTACCTGGGCTAGGTTAGTACTGGAAGACACTGCAAATAATATATAGTACTGGCAGACACTGCAAAACCTTGGCCTAATAACCTTGAGGTAATGGGTTCAAGTCGCGGGGCAACCACTTTATACACTATGCTAAAGGTTAGGTATGTATCCAATTTTTCTCCTCCCAAACACACATTAATGTGTACTAATTAGGCGTTATTTTTTTTTTTACATATATATATTAACAAATGTCAGTTTCAACGAAGGAACTCACTTTGAATCAGGTGACAGCTTTGCAGGCAGAAACAGTTTGCGACTCAAAACCTACACATAAGATCTGCAGTATCAGAGATTGCACAAAAATGCTATGTATATGTCTACCTCAAACAGAAAGAACACAAGGTAAATATGTTGTCCTCTTCAGCCATTGTTTTTCAGTTTTTTGTTGATTTATTGGCAAGCTGGGGAACATAGACCATTGGCATTTTAATCATTACTGTCCAGTCTTCAACACAATAAGTGTACAAAAGTTAGACGAAACTGTCTATTGAAGATTGTCAAAGACTGAAATTATCAAATCTGTATACTATTTCCAGTGAATTTGGAACAGGCTCAAGCACGTATCCCATGTCTGCCATGTCATGCAGGTAAAATAGTATAGAAACAAAACAAAACATCAAACCATGTTAGAGCTATGACATTTCAGCATGAAATCTTGATCTGCTCAAACTAGTCGGTAGCAAATCAAATATGATAAAGAAGTGATCTATATTTCTCCGTCACCATTGTACACATCATTAAAAAAAATTAAAAAAAAGGGTTAAAAGTTCCGTCCATAATAAAACTCGAAATGACAGTTACCTGACTCCAGCTACCAGGCGCTGCACATAGATCCACCACATGCTTCACTCCTGCAAATAATATTGGTACCAACCAAACAGCAAAAGGTGAGAAGGCTTATGGAATCATAACCAAGAAAATGGAACCATAGATGAATAGATAACAGAAAAAAAAATATTAGAAAATAAGTTTCCGTGGTTTCCTATTGGTGAAAAATACAAAATTAAAGTCTACACTCTGCACTAAGTGAAAATATTTTGCTGTTATCCTTAATAAAATATTCTCTTGGAAGAAAAGGAAGACATTATTTATCACTTTGAGAAACTACTTTTAACTTAATAAAGCACAATCAGTCCCCGTTTGTAGTAAAACTGCACCAGGGAATTCCTTCATAATGTAAAACAATTGGAGAAAAAAAAAAGAACGGACAATGTTTGATCCAACTTATAAAAAGACCCCAGTCCCTAATAATTTAACAACCTGCTATATTAAGGATGGAAATAAATCAACATTAGTAAGATTAGTGTAGTACCTTCAAATATATTGAATTCTTCATCAATTTGAAGGAGCTTGAAGGCACTTCGAGCACGCCAACCCTCTTCTTTTGCTTTTCGGTAGTAGATATCCTGTGAACAAATCCAACCATTATTAGAAGTCGAACATCAGACAACCCCAGAAATGGTAAAAAAGAAATTCAAACATAAACAAACAAACTCACCCTCTTATCCCTTGATGCTTTGCCCATGTTGAAAACACCTGATTGTCTCGAGGTAGTAAACCTAAACTATAAGACCAATATTTGTACCAAAAGATGACAAAAGGGCGGAACACAATGCTGTGACAGAGCGAGCGCAATTCCTCACTTCCTTTTTACCAATCACAGTTTGTGAAGGAATAATGAGAGAATGGGCTGCAAAAACTGAAGAATTTAGATTTCCCAATCAGAAAGATGTTTAGCAAGAAAATGATATAAAAAAGAAAGTATGTTATCCTCCTTTCCTCTCTTTCAAACATGAGATATTGAAAATCCATATGCTAGCAATAACACATAAAATGTTCTAATTGTTCATTAATTTATAATTCCAAATTTTATACTCTACTAAAACCAAATTCTTACCTTCATATGCAGAATAGTGTATAATTTTTTCAAGAAATAATTTCATTTTCACAATTCAACTCATGCAGCATCACATGGGTTTGCTGCTAGACATAAACTACAATTGAAAAACTCAGCTTCCAACAAATTATGGTAACATCCAAAAGTGAAAATATGCTTCTTGTCACCAAGGAGAAAGCTACATAAAGTGAGACCTACAACAATTGCATAAGTGTGATGGTATGTTACAGTTGAAAGAATTACAAGAATTGATCTCAATCGGTGCATCTAGGTCTTTTGGCATATCAGTCAGGTTCATAAAACACACATTAAAAAATATGTATCCCCCATTTTATTCTATTTTTCCCCTTAAACTCGAGCACCTATGTGAATATTCTCTCACATCAGCAACCCTTATTAACAAGAGCTACACTACTCATATTGAATCAATTTCATACTCTCCATTAACAATAAATGAAAAATCCTAATATGACAATATTTTGAGAACCCAACTTCTGACCAGTCTTTTCTTCAAACACCTTGAGTGCATTTCGAAAATCTACCTCATCCACCTAACCAAACAAAGATCGAGGAAGCATAAAACGGATATTTTGTCAAGGAAAGACAATAGAAGTGGAAAAAAAAAAAGAAAGAAGACAACTTCTAGTCCTATGAAAGAATAAAATCAGGTTTCCATGAACAAAGACAAGTCCTAATATGATAATATTTTGAGAACCCAACTTGTGATTGGTCTTTTCTTCAAACATATTGAGTACATTTTGAAAATCTACCTCATTAACTTAACCAAACGAAGATTGCGGAAGCATAAAACAGAAATTTATGTTAAGAAAAAACAATACAACTACAAAATAGGCCTATGTGACAGACAACAATAAAAAAAAATAAGAAAATAAAAGCCAAATTTCCATGAACAAGGGCACCAAGAGCAAAAACACACACAGTGAATTAGGAACTTATAAACATAACAAAATGAATGGCGATTTTCCTCATGAAATTGAAAATAATTAGAGTAGTAAAGGTGTTTTTCGTTACCTGCTTCTGGTAATTCGATATGAAGAAGCTCTGGAACAAGAGCAGACACAAAAGCAGTTCTGATATATATAGGTCCACAAATACTGTGACGACGTCGTTCAATGATATTCACCTTTTTTTTCTTTTTTTTTTTTTTTGGCCTTTTTACATTTGACACTTAGCCACTTCAGAAATTTTTACAGGTCTACAAATTTAAGATCCGTAAATTTTATAAGAAAAAAAATTTAAATTAAACAAATAATCATTGCGTTTGATTTTGAGTTCTTAACGCCATTCAAGTTTTTTATTTTTCATATTTTTGTTGTTTTTAGACTTTTTTTTTTGGGAGGGAGAAAATTTAGTCAAATTTTTTATTTTTATTTTTTAGGTGTACATAAGTTAGATGTACTTAAAAAAATATAAAAAATTTGTCAAAAAATCTATTTAAAAAATCAATGAAAACACGCAAAAAAATTGAAAATATACTAAAATTTAGTATTTTTTTAAAAAAAATCATAAATATTTTACTTTTTAAATGTATTTACATTAAGAGAATAAAAAAAATTATTTAAAATATTTAAAAAATTTACTAAAGATAGAAAAACACAAAAATAAAAAAGTAAAATACTATTTTTAAAAATTATTAACCAAATAAAGTGATTTAAACTTCTCAAATAGTTAGTGATTAATGAAATATGATTCCCTATTTAATGGGGTGGGGTAATTTTTCAATAAAATTAAACTATATTAAATTAAATGTTAATAGTATAAATAATTTTTTGTCAAGAATTTTTTATAACTTGATGGGGGTGATGAGACCCTATATTTAGCCTCATTTTTATTAATAATTTGTTAATTATATAAATGAAAAATAACAATATTATATCTTTAAAGTCTAGTAAAAAAAAGTCATGAGACCAGTAAAAAAAAGTAATGGGACCTGATAATACGATAAATCCAATGGTGAATAGGTCAGACGGATCCACGCTTCTAACGAGTCTATTGGCCTTTGATTCTTCAAAGCGGGCCTACAAAAAGGTCTAAAGGGGGAGATAATTCCCCGACGGACACTCTAACAATCAAGTTAGGTGAGAGCAGATTGACTTGAGAGAGAGAGAAGCAAGGAGATAGAAAAACTTAACCTCGACGTATCTCGAAAACTTTCTTATATCCTTTGCTCATCATTTCTTTGTCCATTCCAAGCTATCTTGTTGGCCGAAAGTCTATAGCCTAGTTGACATCGTTCATGGTGAGTCTGCCTCCTTCGACAGGAAGGGGTTACCGCATTTAATGCTTAGGGGTCTCATTAAATGGTTGATGTGTGGTGCAATAACTTTGCAGAATTTTTGTCTGCTTACGTGGCTAGGCCTTTGCCTGACAAGTGTTTGAATGCTATTGGTCCTAGCCCAACATTGATTTCTCAAAGTTACTAGGCTTTAATATTTGGCCTGTGAGCTGGTCCCTGATCCGTGGGCTGGGCCCTCTTAGGTGCCCACTAGTATCAATAGCCCCTCATTCCCAAGTGCAGCTTTAGTCCAACGAAGGGAATAAGAGTGTGTAAGAGGTAGTCCCCCAAGGCCGGGTAGGGGCAAGAGCGGTGGGGGGTGCTTCTGGGAGAGTGGTTAATCGTTAGGATGGCCGACGGCAAAGGTGGCCGAGCATGAAGAATGACTGTGAGGCTGGTCGACCACAAAGGTGACCGAGCGTGAGGGAAGACCGTCAAGCTGGCTGACCGTGAAGGTGGCCAAACGTATGGAATGCCGTCAGGCTGGCCGACCGTAAAGGTGGTCGAGCGTGGGGAATGACCGTCAGGCTAGCTGACCAACCGCGAAGGTGGCCGACCGTGAGGGAAGACCGTCAGACTGGCCGACCGCGAAGGTGGTTGAGTGTGAGGAAAAACCGTCAGGCTGACCAACCGCGAAGGTAGCCTAGTGCAAGGAATAACTGTCAGGCTGGCCGACCGCAAAGGTGGTCGAGTGTGAGGGAAGACCGTTAGGTTGGCCGAGTGTAAAGAATGACCGTCAGACAGGGCGACCGCAAAGCTGGCCGAGCGTGAGGAAAGATCGTCAGGCAGGTCGACCGCAAAGGTGGTCGAGCATGACGGAAGACCGTCAGGCTAGTTAACCGCGAAGGTGGCCGAGTGTGAGGAAGACCGACCAACAAGGGAGGCATTGATGGGCATAAGACTCGAGGGTCAAAAATGCACGTGATGATGTGAAGTGGAAAAGACGGGAAATAGCATTTGGGTGCGCATGACATGATCAGCACCGTTTAATCAAAATATTGTATTGTTGAGGGAAAGTGAAAGAGTTGCTTATAGAGGGAGATTTCAAAAAGTGGGGGTTTGCAGCGATCCCAGTTTCGATACTTCTTTTTTGTTTTGCCACTTTGATTAGGCAGGTCGAGGATTGAGCTGCCTGGTCAGCTCGCGGGGGTCCAAGAGGCAGCGCCCTTTGGCGAGTTCGAGGGCAGCGCCCCTGGTTTGGCTACTGCAGTAAATGCAGGTGCGGGAGTGCAAGTGCGGGAGAAGCGCCGCACGTGCGGTGGTAGGTGAGTCTGAAATTTTAGTCTTTTCTTCTCTTTAGGTTGAGTGTATCTCACTCTTGCTAGATCTCTCTCTCTCTAAAAACCCTTTCCTTTCCTTTCTCTCTACATTTCCCTACGCCAAATTGGATCAAAACCTTGATTTCTCAAGATCCATTAGAGTTCTGCTATAGTTTCTTCATCAAAGTTAGTTAACTTCTCAAGAGCTTCGTTGTGTGCGGTGAAGATCGAGTTTCGACACCGTTGATTTTGGGGGTTTCATCTCATTTCTTATTCAAAACTTGAGGTAGGGATTTTCTTAGAGTTATATATTTGTTTTTGCAAGATTTATATGATTTTCGAAATCATCTTTCGATAGCTTTGAAAATTAATTGTTGATTCAAGAAATTGAGCAATTTTGAAAGTGGGTTTGTCTCTTATTATTTTAAAATGATCTTATGGATTTTGATCTTCGTTGATTGAAGAAAAGATGATTTTGAAAAGTTTTCTTTCAAAAGATTTGAGTTGTATAGTTTTGGTGAGAAAACCCAGAATTTAGGGTCTTTTTTAGAGACTGAAAATTCATGAATGATATTGTTATATTTATTTTGTGTGTCAAAATAAATGGATGTTTGAAAATTTTCTTATTTATATTTATATGAATGATAAATTTTAGGGAATATGAGAATTATTGCTCATTTTGGAAATTATTATTCAAAACGTTGAAATAGTCTTGAAATGACTAATTGTTGAAGATTCTTGAGAAAAGGGAATTGTGTTATTCCTTAGATGATGAATTGGAATAAAAATATTTATATTCATATTGTGTTATTGGCATATCAATTCATTTGATTACATTAAACTTTGAAAGTTGATTTGAAAACTTGCATTGAGAAAAGAATGTTGAAAAATAAGTTTTCATGGAATGGTTTTGAGATAAATACGTTGGTAAGTCTTGATAGGTGGTGTAGATGATATTAAATAAGTTGGCCTGAGAGTCCGGAGTAAAAGACCGAAAACTTGCGCGGATAGGTGTCGAGCCTTTCGGTTAATACCGGTAAAAATGACAAATTGGTATTACTTGTATAGTCTACTTGCAGACACCGACCTAGGGATTACCAGAGTCGTATTTACCGCTCTTGAAATAAATTGTTAAGTCTTGAAGAATTGAAATTGCATGACATCAGTGAGCATGAGGGTTTTCAAATATGAAGATGTGATTTTTTTTCAAAAGAGCATAGCATGGCATGTGCATTTCATCTCCTGAGACTTGTATAAAATGTATATACTTTGTTAAGGATTTCCTACTGGGCTTTATGCTCACCCTACGGGATTTTTGTGCAGGAAAAGATGTGGTGATGCTGCCTAACTGAAGGCGAGGAAATGTGTGTTGAGAGTACGAGACTCTCATTTTGCTGCGACTCTGTGTGTAAGCCAATGGCTATATATGTGTGGGTTGGAATAATCGTTTTGTGTAACCAGGCTCAAGCCTTGGAAACTTGTAAATCCTTGGGAGTATTTATTTGTTTATTTACTTATTGTTGGATTAATGTATTGTTGCATGAAGAACTATTGTATCATGTAATCTAAGTTTGGAGATTTATATTCAGTTTTCTTTGAAAGAGCCATGATTGTTGTATTATCATTTGGGCTAGAAATTTGGGGTGTTACAGGGTTTATTTTGGCGGTTTGGTTTTAAACTACTGAAGTTCAATTATGATCCATGGAACACAGGCAAACCTTGGGTGTTTTAATCTGGTGTAATTTATGTATCTAATCACGAGAAACCAAGAGATCCCAGAATTGACCTCGTTCGTTTCATGTGATTCACCATTGTTGCATGTTGCGAGGTTTCTTGCCTCCACGATCGAAGCGATTTATAGAAACGTGAGCGGAATGGCATAAGAGAGAGCCCCAACACAAACTCCTGATGCTTTAGGAGATGACGATGGCATTGCCCTGGTAGAGGAATATAGGGTGGGGAGGTTGGGGGAAAAATGGGAGAAAGACTACTACAGCCCATGTTAATGACAATGATATCGGCCACTATACCTGTGAGTAAAATGGCCTCCGACCACTGGCACACCAAGGCAGACAAACCGATGTTGGCACTAGAAGACCTGAAGGAGTTGCGGTTGAAATACCAGATTTCGGCGGAGGTAGAGTTGAGGCTGCCATCAGCGAAAGAGAGGGCATC